>NC_057812.1:285047346-285354139 GCF_018294505.1 Triticum aestivum | reverse complement strand
GATGCGTGGGCCGGGAGGGCCCCGCCTAGGCCGAGCGGGCCGGCGCGGCGGCGGGCGGCGGCACGCCATGTGGCGGGCACTGGTTGGACGCGGGCGGCGGTGCGGCATGTCTGCCGGCAGACGGACATGTCTGGCGCAGAGAGGGTAAGTAGGTTAGGGTTTCAACCGCAAATTTTGGGAGGGTGCACCTATTTATAGATAGAAGGAGCTAGAAGACTCCAAATAGAGCACGGTTTTCGGCCACGCGATCGTGATCGAACGACCAAGAAGATGGAGGGGGTTTGGATGGATTTTTAGCCACTTTGGAGGGGTGTTGGGCTGCAGCACACATGAGGCCTTTACGGTTCCTCGGTTAACCGTTGGAGTATCAAACGAAGTCCAAATGGCACGAAACTTGACAGACGGTCTACCGGTAGTGAACCAAGGCCGCTTGGCAAGTCTCGGTCCAATCCGAGAAAGTTTAACACCCGCACATGAAAGGAGGCAAAAGCGGACACCGGAGGACATAGGAGCGCTGGAATGCAAAACGGACAACGGGGAAAATGCTAGGATGCATGAGACGAACACGTATGCAAATGCGATGCACATGATGACATAATATGAGATGCATGACAAAGACAAAATGGAAAATGAAGACGAAACCCAACAACGAGGAAATATCATAACTTAGTGCCGAAAATGGCAAGAGTTGGAATACAAATATGGCAAGTTACATACGGGGCTTTACAACACTCCACCACTACGAAAGGATCTTGTCCCGAGATCTAGGACTGGAAAAACTCCGGATATTCGGAACGGAGGTGGTCCTCGTGTTCCCAGGTGGCTTCACGGTCGGAATAATGTGACCACTTCACTTTCAGGAATTTGATAGACTTGTTGCGAGTCTTGCGCTCAGTTTCTTCAAGAATAGCAACGGGATGCTCATGATAAGACAGGTCTTCTTGGAGATCAATCTCTTCGATGTTGATGGTGCGGTCAGGAGTCTTGAAACACTTGCGGAGCTGAGACACGTGAAACACGTCGTGCACGTTGGCAAAGTTGGATGGAAGCTCAAGTTGATAGGCGAGATCACCTTTTTTGCCAGTGATCTTGAAAGGACCCACGTATCTAGGGGCAAGCTTCCCTTTGATACCGAAGCGACGAGTACCTTTCATTGGAGAGACGCGGAGGTAGACACGGTCTTCGATCTCGAAAGCCAAGTCATGATGCTTGCTATCATAGTAACTCTTCTGGCGCAATTGCGCGGCTTTGAGATTTTCACGAATGACTTTGCACATTTCTTCAGCCTCTGTGATCAAGTCATTGCCAAGAAGTTGGCGTTCACCAGTCTTTGACCAGTTAAGAGGAGTACGACACTTTCTGCCATAGAGAATCTCGAATGGGGCCTTGCCTGAACTCGCTTGGAAGCTGTTGTTGTAGGAGAACTTGGCATATGGAAGACAATCTTCCCACTTCATACCGAAAGAAATGACACATGCCCTGAGCATATCTTCAAGAATTTGATTGACTCGCTCGACTTGGCCACTAGTTTGAGGATGAAAGGCTGTGCTGAAGCGAATGCTAGTGCCCATAGCCTTCTAAAAGGAGTCCCAGAACTTAGAAGTGAAGATGCTTCCACGATCTGAAGATATCAACTGCGGAATGCCATGCAGAGAGACAATCCTGGAGGTATATAGCTCTGCCAACTAAGATGCTGTGATAGATTCTTTGATAGGAAGAAAATGAGCCACTTTAGTGAGCTTTTTGATGACAACAAAGATAGCATCATTGCCACGCTTAGACTTGGGAAATCCAGTCACGAAGTCCATCTCAATATGGACAAACTTCCATTCTGGAATGGCAAGAGGTTGGAGGAGACCAGTTGGTCGTTGGTGTTCTGCTTTCACTCTTCTGCAGACATCACATTCATTCACGAACTGAGCAATCTCGTGCTTCATTCGAGTCCACCGATACGACTGCTTGAGGTCATGGTACATCTTTGTACTTCCGGGATGAATAGAGAGGAGTGAATTGTGAGCCTCGTTCATAATGACTTTACGAAGGTCACCCTTAGGAACAACAATGCAATCCTCGAAGAATAGAGTATCCTTGTCATCAAGACGATAGCACTTGTACTTGGGTTGGCTCTTGGCAATCCCAATCTTCACCTTCTTCCCCATAGCATCACGAAGTTGAGCCTCACGAATCTGATCTTCCAAAGTAGGAGAGACTTGGAGGTTGGCAAGGAATCCTTGAGGAACAACTTGGAGATTAAGTTTGCGGAAAGCTTCACAAAGCTCTAGTTAGTAGGGCTTGAGAATCAAATTGTAAAGAATCTTTAATTGCTCTGGATGGGTGAAAAGAATTCTCACAATCGAAAACAATTATGAGAGGATGGCATGAAGCTAGAGCCATGAATCTTGAAGAGAATGGAGTAAGATTGAGAGAAAAATCTTCTTCGGTCTTCAAATCCGAGAATGACGATGAGAAACACCACCATGAATTGTTGAGACGCTCTAGAATAATGAAGAATAGAAAGGTTGAAACAACAATGAAAAGAATTTGAAAGATCTTGGAGAAAGGTGCTTGACTGATGAAAATTCATTCTTATGTCACACTTTGAAAGATTCGAGAATAGCTCCGGTAAAATTAGAAGAGTCGGGTAAGATCCTGGAAAAAGACATGTGGGTTAGGGCCCACTCAAAAGAAACACCGTTGAACGATTTGAAGAGAGATTGCACCGGTTGAATAAAATAGCTTGAATGAGATAACAACCTCGAGATATCTTGAATGGATTAGGAATGAAAACACGAATCTCCTAAGATATCTTTAGCACTCCGGAACAAAAGAATAGCGAGAGGTGAATGATTAGGGGTGCATCGGCATGAGAAAACATTTGGAACGAGGAAAGGGATATGTTCAACAAAGCTTGAATTGGATCTATCGGAGAAGAAAAAGAACGAATAATGATGAACTTGTAGAGCATCTTCACAAGAACCACCGGGTAAGAACATTGATTGAAAAGAATGAAGAGACTTCCATCAATAAAACGATACTTGATTAAGATATATGAGTCCTCGAAGAAAAAGGGTGGGACGGCAGGAAAAAACAAAGGCAATTTGGGACGGATGAAACAAACAACGTTGAGAAGACTTGAGTTGATCTTGCGGATGTTGAAAAAGATCGGATCCACTTGAAGAGAGACACACCGGTTCAGAAGAAATTGAGATGGCAAACTCGGATATCAAGAAGGATTTGTATTCACATATGAGTATGAGAACACCGCTTAGGAAAGGTATGGAATCAACATTTGACTTCGAAGCAACTCAAATACCATAACTGAAAACAAAACAAAGGATTGGCTTGCAGAATAAGCTGGAACAAACATATGATAGAGATTTCGTCCGAAGTTTTTGTGGTAGGGCCCACACGGGCTCGATCGTACAGCACCATCATGTACAAGGCAGTGCACATGACATACGAAGCGTCCCCGAGTCAGCATAGCCAAGGACTCTTTAAGACACAACGAGACCACTGTAAAACCAACCGTGGATAGGCGGACCACTAGACGTCGAACCCCAATCTCATATCATGCATCTGTCAGAAAGATATCCTAGGAGCTACTTGAATTTCCACTTATAAACTCCCGAAACTTTCCGATTATGCAATCAGGTGTTGGGGATACAGGGGAAGCATAATATCTCACCCAAATCTAGCAAATCCTACATCCAGCTGTATCCATCCTTCAACACATAACCAAGAAACCTTCAGAAATCATTTACCTCAACCTTTGAAAAGCATCCATTATACAATTTATGGCAATACTCCTGAACTCCCGCCCCATTACTGGGTGGCGTCGAGGTTATCTCACCAACAACTGCATAAAAGATATTTTCGATGTCGGCGAAACTCAGGTATTCCAGAACTGCAACGATAAAATTGTGATGACAACACCTCGGAGCTCAACTCCCCGGGACACTGCCACAACCCCTAAATGTCAGGAGGCAGCAAGAACAATGTTCTCGTCACAAAACCATCGGAACGATTCCAAGATACCCGCGTGATCCTAAATTATTTTAGTGAAATTTGAGAAGAGAAGAGTCAAAACTCTACGTCAGGAAGCCTCACCAGAGCGACGAAGGGACTGAGGAGTAAAAAGAATCCTACTCTCCAATATATATAATCCTAAAAGACTCAAAACATTTTTCTAAACTCAACAACGCCAATGATTCGATCAAGCAGGGGGCTCCTAAGTCGGGGAAGGCTCTGATTACAAACTTGTAACACCCACGATGTGGCTATATCTCCCACGTGTCGGAGCACGACTTAGAGGCATAACCGCATTGTAGGCAATGTCACAAGAGGGGTAATCTTTACACATCACGTGTACTGAACAAGAAAGGAGGTACATAGTTGGCTTACAATCGCCACTTCACAGAATACATAAATATAACATTACAATCATGCATACAATCAAGGTCCGACTATGGAACCAAAATAAAGACAACCCCAAATGCATAATGTCCCCGATCGCCCCAACTAGGCTCCACTACTGATCGTCTAGGAAGGAAACGTAGTATCGTCCTGAGTCCTCATCAAAATCCCACTTGAGCTCAGTTGAATCTCCTGGAATGGTATCATCGGCACCTGCATCTGGTTTTGGAAGTAATATGTGAGTCACGGGGGACTCAGCAATCTCACACCCTCGCAATCAAGACTATTTAAGTTTATGGGTAGGTAAAAGGTATGAGGTGGAGTTGCAGCAAGCACTAGCATATATGGTGGCTAACATACACAAATGAGAGCGAGAAGAGCAAGGCAAAGCATGTTCGAGAATCTATGATCAAGAAGTGATCCTAGAAATACTTACGTTCAAGCATAACTCGAGACCGTGTTCTCTTCCCGGACTCCGCCGAAAAGAGACCATCATGGCTACACATGATGTTGATTCATTTTAATTAAGTTAAGTTCCAGGTTTTCTACAACCGGACATTAACAAATTCCCATCTGCCAATAACCGCGGGCACGGCTTTCGAAAGTTCAAAACCCTAGAGGGGTGTCCTAACTTAGCCCATCACAAGCTCTCATGGTCAACGAAGGATATTCCTTCTCCCAGGACGGCCCGATCAGACTCGGAATCCCGGTTACAAGACATCTCGACAATGGTAAGACTAAACCAGCAAAGCCACCCGAATGTGCCGACAAATCCCGATAGGAGCTGCACATATCTCGTTCTCAGGGCACACCGGATGAGCAAGACGTCGGGTTGGCATAGACCCGGGTAGCCCAGGGGGCGCCGGACAACGCCCAGTTTGGACCAACACTTAGAGAAGCACTGGCCCGGGGGTTAAAATAAAGACGACCCTTGAGTCCGCGAAACCCAAGGGAAAAAGGCTAGGTGGCAAATGGTAAAACCAAGGTTGGGCATTGCTAGAGGAGTTTTATTCAAGGCGAACTATCAAGGGGTTCCCATTATAACCCAACCGTGTAAGGAACGCGAAATCAAGGAACATAACACCGGTATGATGGAAACTAGGGCGGCAAGAGTGGAAAAGAACACCAGGCATAAGGCCGAGCCTTCCACCCTTTACCAAGTATATAGATGCATTAAAGTAAACAAGATATAATATTGATATCCCAATAATAAACATGTTGCAACAAGGAACAAACTCCAATCTTCACCTGCAACTAGCAACGCTCTAAGAGGGGCTCAGCAAAGCGGTAACATAGCCAAACAACGGTTTGCGAGGACAAGGAGGATTAGAGGTTTGACATGGAAATATGGGAGGCATGATAAGCAAGTGGTAGGTATCGAGGCATAGGCATAGCAATAGAGCGAGCTACTAGCAAGCAAAGATAGAAGTGATTTCGAGGGTATGGTCATCTTGCCTACAAAGTTCTCCGAGTTGACGTAAGCTTGATCCTCGTAAGCGTACTCAACGGTTTCCTCGATCACGTACTCGTCTCCCGGCTCTACCCAAAGCAAGAACACAAGCAAAGGGAACCACGATCAACCACGGTGCAATGCGCAAGCAACATGATGCAAAACAAGGCATGATATGCGGGATGTGATATGCAATGCATATGGGTGCTCCGGAAGGAAATGATTGAACCATGCCATAACTTGGAAAACCAAGAGTGCCACTATAAAGATGGGTTGATTTCGGTCGAAATCGATATAAAGATCACCGGAATCGGATGCATGGTTTGCAAATGGCAAGCAAAATAATAATGGCACTATTCTGCGATTAACAGCACGATGCCATCTAAATGCATCAAGAAAAATAAGCTACTGCACTCTAACATAGCAACAAAGCACATGGCAGTGATCCAGTCAAGATTCTTGACAAAAGATGAACACTGAGCTACGACTAAATCACAAAATAGAAGGTTCAAACAAGCATGGCAAAAGTGCAAAAGATAGCAGGTTCTCAGACTTAGTGAAAATAACATGTCAGGATTTCACATCAGGAAGCAATGTTTAGAGCAAGTTATCAACATGCTACAGGAACATATCATGGCAAAGAAAGGCATGGTATGAACCTACTCAAAGCATATAACAAAAGTCCCTTACTGACCATAAGCCAAAAAGGATCATAAGATATGATGGCAACGATATGAACATAGCAAGTTACGTTAACAGATTCAGACTTGGCAGAAAACTGGACATGGCAAAAACTAGGTTACGTAGGCATGGTTGCGAGCTCGATATACTCACCACAAGGCATTGCATGAAAAACTAATCATACACCCAGCAAGAAGACATGTTAAATTAACTAACAATGGCAAGAACAAACTCATAGCATGCATGGATCAACTACAACAACCTCGGCAAAATTGATTAACACGTAAACAATCTGCTAGGAACATTTTATCGCAAAAGTAGAGCAATATTGAGTCATGCTAGGGTACTCCATAATTGCAAACAAAGACATGGATGGATAGAGCATAACAATATCTCAAAAACATCCTTACTGAACATGCTCAAAAGCTGCATGGATCACTCTATTGCAACAAGAATACATGGCATGAAAATAACATCAGGGAAATGACTTGGAAGAATTCTAAGCCCCTGAAATCAGCAACATCACGAGAGCTACTTTGCATGCTTGTGCTAGTAACCACATTGATCACAAAAATACATGGCATACACTCCTGTAAAGATGGCATGGCATATAACAAAACACATGTAGAGCACATACTCATATGCAGCACACATTAATCATGGTAAAAATGATAAATGTCCATAATATGTTAAAAAACAGACACTAACATTACATATCACTCTTGCAACGCTGGCGACGGGGAGGCGGCGAGCGAGGCGGCGGCGCCGGGCAGAGCCGCAGGAGCGGGGGCACGGGCGGATGCACGGGCAGAGCCGCAGGAGCTGGGCACGGGCGGATGCACGTGGCGGGCACTGGTTGGACGCGGGCGGCGGCGCGGCGTGTCCAGCAGCGGACGGACACGTCCGGCGCGGAGAGGGGAAGTAGGTTAGGGTTTCAACCGCAAATTTCGAGGGGATGCACCTATTTATATATAGAAGGAGATAGGAGACTCCAAATGGAGCACGGATTTCGGCCACGCAATCGTGATCGAACGACCGAGAAGATGGAGGGGTTTTGGATGGGTTTTGGGCCACTTTGGAGGGGTGTTGGGCTGCAACACACATGAGGCCTTTACGGTTCCTCGGTTAACCATTCGAGTATCAAACAAAGTCCAAATAGCACGAAACTTGACAGGCGGTCTACCGGTAGTGAACCAAGGCCGCTTGGCAAGTCCTGGTCCAATCCGAGAATGTTTAACACCCGCACACGAAAGGAGGCAAAAGGGGACACTGGAGGACATAGGAGCGCCGGAATGCAAAACGGACAACGGGGAAAATGCTCGGATGCATGAGACGAACACGTATGCAAATGTGATGCACATGATGACATGATATGAGATGCATGACAAAGACAAAATGCAAAACGAAGATGAAACCCAACAATGAGGAAATATCATAACTTAGTGTCGAAAATGGCAAGAGTTGGAATACAAATATGGCAAGTTACATACGGGGCGTTACACCATAGAATCTCGCAACTATACTGGACACTGCATTGCTCTTGTGAGTACCTCTTTCCCTGTATGACCATACTTACTTTCATAGTTGTTTGATTATGTAGCATCACTTCACATGCTAGCCTCGTTATCGTCCATTTGGTGGACATTATAAGTTCTGTATGGACTCTTACATAAATTTAGAATCAACCCAATGCTTTTGAAGAGGTTTAGCTCTGCAGTCATCTTGTAAGGACTGAACATCGTCTATCACTGTACTTACATTAACAGCTACTCCCTCCGTCCCATAATATAAGAACGTTTTGTACAGTACACCAGTGCTCAAAACACTCTTGTATTATGAGAAGAGGGATTGGTTCATTGTGTAGCATTCTGCATCTTATCTCCCTCGCCCACCATTTACTAAAAAAGATCATATCTATATTTAATATTACCAAAAAGTAGAATACACAGACAATGCCAGTGCAGAAGTGTAGCCCATTGCTCTTGTCAGTACATTTTGTCATGTAATGCTTGTACTTCCAGGGATTGGTAGTTGATTATGTAGCATCAATCTGCATCTTATCTTCATTATCCTCTATCCCTTCTAGTATTATCATATCAATAATTACTCTCTACAAAATGTGGAGTATAGGCAATGCTTATGAAGAAGATTTTGTGTTGAAATTCTTGAGTTATCCTTCCCTTGACATGGAGAAGGGCATTATAAAGCCGGTGTTAACTGTTAATGTAAGTCAGTCCTTCTAAAGCCTTTATGCTCAACTGCTATTTAATTTGCTCATACTCCCTATCGTTTACTGCTGTTTAGTTTGATGTTTCTACCAAAATGCATGTTCACAAGAACCGTAAGTTCTGTGTTCTACTTGTAAAACCAAATTCCTTATTCATACCATGCACATTACTCAATACTCCCTATATGTATGCTTATTTTGTGGATCTATAATCCAGTGTGTGGTGAAGCAGCCCACGTTTGCACCTTGTCATCTCCTGTTTTATCTTACTGATGTGGCTGATGATATGAACAACATGCCATGCACATTAACCAAAATAGATATAATGATTTTCTTTGCCCTTCATCTATGCTTGTTATGTTGACATGGTAATCTAGTAGTGTGGTGAAGCTCCTCGCATTATGAACAATGCCAAATTATGCTATTGATATTTTGAACTTACTCTTTATTTTCTAATTTGAAATTGGATGGAATTGACAACACAATTATTATCTTTGTTTATACATGTGCAAAACATGTCATCTCTCTGCTTTGTTTTAGGGTGATATGCCTGATGGCATGCACAAGTCTGCTGAAGGTTGTGCGACAAACCCAACATATATTGCAGCAAAGAAGGCAAAACATCTTGAAGATAGCGAGACAACCCCAAAGTCTTTTCTTGATGCAGTGTTCAAGTTACTTGAGACTAGCAGTCAGACAAGCTCACATAATTCGTTGTCTGAATCAGTTCGACTTCTTCAGTCCCAAGTTCTAGCAGAAAGGCATTCTGCAACTCAACTTCGACTTGAAGTCCTATCTCTAAGAAAGATTGCGGAGAACACCAATGAGAACCTCATCGCTAAACAGCTACACCTGGAAGCTATGACCGACATGCTAGGCCGGTCTCACAGCCTTGCTCAGCAGCTTGCGCAGCAGTTCCCGCACAAGGCTAACCTTTCTTGAACTGTCTTGGAAGTGGTCTCGGTTCAGTATTATTTTGTTACGCTACAATGATGCCCAATTTTTGTAATCTGCTTCTTCATTGCGCTTTATGATCAATGGTGGCTAACTTCGATGCCCAGTGGATGTAATATACCATAAATCATTTATTGTATAGTGTAGGTTTATTCTTAGTTACTATGCTGTAATTTATTTATTGTATAGAGTAGGTTTGTTCGTAATTCCTACTAGTTACTGGCATCATTCGCTATCTGAAAAAAAAATAGATGTAGTCGACCGGGCCGAAACATTCGCCTCTAACGGGCCTGGTGTTTAGCGGGCCACAATTGGGCTGGCCTGCATCTTTCTTGGGCCCGAATGTTTGGGGCCTTCACACTTTGCGCGAGGCCCACAACTTACACCGGCCTTGGGCCTTTTGTGTACCCAGCGCTTAGTTTGGCCCAGGTAGCGTTGTGCCATTAATAGGCTGAATATTATACTGGCCTGTTACGGCCCAGATGCAACCATGGGCCTTTAGCAAGCTGAAATACATATTTGGCCTCAATTTTCACTAGTCATCGTCGGGCCTTCAGCAGGCTAAAATTTAGACCGGGCCTTTTTGGGCCCAGTTATATCACGGGCAGTTACCAGGATGAAACATATCTCGGGCCTTAGTTGGCCCACTGATATCATGGGCCTTTAAGAGGCCGAAAGCTTAGTACAGACACCAACGGGCTGAATTATGTGACAGGCCTTTAACAGGCCCAAAGTCACGTTGGGCTTAACTATTGCCACCTTTATCACGGGCCGTTAGTGGTCCCGATGTCCCGTCGGACAATATATGGCCCATGGGCAGCACGGGCCATTCCCAGGCCAAAAGTCACACCGGGCTGAAATGGGCCCATGTCTACATCGGGCCTCTAACAGGCCGAAAGTCACTGGGCTGTAATTGGGCCCAAATATTCGGCGAACAATTAACGGGCCAGATCTGGCTTCAGGCCATAAATGGGCCCAAATATTCGGCAAACAATTAACGGGTCGGATCTGGCTTCGGGCCGTAAATGGGCCTTTATTAAGCAGGCCATTATTGGGCTGGCCCACTAGTACCTGAGTAAGTACTATGGGCCTTTGACTGGGTCGGCCTTTTTAACCTATATGGGCCTCTGTTGGGCCGTGCCACGTGTCGAAGTATCATAGGCGCTTTGGGTCCAATGAGTGGATGACATCTGTCCCAACGGTGAGTCGACACGTGTTTCCTCCAGCCAATGATGATTTTACACGTGGAAAATCCCCATTGGTCGGGGCTGTTAACGGGTTATCGGATCCAAAACTGGACCCAATAGCTTAACGGTGTTCTGTTACGGTGGATGCCGCGTGTCGGTCACCCTTGACGAAAGCACTTCTGTGACGCGCGATTTATCATCATTGAAGTGGACATTTCCGTGATGATAATTTTGGTAATGTCATGGAACACTTCTATGACAGCACAGGTATGACTAGCTTGATTCTGTCATAAATTTGTCATGGATGTACATGCATGACAGAAAACGTGACCTACTATGACAAACACATATCATCACGGAAGTGTATTTTTTTGTAGTGATATGAGTCCACCATACCTTCCTATATGCGGTATCTACCTGCCATTCCAAGTAAATTTGTATGTGCCAATCTCTAAACCTTCAAATGAAATTCTGTTTTGTATGCTCGAATAGCTCATGTATCAACTAGGGTTGTCTATATCTTCCATGCTAGGCGGGTTATTCTCAAGAGGCGTGGACTCCGCTCCTCACTCACGAGAAAATGGCTGGTAACCGGGATGCCCAGTCCCATGCTCAAATCAAATCAAAATAATTGCAAACAAAACTCCCCCAGGATTGTTGTTAGTTGGAGGCACTCGTTGTTTCGGACAAGCCATGGATTGATGTTTGTTGGTGGTAGGGGAGTATAAACTTTACCATTCTTCTTGGGAACCGCCTATAATGTGTGTAGCATGGAAGATATCGAGATTTCTCGGTTGTTATGTTGACAATCAAAGTATACCACTCAAAATATTATTCATCTCTATTTCAAAATCGAGGTCTGGCACCTCTACAAATCCCTGCTTCCCTCGGAGAAGGGCCGATCTATTTACTTTTATGTTGAGTCATGTTCTTCTTATTAAAAAGCACCAGTTGGAGAGCACCGCTGCCACTTGCATGTATTATTATTAGTTTACATTGAGTATGACTATGACTGGATCTCTTTTACCATGAATTGCAATTTCTAGTCAGCCCTTGATCTTTAGAGGTGCTCTGCATTTATGTTTTGCGGTCTCAGAAAGGGCTAGCAAGATACCATCTTGTTATATCATATTATGATTGTTTTGAGAAAGTGTTGTCATCCAAGATTTACTATTGTTGCTCGCTAGTTGATTATGCCATTGATATGAGTAAAAATGAGACCTAAATGTCATTGTGAATATGGTTAGTTCATAATATTTGCTGAAAACTTGAATGCTGGCTTTACATATTTACAACAACAAGAGCAAACAGAGTTTGTTAACGTTTTTTCTTTATCACTTTCAGTTTGTCAAATGAATTGCTTGAGGACAAGCAAAGGTTTAATCTTGGGGGAGTTGATACGTCTCCAACGTATCTACTTTTCCAAACATGTTTGCCCTTGTTTTGGACTCTAACTTGCATGATTTGAATGGAACTAACCCGAACTGACGTTGTTTTCAGGAGAATTGCCATGGTGTTATTTTTGTGCCGAAATAAAAGTTCTTGGAATGACCTGAAAATCAATGGAGAATATTTTTGGAATATATAAAAAATATTGGCAAAAGAATCAAGGCCAAGGGGACCACACCCTATCCATGAGGGTGGGGGCGTGCCCCTGCTTCGTGGTCCCCCTGGTGCTCCACCGACCTCAACTCCAACTCTATATATTCACGTTCGGGGAGAAAAAAAATCAAAGAGAAGGATTCATCACGTTTTACAATACAGAGCCGCTGCCAAGCCCTAATCTCTCTCAGGAGGGCTGACCTGGAGTCCGTTCAGGGCTCCGGAGAGGGGAATTCGTCGCCATCGTCATCATCATCATCAACCTTCCTCCATCACCATTATCAATGAACGTTAAGCGTGCAGACCCTACGGGTTCGAGAACTCTATAGACATGACCGAGACACCTCTCTAGTCAATAACCAATAGCGGAACCTGGATGCCCATATTGGCTCCTACATATTCTACAAAGATCTTTATCGGTCGAACCATATGACAACATACGTAATTCCCTTTGTCTATAGGTATGTCACTTGCCCGAGATTCGATCGTCGGTATCTTCATACCTAGTTCAATCTCGTTACCGGCTAGTCTCTTTACTCGTTCCATAATACATCATCTTGCAACTAACTCATTAGTCACTTTGCTTGCAAGGCTTCTTATGATGTGTATTACCAAGAGGGCCCAAAGATACCTCTCCGATACTCGGAGTGACAAATCCTAACCTCGATCTATGCCAACTCAACAAACACCTTCGGAGATACCTTTAGAGCATCTTTATGATCACACAGTTACGTTGTGACATTTGACAGCACACAAGGTATTCCTCCGATATCCGAGAGTTACATAATCTCATAGGCGAAGGAATATGTATTTGACATTAAGAAAGCAATAGCAATAAACTGAGTGATCAATATGCTAAGCTAACGGATGGGTCTTGTCCATCACATCATTCTCCTAATGATGTGATCCCGTTATCAAATGACAACACATTTCTATAGTTAGGAAACCTTAACCATCTATGACGAACGAGCTAGTCTAGTAGCGGCTTACTAGGGACATAGTATTTGTTTATGTATTCACACATGTATTTTAGTTTCCAATCAATACAATTCTAGCATGAATAATAAAACTTTATCATGATTAAGGAAATATAATAATAACCATTTTATTATTGCCTCTAGGGCATATTTCCATCAGTCTCCCACTTGTGCTAGAGTCAATAATCTAGTTCACATCGCCATGTGATTAACACCCATAGTTCACATCAATATATGACCAACACCCAAAGAGTTTACTAGAGTCAATAATCTAGTTCACATCACCATGTGATTAACACCCAAAGAGTACTAAGGTGTGACCATGTTTTGCTTGTGAGAGAGGTTTAGTCAACGGGTCTGTCACATTTAGATCTGTATGTATTTTGCAAATATCTATGTCTATAATGCTCTACATGGAGCTACTCTAGCTAATTGCTCCCACTTTTAATATGTATCCAGATTGAGACTAAGAGTCATCTGGATCGGTGTCAAAGCTTGCATCGACATAACCCTTTACGACGAACTCTTTATTACCTCCATAACCAAGAAACATTTCCTTAGTCATCTTTAAGGTACCTAAGGATAATTTTGACCGTTGTCCAGTGATGTACTCCTAGATCACCATTGTACCCCCTTGCCAAACTCATGGCAAAGCACACAATAGGTCTGGTACACAGCATGGCATACTTTATAGACCTATGGCTGAGGCATAGGGAATGACTTTCATTCTCTCTCTAACTTCTATCGTGGTCAGGATTTGAGTCTTACTCAACTTCACACCTTGCAATACAGGCTAGAACTCCTTTAACTGATCCATTTTGAACTCCTTCAAAATCTTGTCAAGGTATGTACTCATTGAAAATCTTATCAAGTGTCTTGATCTATCTCTATAGATCTTGATGCCTAATATGTAAGTAGCTTCACCGAGGTCTTTCATTGAAAAATTCTTATTCAAGTATCCTTTTATGCTATCCAAAAATTCTATATCATTTCCAATCAGCAATATGTCATCCACATATAATATTAGAAATGTTATAGAGCTCCCACTCACTTTTTTAGCACCTTTAGGGTCGACAAAACCTTCTGGTTGCATCATATACAACTCTTCTTTAAGAAATCCATTAAGGAATGCAGTTTTGATGTCCATTTTCCAGATTTCATAATTATAAAATGTAGCAATTGCTAACATGATTCGGATTGACTTAAGCATTGTCGAAAAGATTTCGTGACAAGTCGAGCTTTGTAGATGGTGACATTACCATCAACGCCTATCTTCTTCTTGAAGATCCATTTATTCTCAGTGGCTTGCCGATCATCGGGCAAGTCCACCAAAGTCCACACTTTGTTCTCATACATGGATCCTATCTCAGATTTCATGGCATCAAGCCATTTATCTAAATCTGGGCTCATCATAGCTTCTTCATAGTTCGTAGGTTCACCATGGTCAAATAACAGGACTTTCAGGACAGGATTGCTGTACCACTCTGTTCGACCTACGAGGTCCAATAGCAACTTGATCTGAAGTTTCATGATCATCATCATTAGCTTCCTCTCTAGTTGGTTTAGGCATCATGGGAACGGATTTCTTTGATGTGCTACTTTCCAAATTGAGAGAAGTACAATTACCTCATCAAGTTCTACTTTCATCCCAATTACTTCTTTCAAGAGAAACTCCTTCTCTAGAAAGGTTCCATTCTTGGCAACGAAGATCTTTCCTTTCGGATCTGTGGTAGAAGGTGTACCCAATTGTTTCCTTAGGGTATCCTATGAAGACGCACTTCTCCAATTTGGGTTCGAGCTTATCAGGCCGAAGCCTTTTGACATAAGTGTTGCAACCCAAACTTTAAGAAACGATAGCTTAGGTTTCTTGCCAAACCATAGTTCATATGGTGTCATCTCAACGGATTTAGACGGTGCCCTATTTAATGTGAATGTGGCTGTCTCTAGCTAATGCATAACATCATAGAACGAACCATATCCAATAAAGTGCGGTTACAATGTCCGGACACACCATTACGATGTGGTGTTCCAGGTGGCGTTAGTTGTGAAACAATTCCACGTTGTTTTAAATGAAGGCCAAACTCGTAACTCGAATATTCGCCTCCGCGGTCGGATTGTAGAAACTTTATTTTCTTGTTACGATTATTCTCCAATTCACTATGTAATTCTTTGAACTTTTCAAATGTTTCAGACTTGTGTTTCATCAAGTAGATATACATATACCTACTGAAATCATCTCTAAAGGTCAGAAAATAACGATACCCGCCGCATGCTTCAACACTCATCGGACCGCATACATTAGTATGTATTATTTTCGTAAGTCATTAGCTTGCTCCATTGTTCCGGAGAATGGAGTTTTAGTCATCTTGCCCATGAGGCATGGTTCGCAAGTATCAAATGATTCATAATCAAGTGATTCCAAAAGTCCATCACATGGAGTTTCTTCATGCACTTTACACCAATATGACCTAAACGGCAGTGCCACAAGTATGTTGCACTATCATTATCAACTTTGTATCTTTTGGCATCAATATTTTGAATATGTGTATTATTTTGATCGAGATTCAATAAACCATTCACATTGGGTGTATGACCATAGAAGGTTTTACTCATGTAAATAGAACAACAATTATTCTTTGAATTAAATGAATAACCCTATTTCAATAAACACGATCTAATCATGTTCATGCTTAATGCAAACACCAAATAACATTTATTTAGGCTTAACACTAATCCCGAAGGTAGAGTGAGTGTGCGATGGTGATCGTATCAACCTTGGAATCACTTCCAACACACATCATTACCTCATCCTTAACTAGTCTCTATTTATTCTGCAACTCCAGTTTTGAGTTACTAATCTTAGCAACTGAATCGGTATCAAATACCCAGGGGTTGCTACAATAACTAGTAAAGTACACATCAATAATATGTATATCAAATATACCTTTGTTCACTTTTCCATCCTTCTTATCCGCCAAGTATTTGGGGCAGTTCCGCTTCCAGTGAACATTCCCTTTGAAGTAGAAGCACTTAGTTTCAGGCTTAGGTCCAGCTTTGGGCTTCTTTACAGGAGTGGAAACTTTCTTGCCATTCTTCTTGAAGTTCCTTTTCTTTCCCTTGCCCTTTTTCTTGAAACTAGTGATCTTGTTAACCATCAACACGTGATGCTCTTTCTTGATTTCTACCTTTGTCAATTTCAGCATCGCGAAGAGCTCGGGAATCATTTTTGTCATCCCTTGCATATTATAGTTCATCACGAAGTTCTAGTAGCTTGGTGATAGTGACTCGAGAACATTGTCAATCACTATATTATCTGGAAGATTAACTCCCACTTGATTCAAGTGATTGTAGTACCCAAACATTCTGAGCACATGCTCACTGGCTGAGCTATTCTCCTCCATCTTGTAGGCAAAGTACTTGTCAAAGGTCTCATACCTATCGACATGGGCATGAGTCTGAAATACCAATTTTAGCTCTTGGAACATCTCATATGCTCTGTGGTGTTCAAAATGTTTTTGAAGTCCCGGTTCTAAGCCGTAAAGCATGGTGCACTAAACTATTAAGTAGTCATCATATCAAGCTTGCCAAACATTCATAATGTCTGCATCTGCTCCTGCAATAGGTCTGTCACCTAGCAGTGCATCAAGGACACAATTCTTCTATGCAGCAATGAGGATAATCCTTAGATCACGGACCCAGTCCGCTTTATTGCTACCATCATCTTTCAACTTAGTTTTCTCTAGGAACATATCAAAAATAGGGGAGCTATATTGCGAGCTATTGATCTACAACATAGATATGCAAAACTATTAATACTAAGTTCATGATAAATTAAGTTCAATTTAATCAAATTACTAATGAACTCCCACTTAAATAAACATCCCTCAAGTTTATCTAATTGATACATGATCCAAATCAACTAACACATGTTCGATCACCACATGAGATGGGGTAGTCATCAATGGTGAACATCTCTATGTTGATCATATCTACTATATGACTCACGTTCGACCTTTCGGTCTCTAGTGTTCCGAGACCATGTATGTACATGCTAGGCTCGTCAAGTTTAACCTAAGTATTCTGCATGTGCAAAATTGTCTTACACCCATTGTATATGAACGTAGAGTCTATCACACCCGATCATCACATGGTGCTTCGAAACGACGAACTTTGGCAACAATGCATACTCGGGGAGAACACTTTTATCTTGAAATTTAGTGAAGCGATCATCTTAGAATGCTATTCTCGTTCTAAGCAAAATAAGATGCATAAAAGATAAACAACACATGCAATCAAAATATGTGACATGATATGGCCATCATCATCTTGTGCTTTTGATCTCCATCTCCAAAGCTTCGTTATGATCTCCATCATCACCGGCTCAACACATTGATCTCCATCGTTGCGTCGGGGTCGTCTCACCAACTATTACTTCTACAACTATTGCTAACGCATAGCGATAAAGTAAAGAAATTACATGGTGCTTGCTTTTCATAGAATAAAGAGACAACCCTAAGGCTCCTACCGGTTGTCGATATTACAAAACATGATCATCTCATACATCAACATATATCACATCAAGTCTTGACCATATCACATCACAACATGCCCTACAAAAACAAGTTAGACATCCTCTACTTTGTTGTTGCAAGTTTTACGTGGCTGCTACGGGCTTCTATCAAGAACCATTCTTAACTACGCAAAAAACCACAACGGTGATTCATCAAGTTTGTTGTTTTAACCTTCTTCAAGGACCAACCGTAGTCAAATTAGATTCAACGAAAGTGGGAGAAATAGACACCCGCTAGCCACTTTTATGCAAAACTAGTTGCATGTCTGTTGGTGGAACCGGTCTCATGTGCGTGGACATGTAAGGTTGGTCTGGGCTGCTTCATCCTACAATACCGCTGAATCAAAATAAGACGTTTGTGGTAAGCAGCATGACTATCACCACCCACAACTCTTTGTGTTCTACTCGTTCATATCATCTATGCATAGACCTGGCTCGGATGCCACTGTTGGGAAGGGTTGCATGGAAAACAAAAAAAATTCTACACACACGCAAGATCTATCCATGGAGATGCATAGCAACAAGAGGGGAGAGTGTGTCTACGCACCCTCATAGACCATAAGTGAAAGCGTTTGTTACCGCGGTCGATGTAGTCGAACTTCTTCGCGCTCCAATGGATTGAGTATCGAACATACGACACCTCCGCGTTCAACACATGTTCAGCTCGGTGACGTCCTCCGCCTTCTTGATCCAGCAAGACAGCAAGCTAGTGGATGAGTTCTGGTAGCACAACGGCGTGGTGATGGTGATGGTGAAGCTATCTCCGCAGGGTTTCGCCTAAGCACTACGAAAATATAACTGAGGGTGTAAACGGTGGAGGGGGGCGCCGCACACGGCTAAGACAATGTTGTGCTGTGCTAGGCGCCCCCCTCCCACATATATATAGGTGGGAGGGAGAGGGGAGATACCAAGGGGCGCCCCAAGTAGGTCCGAATCCTATTTGGGCTCCTGCCTTGGCCGCGCCCCTCCCTGCCATATTTGTCGGAGGGGGAAGGAAAGGGGGAAGAGGGAAGGAAGGGGGAGGCCGAATCCCCCCCTTTTCCTCTCCCCACTTGGGCAGCTACCATGGGTGGTGCGCCAGCCCAATGTGGGCTACTGTCCTCCCCTCTGATGGCCCAATAGACCCACTAACCTCCCAGGGGTGTCCGGTACCCCCTGCTCTCTGGTACTCCGTTGACTACCCAGTACACTCTGAAACACTTCCGGTGTTCGAATACCATCGTCCTATATATCAATCTTTACCTCTCGACCATTTCGAGACTCCTCGTCATGTCCGTGATCTCATCCGGGACTCTGAACAACATTCGGTCACCAAATCATATACTCATATAACAATATATTGTTAATGAACGTTAAGCGTGCGGACCCTACGTGTTCGAGAACTATGTAGAAATGACCGAGAAACCTCTTCGGTCAATAACCAATAGCGGAACCTGGATGCCCATATTGGCTCCTACATATCCTACGAAGATCTTTATCGATCGAACCTTATGACAACATACGTAATTTTCTTTGTCTATTTGTATGTTACTTGCCCGAGATTTGATCACCGGTATCTTCATACCTAGTTCAATCTCATTACCGGCAAGTCTCTTTACTCGTTCCATAATACATCATCTTGCAACTAACTCATTAGTCACTTTGCTTGCAAGGCTTCTTATGATGTGTATTACTGAGAGGGCCCAGAGATACCTCTCCGATACTCGGAGTGACAAATCCTAATCTCGATCTATGTCAACTCAACAAACACCTTTCGAGATACCTATAGAGCATCTTTATGATCACCCAGTTATGTTGTAACATTTGATAACACACAAGGTATTCTTCTGGTATTCGGGAGATGCAGAATCTCATAGTCGAAGGAATATTTATTTGACATTAAGAAAGCAATAGCGATAAACTAAACGATCAATATGCTAAGCTAATAGATGGGTCTTGTCCATCACATCATTCTCCCAATGATGTGATCCTGTTATCAAATGACAACACATGTCTATGGTTAGGAAACCATAACCATCTTTGATCAACAAGCTAGTCTAGTAGAGGCTTACTAGGGACATGGTATTTGTTTATGTATTCACACATGTATTTAAGTTTTTGATCAATACAATTCTAGCATGAATAATAAACCTTTATCATGATTAAGGAAATATAATAATAACCATTTTATTATTGCCTCTAGGGCATATTTCCATCACTGCCTAACATATACTTCCTCGTCAATTTCACCATTAAGGAAATCACCTTTCACATCCATTTAATAAAGCAGGATATCATTGTAGTTTGCATAAGTGAGAAGAATACAAATTGACTCAAGGCAAGAAACAAGAGCATATGTTTCACCGAAATTAATACCTTCTACGTGCGTATACCCTTGAGCGACAAGACGTGCTTTATTTCTCACAACAATGCCATTTTCATCTTGCTTATTCTAGAATATCCATTTTGTGCCGATGATATTGTGCTTCTTAGGATTCGGTTTGTCGACCAATTCCCATACATCATTCAATTCGAATTGAACCAACTCTTCTTGCATGGCATTCATCCAATCGGGATCATTCATGGCTTCCTCATACTTGGTAGGTTCTGCCAATGACACAAAAGAGAAACTTCCATAGTAGTTAGACAAATGAGTGCGAGAATGAGTTGTGGAATGATAACCTGGATTCTTGAGATCTTTGAGAATTAATGTAGGGTCAACTCGATTAGCCACTCATGGGGGAGGATTTTCATATTGATGATCATTTTCTTTTTCCTCAACATCAGCATCAGGAGGAGCATTTCTGTCACCGATTTCATCGGGATTGCCATTGGCATTTGCATTCTGGTTGACATTTGTGTTCGGAGTGGCATTTTCTTCAGAAGTGGCTTGTCGTGTCCTGCTTCAAGTCATGGGGGCATAATCATCGGAAGAGTCAGGTACATTTACTTCGACTGGCCTGACGCTCCCAATGGCCATTTGCCGAATAGCATCCGAAATCGATGGTTCATCTATCACATTAGGCATGTGCTCCTTTTGGAAGCCATTAGATTCATCAAACCGCACATTTACCATTTCCATAACTTTTCCATGGTTAGAGTTATAGACACGATAAGTATGCAAGTTCGAGCCATAACCAAGAAGAAAACCTTCATGTGCCTTAGGTGCAAACTTGAAATTATGATTCATATCACGAATATAACAAGGTGCACCAAAAACACGTAAATAAGAAACATTTGGTTTCTTGCCAGTGATGAGCTCATATGAAGTTTTCTTAAGGAATTGTGAAGATAAACACGATTCACAACATGACAAGCAGTGTTAATAGCATCAGCCCAGAAGCGAATAGGAGTTTTATACTCACTGAGCATTCTTCTCGCCATTTCGATGAGAGTTCTATTCTTTTGCTCAACAACTCCATTCGGTTGTGATCTTCCCAACAGTAAGGCGTCATGTTATGAGCATCCAAGAAGAACATGTGGGGTGCCATAGAAATAGTCTGTGAAGGTTTTGGAAGTCTAACTTGAAGAGTTGCCATGAGTGATTTGGGCGAGGTCTAAGTGATCTTAGATCAAGGAGAATAAGGTGAAGACTAAGTGTCGTCTAAGTTAAATCCCAAGCCTCTCCAACCACATGTACAGTTGTCACAACAACTAAAACTGGTCGAACAAATTCATTGTCTTCATGGAGCAATCCTATTTTGTTTCTTTGAATCTTTACTTCTTGTATTTGTGTGTTGAAGACTTTGTCTCCCTTTCCTTGAAGACTTTGTCTGAAGACTCTCAATTACGCCAGTTCACGCCATGTTGTGTTTTATCTTCAGTCTTGCAGTACTTAAGTGTGTATATCTGTATGTTTGCCTATTCTACATGTACTACTACCTAGTCTGCATGCTTAGCTTTGTCCCGATAACATGGTCCTCATTCTGATTTGCATGCGTAGCCTAGTTTGCCTTCTGTCTAGTTGTTCTTCATACTGTTATTCTTTAAAGAATTAGCTCCTTTCAAGAAATTTTAAAAAGCTCCCATTCACCCCCTCTGGTTGATGTCGTGCACTTTCAATAGGACAGTATATAGGGCTACTATTGGAGGAAGTTTTTTTTCCTTCAAGCCCTAAAAGCTGGGGGCCACGACTACTGCCCTATTTTAGAGCGCATATAAGAGATTCTCTTATAGTACGTCATACCTATAACTGAAAATGAGAAATCGTTGGTAGAAATGCGGCGTGTCATCTTATTTTATCAATTTTGCTTAGGAGTCGCCGACCAACTTTATATTTCATTTTGAAGGGCATATGCTATGTAGAAGCACTTTAAGCACAATTAGTCTTCAAAACATAATGTGATTAGCACCAAAACCCTCATTAGGGTCTAGATGTCCTTTCACCACATCCAATCCCGTCTTGGGGAAGGTGCCACTCATATGGCATCAAAGTCCGCACACCATTTTAGACTGACAATGGGACCCCACCAAACAAAATGAGGGAAAAACTTTAAATGAGATAAAAGGAGAAGCAATTTGACGAGATTACATAATCAAGACTATTCTTATTAAAGTGGCATAACATCTGAGGAGATGCACGTACAAAAAAGTGTAATTCAAACTGGCCCCGTATGTCTGACCGACAGCGCAGTGCCCTCGCTTCCATGCACGCGCGCATGTACGCAGAACTCTCGAGTTTGTGATGTGTCCAAATTATCCAAACTTCCCCAAACCCAACCCGTCGATTCCTTATTCATTGTTGCCGACCCTTACATCATCATAAAGAGAATCAAGATATCCCAAGAACCCAGCTAGGGATGAATGGTATGTGGGGAAGAAATGGGGTTGTCCTCGCAGTTCCGACATGTCCACGACATCGACCCAAACCCTAGGCCCATCCCAAAACAAACAATACCCCTGCCGGCCCCACAACCTACCTCACACACTGCCTCCCTCCATTCTATCCTCTCATGTTCGCTTCCCCCCACAACCCTAGCTTCATCAACCCCCATACGTCATTGATCTGACCCTATCTGACATAGCCATGTCATATGACGACTCAGACCAATTAGATGGAGTCGATTTAGACCTCATGGAGATGGAGAACGACCAAGAGCTTTCCCTTTCCCTATCCTTTCGCTGGTCAGTGCATGACAACGAAGAACCCCCGCGTCGGTCGAGCAACTGGGCATTGTTCGCACCACCGCAACGTGGCTCAAGCTCCTCTGCTCCACCCCTGCTACCTAGATGTTGGCACGCAAGCCAAATCCCTCACTGAAGAACAAGTGTAATTCACTGACACGAGAAAGAAAAGAAAGACCGACGATGACTTCATCGCCTTCAACATTCACCTTCACTTCGAGAAACGTCAGTGAAGTGTTGTTTTTATAAAGTGTCTTTTTTCCTATGAATTGTTATGTCTTATGTCTTACAAAATATTTTGACATACATGGGCGGGCACACAATCAGCCTAGTGGGGGTGAGTGCCCCCACTTGATTTTTTGGTCTTATTGTACAAGGCTTGTACAATAGAGAGCTCCCCCCACTCAACCCATATATTTGTGCAAATACTATGTATCGCTCTTTGCAAACGACACTATAGCGCTTGCTGATGACACGCTAGTACTTGGCCGACTAGTTTAGCAGGAGTTAGTGAGAAGTGGAGAAGCTGGTTCTGAGAAACTTCGCGAACCATCGACCCAGTTTTGGCAAAGATTCCAAAATGCTCTTTTTTGTTTTCTTGAAGTGTTCATTTTACCTTCTATTTCATTTTTTAATCCCCTTTTGTTTGTTATTTTCTCATTTAAATTTACCTTTTATTTTAAATTTCGGAGTTTTAAAATTTTGGGAATATGTTTTAGCCCATAAACATTTAATTCGTCACAATTTTCACATAAAAAACATTTTCCAAATTCATGATTTTTTCAATTTCATGAACGTTTTTCATATTCATGAACATCTTTTAAATTCACGAAAAAATGGGTTCATGATATTAATTGAAATCATGAACAAATCAAAATTTGCAATTTTATAAAAGATTCACGGAACATTTCTGGATATTTTTTATAATTATGAACACTATTTAGAATTTCTACACTTTTTCAATATACTTGATTTTTTTAACATTTATAGGTTTTTTGGTGTAGTTGGAAAAACGAAAAAAAGAGTAAAAAAACATAAATTTTACGCTCCGAGTTAATGGGCGGGCCACCCCGCGTTTTACCATCGAGCGGGAGGGAGTCCAGATGTGAACGCGTGTGAGCCGCGGGAGCTATATCTTGCATAGCGAGATGGTAGCTCCCCTGGCCTGATGCGCCGCGTGACCGGCCCTGGCCTAACACTGTTTAGATTTCTACCATTTTACTGTCTTCATTATACTTTGTTTTTTCATTGGTTTCATTTGTTTTTTATTTATTTGTTATACGTTTTTTGTGTTTCTTACTCAGTTTTCTTAGTTTTTTCTTCGATTTCCTTTTTGTTCCTATGTTGGTTTTCGTTTGTGTTGTTTTTTTAACACATTACTACTTTTTAGTACACAATAAATATTGTAGTGTACATGTAAAACATTTTTGTGATACAGATTAATTTTATCTTAAATACATGATGTACATTTTTAGTACACGCTTTGATTTTTTTTAACACATGACCAACATGTTCCTATATATGAGTTGATTTTTTTTCAAATGATAATAGTTTTTGTTATAAAACTACGTGAACTATTTTCTAAATTGTGTAGACATTTATTAAAATGTATATTTTTATATATGCAGGAACATTTATTTAAAGCGTCATGTATATGTGTTTAAATGGTACAAAACATTTTTTATTGTATGGAAAAGCTTTTTCTACATTGTATATACATTCTTCAAAAGAAATACGTGCATTTTTAAAAACATGGAAATTTTGTTCATTGTCCCCATCATTTTTTTGAAAGTTATCAACATTTTTTTACTTCTGCTAACATTTCTTTTGTACTGTCATATTTTTTTACAAATCAACGGTTTTCAAATTTTCTTAAGTAAATTTATGTTTTGAAATATATTCATTTAAAATAAAAATAAAAAGTAAAAAAGAAGAAAAACAAACTTCAAATGATGTCAGTGTGGCATGGTGTGAAATCATCATGATAAGCCGGTCCACCACTAACCAGCTGTATTGTCCACCCAGGCGAGGTAGCCTTGTATCTCGCTGTAAGCAAGACATAGGCACACACGTGATTCGTTATGTGGGAGGAGCACCCCCGAGCGATCAAATTCGCTCGGATTCACCCTCCTCCCTTGCGATTAGTCATGAGATATTAGGGCCCAAGAAATAAACACGGGTGTCATTATTCTATAATCTGTTGTCTAAAAAAATCATTCTATGGTCTCGCGAGCGTCGTAGATAGTGGAGCTCCTAAGTGGTGCCTTCAGCTCCACTTGAAGGAACGGGTGCTCACGCGCCCCTGCTCGTGGGCCAGCCCATGTGAGGTGAGCGCTTCACCGGTCCCTCCTGCTCAATCACTTCAACGGCCCCCTCCCTGATTGTTCGAGTGCCATAAAGTCGTGGACCAGCCTCTCAAAAAAGTCGCAGTTGACTTCTAAAATAATATGTTTTTTCTTAAAAAGATCAAAAAAATTGTGAATTCAAAAATGCTTACGAACTTTGAATTTTTTCCACAAACTTAAGAAAAAGTTCATCGAATTTGAAAAATGTTCATTGAATTTGAAATAGAGTTCACCAAATTTGAAAAGGTTCATCGAATTTTAAAAAGTTCATCAAATTCAAAAAATTCATCGATTTTATGAAAATGTTCTTCCAACTTCAAAGAAACTTCATCAATGTTAAACAAAAGTTCATCAGCTTTGAAAAGAATAATGAAATTTTAAAAATAAAATAATAATAAAAGAAACCCAATAAAACCGTCCGCAAACTAAATCATGAATAGGGAAAAGCCGGTTTAGGAAGCTTCCCAAAACCGGGGCTTTGGCGAACGTGACGAAAGTAAATAAAATGAAAGAAAAGAAAGTATCTGTGCAGTAGTGGTGGGTTGGCCTGGTGGTTTGACTGTTGTACAACAAACCGGATGAAATTCATGCAAACATGTATAAACATGACAGATTTTCATATAAACATGACGAATTTCATTATATTTACATCAACTAAGTGGTGCTAGTCTGCCTCGGGAGGTACCATTAAGACCTAGTCTAAATGGTCGCCCACTGATCCCTTTGTCTTCCTTATGTCTGGCAGCCTGATCACCGAATTGCCGGGAACCCCAGAGATATATGCTTCAGCAGAAAGGACAACTCGCTTCCCCATCGCTCGTCGGAGTGGAGCCCCATGCTGATACTTCAGCAGGAGGGGAGGGTGGCGCCTTCGCTTCCGTGGAGCCCATGCAGGGTCGGCGATGATTTGTGCTAAAGAAGATTCGGGCAAGACACCGACTATGTACGCCGGCGCCGCCTCGGCAGTGGCCTTGATGGGACCCATGCGACGGTGGCCTCCCATGTTCTACTTCTCCTCGATGATGGCGGCGGACACGGACACGCTAGCCACCGACTCGTCGATCTCCGCGCACCCGGCTTCTGTCTCTGCCTACATGGCGCAGCCGCAGGGACAACAAACATGGTCGTA
Source organism: Triticum aestivum (assembly GCF_018294505.1). Taxonomy (NCBI): domain Eukaryota; kingdom Viridiplantae; phylum Streptophyta; class Magnoliopsida; order Poales; family Poaceae; genus Triticum; species Triticum aestivum. Next base: position 285,327,501 of record NC_057812.1, on the reverse strand, counting down.
GACACGGGAAGTGTAGGACAATGTGGGGTCATCTACGACAGCGACAATGCCCGTGTCGCCGTCTTCCCCGTCGTGCCGGGGTGAAGCAATTCATCGCTCCTCCTTGTGTGCACCGGCACCGCCCACCAGCAGGTCACGCGCCTCACTCGCGCGCCAGTCGTGGAGCATGAGTAGCTCGTGGGGCCTCGTGGCGGCCGGCGCCGTCGTCGCACTCTGCGCAACCGTGTCCGACGGCTGCTGCAGGCCTCACCACAGTGGGTGTCAACAAGTGCACCACGTGGGCTTATCCCTCTGTCGCCCAGACGCCGTCCTGTGTGACCTCATGGTGTTTTGAGCGCAGTGGATGCAGGAGAGAGAGACTGCGGACATGTGAGACCTTCCTGTCATAACGATCAAACATAACGGTCAGCCTGACATGTGGGCCACAGCTGCCATAATCTCCTTTAAAATCGTCTAAAACGGTCACTAATCAAAAGTGGTAGTTTTTTTCAAGAAAAATAGCTACACCTGGTCATTTGAAGTGGTAGTTCCATGGGATCAAAACCCTAATTGTAGTACTTTTTGTTAAATACTCCCTCCATCCTATAATATAAGAACGTTTTTGACACTAGTGTAGTGTTAAAAATGTTTTTATATTTTGAGACAGGAGAGTACTTTTTTATATAGGGTGCATTAAGCCAAACGTGCTTGTCCAGCTAGCTACTATAGTACTTCTTTCGTTTTTATTTACTCCGCATATTTGTTTTGAGCAAAGTCAAGCTTTACAAACTTTGATAAAGCTTATAAACAAAAATATTAACATCTACAATAAAAAATCATTAACATTAGATTCGTTGTTGAATTCGTTGTTGAATGTATTTCCACATCATATAGATTTATTATGTTAAATATTTATATTTTTTATATAAATTTTGTCAAACATTATAAAGTTTGACTTCAATCAACTTTAATATGCGGAATAAATAAAAACGAAGGAAGTAAGTTCGCAATGTCTCCTAGACATATCAGAGGTACCCATGAGCTACCTGAAGTGACGGAATTGCGATTTGATTGCTTCGTTCATCATAGGAGCTACCATAGGAGCCTTAGGCGATCTGTTGTCGGCACTCGGCACTGAGCTGAGCTAAGCTGGCCGAGTAGACGCTATACATAGGGCACGGACGGTGTCACGCATGCATGCACGCACGAAGAGTGCTCGATCGATCGATCCAAGAGCAACACATGCATGCATGGCCCGTCCACGCACCTCCGGGTAGCCCAGCGGGAGGACAAGTGTAACACCACATCATCGATCGAGCAGGGTGCTAGAGATCGATGGCGGATCCCACGGGTCCCAACGATTGATAAACGACTGGATCCGATAAGATCTGGATGAGGCCAAATTGGAATTAAACTAGCCAGACCAGAAATCAGAATGTTTATATGTAGCACGTACATGCATGAACTCCGAGGTGCATGCATCCACATGACTAGCTTACTTTGTAGGGTGTGTATATAGAGAGAAGAGATAGATTCATGCATCACAAGTTGTATGCGGGTACTACATCTGCATATGCATGCACAATATGCATGTACCTGTACTTGTAGACTTGTTTTTTGATGCAAATTCAATATGCATACACTTGTACGCTTGGCTTTGATGCAACAAAACTAAGACATACAGTGGAGATTTTACATCAGTTACTATATATACAAGCGAGAGAGATGAATGACTAAGTCAATTATGTTAGTAAACCTAATCCATATCTACTAAGAGGATACGAGATCGCTAATATATAAATCAGCTAATTGCTAGCCATGACAGCGACGAGACCAATAACAGCAAGCACAATCGACGTCGACGGTGATGATCTTTCGATGCATTAGATTTGACTCGTCAAAGGACCATCTCTTGCTGATGTCACTCTCGATCAATATAGCAGAGAATTCTTCAGAACCAGCAAGCGATCCCAGAAGAAAGGGACTGTGGTTAATTAACTGTGTTGTACTACGTTACCTCTTGAAGCATCAGAAAGGCGCAGTCAAAAACTGGCCCGACCGTAGCACGTACGATAAACGATTCATTGAACCGCCTAATAGTGCATCTAATTGAGTAGTAGTTTACGAACACAGTTGATGATTAATTTCAGGCCGACATCCATACATGCGTGCGAGTTAATTTGGACCAATCATCATCTTCAGCTTTAACTGTTCTACATGGATGGGTCATTCGATAACTTTCAGGAACAATAATCAGTCGATAATTTTCTGGCCTTCTCTAACTTCCTACTTCAGTCACACTAAGGCTTTGCTTGGTTAAACCTCTCCTCGAGGGGTTTGGAGGGGATTTTGTCTTGCAGATTTAATCCTCCTCAATCCACTTCTATTCCCTTCAAACCCTTTTTTCGGGTTTAATAGGACTTTTATTGCATAGTAACAAGGTTACAATTCATAGGCAAGATTTCCTTAATATATGGTAGACCTCGATGCAACCACATAGCCATGGTGCATTTAGTTGATTTTTTTTCAAAACTATGATGATTTTTATAGCAAATTCGAAATCTATATGTCTTCATGCAAGAAAATCAAAACTAGCACCCCGTCGGCCTCTAGTTGGCCGAAGAGGGGCTCTTCGGCCTGCGCTTGACCGAAGTGGGCTCTTCAGCCTCCCGTTGGCCGAAGAGTACCCAAACTGGGACGAAAATGACTCTTTGGTCTGCCGTAGGCCGAAGAGTACTCTTTGGTCAACCATAGGCCGAAGAGCACTCTTTGGGGCCCAAGGCCCATGCAGCTTCGGCCTCTCGTTAACGTGAAAAGTTGGAGCCCAAGGACTCTTCGGCCTACGGTTGACCAAAGAGTGCTCTTCGGCCTACGACAGACCAAATAGTCCTTTTCGGCCCAGTTGGGGCACTCTTCGGCCAACGGGAGGCTGAAGAGCCCAATTCGGTCAACCGTAGGCTGAAGAGCCCCTCTTCGGCCAACTGGAGGCCAACGGAGTGCTAGTTTTGATTTTGGTGCGTGAGGACGTATAGATTCCGAATTTGCTATAAAAATCATCACAATTTTGAAAAAAAATCCATTTAGTTCGACTATACCTTGCTAGGCAATTTGCAACCCTATTTCGAGCTCTATGAATTTTCTGAGGAATAAAAACCCTACCAATCATTAAAAACTTAATCTTTGAAACTAACTGGCTGTAAGCGGAGCGATCCAAACTATTACTAGAAAGGATTCCCTTCAAACCCCTTGTAATCGAACAAACCCTAAGCATGTCTCCCCAGATTGCTTTCTCGCAACTAGATGACCCGTTGTCTCCTTGGCGTCAAAGCCAATTGCAACCAAGAAGTTAAGCAAGCTATGGGAAACACGTTTTACACATAATCCACACATTAAACATACCTTTGCACAGATAATATCTTAGGACACGCAGACTAACAAACACGGATAACTATCCTTGGATCATGGCAAGTGCTTGTTCATGCTGGTCACACTTAGCCAAGACCTCCGTGCCGGAAAGGTCAGGCGTCAGCGGTGGTTTGGGTGGTTAGGGGAGAGGAATGCATATCAATAAAGGCAATAAATACTTGTGTCGCTGTGATAGCCTGACTTAACAGGGATGATAGACTACTCATAATTCCTTCTTTTTTGGGAGCCTATTCAGAAAGAAATCCGAAGTTATCAACCGACCAACCGGAGTATCCCAGTTAATGCCATCCCGCACACTTCCCCGGAGTCCAGCCCTCATCGCCGGTCCTCCCAAATCTCCATCTCCCAAAAACTTCAAGCCGCCGTCGTCCTCCCATCCACCACACAACTCAATCCCACGCCGGCTGCTCCAGAGTTGGCCGCAATGGCCACACTCCATTTTGACCCGACGCCTTTCATCCCACCAAACCACCAGAGTATCCAGGTTGAAGGTCGACCCGCATGGATTAGGATCCTCTCCGGAGCAGCTCAACTCACTCATGAAGAATGGTTGATTGCCACGATTGTGCCGATGCCCAACCTGCCAGTCGCCTTCAACACCATCAGAGAGGTACTCACAGATTTTCTCACAGATAGGAGATTGGGGTTTTCTGAGATTGAACCTTGCCTGTTCGGCCAAGCATATATCAAGATGCACAGTGTCTTTGATAGGGATGCGCTTGTTTCCAATAGCCCACATCAATTCACTGATGTTCACATCATTTTTCAAAAGCATAACCAGGGCCTGAACTGGAGAAACTTAGTTCTGAATAGAGATGTCTGGACTCTGCTTTGTGCGTATCCTGTTGACAGAAGGAACATACAAGAGATTAGTACTGCTGTGAATAAATTTGGTAAACTTCTCATGTGGGACAGGGTCAGAAGCACTAGAGCAAATCTTATGGTCCATGTCAGGGTGGAGGAACTATCAGATATCCCTAACAGTATTGTCTTTGGGGAAGGGGACAGATTTCAGTCAGGTTCTCTCACTATACCTGTGGTAATCCTGCAGCATCAGATCCTTGGGGCTGTTCCACCTGATGGAGACCCCATCCCTCCACATGGAAACCCACACCCCATTCCTCCCCAAGATATGTTTCATCCTAATCAACACAACCACTTTCTTGGGTCATTACAGCAACATGAGCATGATGGCATTCATGTCCCTGAGGCCAATATCAATCTCCAGCTTGCTCTGAATAATGTGGATGATAACCCTGACATAATGGATGTGGAGGATGCTGAGGCAGAAGAAGTTGAGGCTGATCTTCCTGGGTGGGGCTGAGGGAGTCCTGGATAAGGGGGTGTTCGGATAGCCGGACTATACCTTCAGCCGGACTCCTGGACTATGAAGATACAAGATTGAAGACTTCGTCTCGTGTCCGGAAGGGACTTTCCTTGGCGTGGAAGGCAAGCTTGGCGATACGGATATGTAGATCTCCTACCATTGTAACCGACTTTGTGTAACTCTAACCCTCTCCGGTGTCTATATAAACCGGAGGGGTTTAGTCCATAGGACAACATACACAACAACAATCATACCATAGGCTAGCTTCTAGGGTTTAGCCTCTCTGATCTCGTGGTAGATCTACTCTTGTACTACCCATATCATCAATATTAATCAAGCAGGACGTAGGGTTTTACCTCCATCGAGAGGGCCCGAACCTGGGTAAAACTTTGTGTCCCTTGCCTCCTGTTACCATCCGGCCTAGACGCACAGTTCGGGACCCCCTACCCGAGATCCGCCAGTTTTGACACCGACATTGGTGCTTTCATTGAGAGTTCCTCTATGTCGTCGCCATCAGGAAGGATGCCTCACCCCGTCTTTAAAGACGACACCATTGCTAAGGGAGCTTTGGCTGTCGGCCAAACCCTCCGGCTTGGTGGTTTTCTTATGACCGCATGTTCGGCTTCTGCGCCGACGATGACCTCTCGAGCCATCGAAAACAATCTTCATGTCAGCTCGGAACTCGCCGAGCAGTTAGATCCAATGGAGCTCTCCTCCATAAATGAGCTCTTGGATCGCTTTGCCGCCCTGGGAGTCGCTACGAATTACGACCAGATTGGGCCTAAACCCAATCTGAGAGAGATTAACTCTCCCCAAGTCACCCATCACGTTGCCGTGGTAGAGGGACAGTGCGGAGACCCTTCATCCATCTTAAGGACTCACTACGTCCGGATTCCCGATCCCTCCAAGCCGGATACCCGCGGAGGGGAGGATATCACTCAAGACCTGAACTTAGAGTCAGGCGACGGGCTGGATTCATTGGACAACATCCAGGAATCCAAATTTTCGAGTTCGGAAATTCCTTGGCCTTTGAGCCTCAGATGGGGTGAGGCTTCGGATTTAATTCCACCCACCCACCCCAACATAAGCGATCTATCCAAAATCAGGCAAGAACCCGATGAAACAGTACATCATTACTGGGCCAGATTCCTCCTGGTTAAGAACAGGCTAAGGGACTGCCGCGAGGAAGACGCAATCTCAATCTTCTGCAATAATTGCACGGACAAGGGAATACTCAATGCCATAAGTCGCCGTGATATCACACGCTTCGCTGACTTGGCGTCCATTGTACGAAAGTACTGTGCGATGGAAAGCGCCTGGAAAACCGAAATAAAATTTTGGGACAATCCGGCCCTGAATACAAACCCAGTCCGAAATAAAAGGGTGCATCATCACCAAACACCCGGGTCAAGCACTAAAAAGCGAAAACCCTCTACAGGGCATGGAATCGTACTGGAAGGATGGCTTAATGGACCCTGTAAAATTCACAGTACAGAGGACGCCACATCAACTCACAGCCTTAGAGCATGTTGGATACTCCGGCAGGTGGCCAAAATTGGCGAAAATCTCCTAATTCCGGAGGCCACAGAAAGCCACCCCATAGACATCAGTATGGTATTAACAGTCTTCGAGACTTTCGCATCAAATAATATGCGAAAAAGGACACTCCACAGCCTTGCCGAAGTCTACCAAGTAGCAACAATAAACCCATGGAGTGACACGGCTATTACCTTTAACGCCAGTGATGAACCTAAATTCCGAACAGCCCGAGCACCAGCCGCATTGGTCCTCAGTCCAATAGTGGACGACTTTCATGTTACCAAGGTACTCATGGACGGCGGTAGCGGATTGAACCTCATTTATGAGGAAACCCTTTAAAAAATGGAAATAGACTGGAACCGCATTGAGAGAAGCAGCACAACCTTTAGAGGAATAATCCCCAGTCGGGAAGCGCGCTGTACAGGAAAAATCACACTAGATGTGGTGTTCGGCACGCCGGATAATTACAGGTCCGAAGAGATCACGTTCCATGTGGCTCCGTTCAGCAGCGGTTATCACACTCTGCTAGGGCGGGAAGCGTTTACAATCTTCCAAGCAATACCCCATTACGGGTACATGAAGCTCAAGATGCCCGGGCCTAACGGATCATCGCTCTCGCTAGTGATCCGGACATAGCACTCCGCGCCGAAAACAAGACAGCCGCATTGGCCCTCGAGGCACTATCCGAAGCCCTAGCGGCTGATGAACTGACTGCGCTGCGCTCTACGATGAATAGGGACAATGTGGTACTCGACAAAAGATCCAAGTCCACCTCTTTTAAACCGGCGGACGAAATAGTCAAATTCCAAGTCCATCCAACGGACCCCAATAAAACAGCTTCCATCGGGGCACAGTTAAACCCTGATGTAGACGCCACACTGCGAGAGTTCCTACGGGAGAACCGGGACATTTTCGCCTAGCACCCTTCAGACATGCCAGGAATCCCACGCAGGCTGGCCGAGCACAGCTTAAATATCCAAACAGGATTCAAACCTATCAAACAGGCTCTTCGGCGTTTTTTCCGAACCTAAGAGACATGCCATGAGACAGGAGCTAGCAAAGCTATTGGAGGCTGGATTCATCAGAGATATAAAACATCCGGACTGGCTAGCAAACCTGGTGATGGTACCAAAGAAGGACAAATCCTGGCGCCTGTGTGTTGATTTTAAAGACCTTAACAAGGCTTGCCCAAAGGATCCCTTCCCCCTCCCCCGCATCGATCAAATTATCGATGCTACCGCAGGACACGATTCGTTGTGTTTCCTCGACGCATATTCCGGCTACCATCAAATCAAGATGGCAGAACCAGACCAAGCCGCAACGGCATTTATCACACCATACGGCCCATTCTGCTTCAACACGATACCCTTCGGGCTCAAAAACGTCGGCGCAACATATCAGCGCATGATTCAGACATGTCTGGCAAACCAGATCGGCAAAACAGTGGAGGCATATGTAGATGATGTGGTCGTCAAAACAAGACATGTCGAATCTCTAGTAGACGACTTGGGGCTCACATATGATAACCTCCGAACATACGACATCAAGCTCAACCCGGAAAAATGCGTTTTCGGCGTTCCAGCCGGAAAGCTCCTGGGCTTCATTGTATCTGGTAGAGGAATTGAACCAAATCCAGCCAAGATCTGAGCTCTGTCGCAACTGGATATCCCAAAGGACCTCAAACAAATACAAAAGTTAACCGGATGCGTGGCGGCTCTAAGCCGCTTTATCTCCCGCTTGGGAGAAAAGGCCCTACCCCTTTACCGCCTCCTTCGGCGCACCGAACACTTCGAATGGACGGATGCAGCCACGGCCGGACTCGACGAAATAAAAGCCATACTGGCAACAAACCCAGTCCTGGCCGCGCCAAACATTGGCGAACCAATGCTATTATACATTGCAGCAACACATCAGGTTGTAAGCGCAGTGCTCGTCGTCGAACGAGAAGCGGACGGACACAAATTCCCCCTTCAAAAGCCGGTCTATTATGTGTCCACTGTCCTCACTCCCTGCAAATCACGGTACCCGCATTATCAAAAGATTGCGTACGCGGTATTCATGGCATCCCGGAAGCTACGACACTACTTTCAAGAGTGTTCAATAACAGTAGCATCGGAAGTACCACTTAACGATATTATAAACAACCGTGACGCAACGGGCCGGATTGCAAAATGGGCCATTGAGCTCCTCCCATTCGACATAACTTATAAGCCACGGTGAGCCATCAAGTCGCAAGTCTTGGCCGACTTCGCCGCAGAATGGACGGAGTCCGAACTCCCTAAAGAGTACGGCACATATTCAAATTGGATCATGCATTTCGACGGCTCCAACATGTTGGCCGGACTGGGGGCTGGCGTCGTTTTGAGGTCCCCCACAGGAGACACAGTTCAATACGTACTCCAGATTATGTACGTGGACTCCAACAATGCAGCGGAATATGAGGCCCTTCTACATGGTCTCCTGATGGCAGTATCCATGGGCATTCAACGCCTAGAGGTGCGCGGGGACTCGAACCTCATAATATCCCAAATAAATGGAGACTTCGATGCCAAGGATCCAAAAATGGCAGCTTACCGCAACACTGTCCCAAAAATGGCAGCTTACCGCAACACCGTCCTAAAAATGTCAGCTTAGTTCGAAGGGCTTGAATTCCACCATGTAGCCCGGAAAATAATCAGGCGGCAGATGTACTGGAACGCATCGGCGCAAAACGCGATGTAGTCCCCCCCCAACATCTTCTTGGAAAGGTTGTTCAAGCCATCCGTAGTATGGGAAGGGGAGCCAAACAATAACAGCCCGGACCCAACCGCACTGCCCGACACCGAACATTCCGACACAATCGGAGGCTCTGCCAATGAAATAACACCTTCAGCCCACGTAATAATGGCCGTTATCGCCCCATGGATGGAACCATTCCTCGCCTACCTTACTAGGCAGGAACTCCCCGAGGACCAAAATGAGGCATGCTGCATAGTGCGGCGATCCAAAGCTTACAAAGTCCACGAGGGAGAGCCTTATAAGAAAAGCACCACCGGAGTCCTTCAAAGGTGCATCTCCGAAGAGGAAGGGCGGAACCTCCTGGCTGAAATTCATGCCGGACTCGGCGGTCATCACGCGGCAGCTCAGTCCCTTGTAAGCAAGGCCTTCCGTATAGGCTTTTATTGGCTGACGGCCCGGGCAGACATCCAGGACTTAGTCCAACGATGCACCGGTTGCCAGCTCTTTGCGAACCAAAGCCATATGCCACCCACCGCCCTCCAAACTATCCCCATCACTTGGCCCTTCACGGTCTGGGGGCTTGACATGGTTGGACCCCTTAAAGGCTGAACCCACAAGCACAAATACTTACTGGTCATGGTGGATAAGTTCACCAAATGGATAGAAGCCAAGCCTGTTAAGACGGCCGAATCCAGACCGGTGATAGACTTTATATCCGGGGTTGTACACCATTACGGCGTCCCCCATAGCATCATCACAGATAACGACACGAACTTTACGGCCGACGAGGTAAAACTCTGGTGCAAAAACATGGGCATCAAGCTCGATTATGCTTCCGTCTATCACCCACAAACTAACGGCCAGGTCGAACGTGCAAATGGTCTTATCATGAGAGGCATCAAACCCAGATTAGTGCGGTCCCTCAAGGAATCTAACACGCACTGGGTAGAGGAGCTCGACTCCGTACTCTGGGGGCTGCGGACCACGCCGTATCGCACCACCGGATACACACCATTCTTTATGGTGTACGGCGCAGAGGCAGTTTTGCCTTGCAACATAATTCATGAATCACCTCGAGTGCGCATGTACGAAGAAAGAGAAGCCGAGCCGGCAGGACAGCTTGGACACATTGGAGGAGGAGCGTGACGTGGCAAAATCCTGTTCCGCATTCTATCAACAGCAGGCTCGAAAATACCAAAGGAGAGAAGTACGGGCCAAAATTACAACATTGGCGAATTAGTTCTACGACTACTGGACAAGAAAAAGGACAAACTCAAGCCCAAGTGGGAAGGTCACTTCATAATTGACCAAGTCCTGACTGGTGGAGCGTACCGCCTGCGGGATGCATCGGATAACCGACTCGAGCCGAACCCATGGAACGCAGCCCGTCTCCAAAGATTCTATGCCTAGCGCCAGACTCTGTGTTCGTCTCCTTCCTCTGTCCATTTTTTATATACTTTCTGTCTTACACTCCTCTTCTTCTCTCTCTCTCTCACTCTCTCTCTTATAGCCTTTAAAGGCTCATAAAGTGACGCGCTATCCGCGCTCATTAAACCTGGTGGCTTCTTTAAACAAAAGCTTATTTATACGGGCTTCATGCCCAACACATGTGTCACACTTCCACATGTACCTTTTATTCACCATTATATGCATCGATATGACTTAAGTTTTGGCCAAGCTAGGCTGCCTGGCTCCTGTGCTTACCCCTACGTTCCCGATTGTTCGGCTAGGTGGTAAAGGGAGCACCTCTACGATTGTTACTGCCGGGTCAGCCGGACGTGTACCTCAGACTAGGTGAAGCCGAAAGCTAGCGTTCTTAAGGGAATATTCGGTCGGTGAACTAAAGATGATCTTTTTTTATTTTTATCTATACGCCCCCAGATGTTTTTCCTGCGTTTCTTTTCGCAGCATGGACATGCACCTTAGGGCATGCCTCCCAGGGAAAGGAACCCCTAACGGAACTATTCTCCCTGGAAGATGTTTCTTACTAACCATGTAATATAACATAACTAGTCAGGCACTTGTCTGTTCACGCACTAATGACCCCTACGCCTGGTCTCCATGCATTCTCCGATTCCTATATAACCACATGGGAATTCGGACACACTCCAGACCGTCAGGTCCTGAGGCTGAAGCGAAAAGGTCGGCCATGACAAATGATCTACAATCCGGCTAGAAGGCATTATAAATGCCAATTAAATTACATAGTCATTTTGACTGATTGTATTCCTCTTCAATACCATCTAGCAGGCTGTCTAATTTACAGTCCTTCTGGGAATACTTTGCGGCCAACTCTACTTGGCCGTATACTAAGCTTATAGGGATCTCCTTCCCATCGGGCCCTACAGGACCGACCTCGGCCATGTGGTTGGGGTCAGCCTTTGTGTACCGAGTCTTCACCATGGCCCAGGCCTCCCTAGCGCCTTGACGGCAGGCCGATATCTTCCACAATCGGAAGCGCCGCCGTGCTCCCTTTAGCTTCTCCGCAAGCTCTCCAAGACCTTCGGGCATGGAGATGGATGGCCACAGGGCCTTGGCGACGCCTTGCATCACCTGCCGAACTCGATCGAGTAGTTGCGAGAGCTCGGGAAGAAGGTCACCTGTAGAACCGGGCATCTCCTCTACAGGACGACCTGTTAGCACACCTACAGACATTGCTCTTTTAGTCGACTTCTCCGCCGAACTTTCTTTCAAAGGTTCGTTCAAGCACTTACTAAATATGCCGCGCCGAAGCCGCTGATTCTCCTTCACGGAGTCTGACAGCTGGGCACGAACATCTTTCAGCTCGACGCCCAGCTTGGTGTTGGCATCTTGGAGATCGTTCTTCTCCCGCCTCACCTTTGTCAGCACCTTCTCACCAGCCTTTAGCTGACGTAGGAGGTGTTGCCTTTCCGGATTCAATCCGACACCATTTGCAATTTCATTTGTCAGATTCGCACCCACGCCGTGCTTCACAAAATACTTATCTTTCGAAGTATATATAACCAGAGGGGGTCTCCTTGGGCTCCCCTGCTGCGGCTAGTGCGGCCTCAAGTTGGGCTTTGCACTCTTCCAGCTCCTTGGATAGTAGGGAATTCTTTTCTGTAAGAACCTGCATAACAAATGATCCTTAAATCAGTTATTCTAACTGTTTCAAGTCTCGGGGGCTACTGGTATATATATATATATATATATATATATATATATATATAATTACCAAAATTTTCTTACCCGTATGTCTTTTACATATTGCTCCATGGCTCTGGCTAGACCATTTTGAGCGGCACGGAGGTACGCATCTCCCGAGTTGAAGGCATCTAATGCCCCTTGGGAGAAACAAGCGTCGTGAAGAATTGTCCGGCGACGCCTGTGGTTCATGGCACTCTCCACCTCAGAGTTGGTGGCAGACAACCCGTCCACATCCTCCGTCAGAGGAGCGTCTGGCGCGCGCCTTGCATTCGCCTCCACCTCCGGACTAGGCTTTGGAGCCTGGCTGGTGGAGGCGCGATTGGCAGCCTCTCCGGATATAGTCCGGCGAGGTCTCTTTGTCCTGAAGAGAGCACGAGTGTCAATGTGCCTCGAAGGTATAACACCTGGGATAAGGGGGGGTGCCATACCTTTGCGCTGACGCCTCGGTCCGGACTGCACTTCTTTTCTGCCCACGGGGCCCTGCGTCCCCTCGTTGGCTTGTCGCCGCAGGTTCGGCCTTCCACTTCAAAAACCTCCCCTTCAAAGTTTGTTTGTAATCAGGAAACTGAAAACACGAGAGGGCGGACACCTATTCGAGGGACTGGGACTTCGATCTCAGTTACCTGGGAGGCCGGGATTAGCCCTGGGTAATCGGCCGTAATGGCCACCAAGGCGTTGTCCAATTGATGGAACACTCCATCAATCAGCTCCACAGATATCTCCGGATCCTCTTGAGAGGCCGGGTCGAGGGACCGTCCTGTGTCCTCGGGTTGTGGAGGAAGGCTGCTTATTTCCTTAACAGCCCGGCGCAATTCCTGCGTTGAAGTCGTCAGACTGAATATTTAACGATGGGAATACAAAACGAATGGGCAAGTAAATGTGACCGCTTACCCAGCTGGGGGGATTGTGCATAGAGAATCCACCCTATGGGTTGACGCGGAGAAATTCCTCCTCTTCTCCCTTATACAAAGTGGACAAGATCTTTAGTAGAGCGGCAGCTGAATCTGGCCCCTTACGGCCGTAGCGGGTGGCGTCGTCCTCCCCGTTGAAGTCCCACATGGGGTGGCTTCTATACTGAAGCGGCTGCACCCCCCGCATGATGCATTCGGCCATAACCCCGATCATGGTTAGTCCGAAATGGGCTAACAATCTTATTCAGCCCATCAGGTAAATGATGTCCCTGTCACTTTCCCTCTGAGGGCTCCGTGGACGCCAGCTTAGGCGCTTCTTTAAGGGAGCACTGTCGAATTCAGGGAGGCCGATCCGGACAGGATCCGGCAGCGGGACGTCTTCTATATAAAACCATTCCAAGGGCCAGTCTTCGGACGCCTTCTTTGGGGTTCTGGACAGATATCCGGTCCCGGCGATGCGCCACACTTCGGCTCTGCCCACATGATACATTGACCCCTCCTTAGAGCGGGGCACAAGGCAGAATAACCTTTTCCGTAGCCCGAAATGAGCCTCGACGCCTAAAAACAGCTCGCAGAGGGCTACGAAGCCCGCGATATGCAATACGGAGGCAGGCGTGAGATTGTGTAGCTGGAGGCCGTAGAACTCCAGCAGCCTCGGAGAAATGGATGGATTGGAAACCCGAGCCCCCTTATTAAATAAGGGACGAGGCATACCCGCTCTCCTTTGGAGGGATTAGGGGCACTCTCTGCTTGCTCTCCGCTGTTATAGACGGCAAGACCGGCTCGAACCGGGATCATATAGGCCGGGGGGGGGGAGAAATCCCTTGGTCTGAAGCGTCACTAGCTCGCTATGCGGGACGGAGTATCTCTCCCAATATCCAGGCTGAGGGCTGGAAGGGCGAAAGGAGGAGTTGCGATGGCTGGCCATGGTGGAATGGACCTTTGTCGGATGCGCTCTGATGAACACTCGCAAAGGGGGGAAGATGTGGTTTGAATCTAAATCCTCGTCCCCTTAAATAGGGCAGCTCATTTACGCGGCTAGGGGTGTGAATGTAAAAACACTCAGACTTTTCATATTCGTTTGACACGTGGGAAGCGGCCATTATTGGGCGTAGAAGCCAAGGAGCGCAACATCTACAAGAAATTTGGGGGAGAACCCGCCTTGCAATGCCGAAGACAATCTGCGCGTCGGACTCATCGTCATTGAAGCCTGGTTCGGGGGCTACTAAGGGAGTCCTGGATAAGGGGGTGTTCGGATAGCCAGACTATACCTTCAGCCGGACTCCTGGACTATGAAGATACAAGATTGAAGACTTCGTCCCGTGTCCGGAAGGGACTTTCCTTGGCGTGGAAGGCAAGCTTGGCGATACGGATACGTAGATCACCTACCATTGTAACCGACTTTGTGTAACCCTAACCCTCTCTGGTGTCTATATAAACCGGAGGGGTTTAGTCCGTAGGACAACATACACAACAACAATCATACCATAGGCTAGCTTCTAGGGTTTAGCCTCTCTGATCTCGTGGTAGATTTACTCTTGTACTATCCATATCATCAATATTAATCAAGCAGGACGTAGGGTTTTACCTCCATCGAGAGGGCCCAAACCTGGGTAAAACTTCGTGTCCCTTGCCTCCTGTTACCATCCGGCCTAGACGCACAGTTCGGGACCCCCTACCCGAGATCTGCCGGTTTTGACACCGACAGGGGCCATTGGGCCATGCCACAAAACCTCATTGATCAGGAACTGCACCATGGAGAATTTCTGGCCCTCAATGATATTATGGAACCCTTTGATGCTGACAACTTGGTTGTAGGAGAGAATGCAAACAGCAGTATTACCTTATGTGATGGTCCATCTGCAAACTCTGTTGGAACCGATGCCTCTGCCAATGGACCTATGGCGCCAATGCCTATGTTACTAGATTTAAATGTGGGTGTTGGGCCTCCTGGGCCAGGCCCAATTCTGCCTCCACTTGGGCTTCTTCCAGTCAACCAGGTTGCCTTTAACTCTCCACCAGAACAAGACATGGCTCTGCTCCCTCCTGCTATTCAGAACTTGCCTATTTTGGACCTAAGTATTGAGATCATCATGGACAAGCATGAAGTGCTTCAAGATACCAAAGAATTGGATCCCAAGCACCTGGAATTCCAGTCACAAAAGCAGAATATCCAACCTACCTGCTGCAGAACCTTATACAGCTGTCAACACTGCTCTATCTGAATCACATCTATTGGTTGAACCAGACAAACAGCTTAATCAAATGCAGATCATGCCAGTAGAGGAGGTTACTAATGAGAATGATGGGAGGTCCTCTGACCTGTCTGCTCCACCAGGTTTCCCAATACCAGCTTTTCTTCATCAGGCCCATACTTTATGCCGCAGTCAAAATCAGCCCCATGATCTAATTTTAAGTGCAAATGCAACCTCCAAGCAACTGCCTACGGATGAGCTTCTGGGCAAGGAAGGTGCGAAAATTTGGGAGTCCCATTTTGCTCCTGCTTTGGACAGTAAAGAGATTATCCAGGTACCAAGTGACTGGGTAAATTTTCTTGCAGTTAATTTCTTGTCACCAGATAAGTTTGCATGGGCCAAGAGATTTATTCACTCCAATACCTGGGATATTATCAGTCAGAGCTCAACTTGTCCTCATACACTACCTTTCTCTATACCTACCAAATGTCCCACTCATGATTTTCTTCTCTGCCCTGCTACTTCCACCCAGTAGGGCTCGAAAGATAACATCATGGGTTCCCCAACAAGGGGCACTGACAAGGAGGGTACTTCTGCCTCATCATCCTCAGCTCCACAAAATCTCAAGAAAAGAAAGGGCAAGATTCCTCTGGTGGAAACAGAGGTAAGAAGAAGTTGTAGACTACAACAACTTGCTAAGGGATATAAACAACCAGTTTGTGTTGACAAAGACTGTATGGCCTGTTCGGTTAAACCACCTACTCCGAATGTCAAAGTAGTTAAGAGTCTGAATAATTCTTTTTGCAAGGTGAGTGAGAAGGACTCAACTGAAGAGAACCTGTCCAAAAGGAATAAGAAGAGCAAAGGCACCAGCTCCACCTCGGAAGGAAACAAAGCCACCAAGGAGCAGGCCAAGAAATGGCATTAGATATGTCATTTAGTGCTCTTGCTAGTGAACTTCTGTCCTATTATCTTCTGTAATATCACAACTATGGTAGTTCCTTTTGGGTATGGCCGAATGGCTGTACTTTTGGTTTGTAAGACTTGCAATGTTGTCAAGTTATTGGACTAGGATGTACTCTACCAGGACAAATTCCTCATGCTCCTTATCCTTTCTACCATGAGTTCTGATGTCTATTTCATTCTATCCTGTCCTACCCAGTGGCTGTGGTATAGCTCAGATTTCATATGTCATCATGAATAGGGATTGGAATATTCTTAATTGGAATATCAGAGGTATCAATGACAATAAAAAATGGACTGCTTTAACTAATAAGATTGAAGAAACTCAATGCTCTGCCCTTTGTATTCAAGAGACTAAGAGAGAAAGTTTTGACAGTGCATATTTAAGGAACTTTTGCCCAAAGAGAATCAATAAGTTTGAATATCTCCCATTAATTGGTTCATCAGGTGGAATTTTAGTGGCATGGAATGATCAAGTTTTTGAGGGTCTGCTTATTCATAGGAAAAATTATGCCATTACTTTACAGTTCACTTCCAGACACAACAATGAACAATGGGTTCTCACCAATGTGTATGGACCATGTGATCATCAAGAAAGGCAAATTTTCATTGACTGGTTAAAGCATTTTCCAATGGAAGATGATGTTAACTTGCTTCTGCTGGGAGACTTTAACTATATGAGATACCCTCATAATAGAAGCAGAGCAGGAGGAAATTTCGATGATATGTTAAATTTTAATGAAGCGATAAGCCAACAAGCACTGATTGAGGTCCCACTGAAAGGGAGAAAATATACTTGGAGCAATATGTAAGATGCACCACTTCTTGAGAAGCTGGATTGGTGTTTCACATCAGAAGCATGGACCCTCAACTACCCAGCTACATTCTCATACCCTCTGGCCAAGACAACTTTTGATCATGTGCCCATCAATATTAAAATTGGCTCCTCCATTCCAAGATCAAAAATCTTCAGATTTGAAAATTTCTGGCTACAACATCCACAATTTAAAGAGGTTGTCAATACTATTTGGTCCCAACCAGTGGATGGAAGTGACAGTGCTAAGATTATAGTTGCTAAATTCAAGCGGCTCAGAAAAGGCTTAAAGAATTGGTCCAAGCACCTATCAAATCTTAAGAAACTCATAGCAGATGCAAACTTTCCGATCCTCTGTTATGATGTTTTTTAAGAGTATAGAACTCTGTCAATTGAGGAGACTAATAGCAGGGAGATACTTAAGAAGCACTTGTCTATGCTATTGGAGCATCAAAGAATATACTGGAAGCAAAGAGCTACAATAAGGCAGATTCAGATGGGTGAAGCTAATACTAAATATTTTCAAGCCAAAGGAACAATCAAGTTCAGAAATAACAGTATAGCCATGCTCAAAGATGAAACATGACATGAACACTATGATCATCAAGCTAAGGCAGATATCCTATACAGAGCCTTTAAAGATAGATTGGGTACCTGTCTGCCCTCTCAAAATCCATTGCTACTGGATTCTCTCCTTCACCCACTAGATGATCTTTTAGACTTGGAGGTACCTTTCACCAAGGAAGAAATTGACAAAGTCATAAGCCAGATGCCATCTGATAAATCTCCTGGTCCTGATGGATTTAATGCAGCATTCCTCAAACATTGTTGGGATATTCTGGCTGCTGACTTCTATCAGCTTATCAATGATTTCCATTCTGGGACTATCAATATTCAGTGCATCAATTATTCTTTCATTACATTGATCCCCAAAATAGATGCTGCCACATGTCCAACTGAGTTCAGGCCTATCTCTCTTCTCAATTGCACCCTTAAAATTATCACCAAGCTTCTGGCTAACAGACTCCAAAAAGTGATCCTTAGGATGGTGCACACCAATCAATATGGATTTCTAAACAACAGATGCATCCATGACTGCCTTGCTTGGTCATATGAATACATCCACCAGTGTTTCCAAAGCAGGAAAGAGCTAGTACCACTGAAATTGGATTTTGAGAAGGCTTTTGACATGTTGAACCATGAGACTATTTTTCAAATTATGCAAGCCAAGGGGTTTGGACCTAGATGGATACAATGGATCAAGAGGATATATGGGACTGAATTTTCTTCTGTCTTATTGAATGGGGTACCAGGCAAACAATTCCTTTGCAAGAAAGGTGTTAGACAGGGGGATCCACTTTCTCCTCTTATCTTCGTGATTGCAGCTGATTTGTTACAAACCATGATGAATGAGGCTATGATTAACAACTTGATCCAGTCACCTCTGACCACTAGTCATGTCCAGATTTCCCTATCATTCAGTATGCGGATGATACCATTCTTGTGGCTCATGCAGATAGTCTACAACTTGAACACATTAAGAATCTGCTGCTTCATTATGCCACTTTCACTGGACTCAAGGTCAACTACTCCAAATCAACACTTGTTGCAATAAACACCCCCTTGGACAAGATGCATGAGCTATCTCAGCTATTAGGATGCATCATAGGTACACTGCCACACAAATACCTGGGTCTGCCTCTTTGTCTGAACAAACCTAAAGTTGAGGACTGTTTGCCCCTGTTGAAGAGAATTGAGAATCGATTACTTAGCTGTTCCACCCTCTTATCCACTGGAGATAAACTTACACTTATTAAATCAGTCTTCACAAGCATGCCCATATTTTTCATGTGCACTCTATGGATTCCAAAGACAGTGATCAAGCAAATCAACACTTATCTCATGAACTGCTTCTGGCGTAAGTATGGTACACAAGAGAGGGGTATGGTTCTCATCTCCTGGGAACAAGTCTGCAAACCTAAAGCTCAAGGTGGTTTGGGAGTCCTAGACGTTCAACTTCACAATCAAGTGCTTCTTATGAAATACCTGCACAAATTCTTCAATAAGGACAATACTCCATGGGTCAAAATCATCTGGGAAACTTATTATCAGGACTCCCTTCCTGAGGACAGAATGGTTGGTTCCTTCTGGTGGAAGAACATCTTGAAAACTCTGCACTCATTCAAGCATCATGCTATCTATAAACCTGGTCTTGGAGACACTACTCTATTCTGGTATGATAATTGGCTTGGACAACCTTTACAACTTCAATTTCCTAAGCTGTTCTCATTTGTGATCAACACAAACTGACCCTGAAAGAGGTGTTTGATCAGCAAGATCTCAGCCTCTTCTTCCATCGACCATTATCACTCCAAGCTTTCAACCAATTCAACCGCATTCAGACCCACATGCAAAGCTACACACAATCGTTGGAACAAGATAAATGGTGTTACCCCTGGCCCAGCCAACAATACTCCTCGATGAAGATGTACACGTGCATCTGTGATAAGAATGAGGCTCATGACATTTTCAAGCAGATTTGGAAAACCTCTTGTCGGCTCAGACACAAAATCTTCTTCTGGCTCCTACTCCATGACAGAGTTAGCACAAGGAATCTGCTTAAGCGCAGGAATATGTTCCTTCCAGATTATTCTTGTGCTATGTGTGCTGATGGTACTAAGGAAACTCTCATTCACCTCTTTTGGAACTGTCCTTTCTCATTGAGCTGTTGGCACAGCTTATTGCCTACTCGGAATAGAGGGATTTCAGCTTATGATGAAGTTCAGTTCACCATGCTTAGACTACCCAAAGATTTTGCTCTGGATATTGTTATTTTGGGTAACTGGAGTACCTGGATGGTGAGGAATGATAAGGTTTTTAGGCACACCCCCCCACATCAACACCTGGAAGTTCTACCTCAAAGAAAGCCTACAGATGGCTTGCCTAAGGCTATCCAAGCAGAACAAATTAGCAGTTGGATTGATCTGTTCTTATAGATTTCTATCATGTTTCCGAGAGACGGTATTGGATGATATACTATTTGTAATTCTGTTGTACATATACTATTATTAATGAAAATACCATAGAATGATTGTTCTACGGTCCAGGTTTCAAAAAAAGAAATCCGAAGTTAAGCGTGCTTGGCTTGGAATAATTTTAAGATAGGTGACTGACCTGGAAGTTGCACCCGGGTGCGTATGAGTGAGGACAAAGTGCGCAACATAGACTATTATTGATCTATGGGGCCAGTCTAGATAACACCATGGGTAACAACCGCCGTCGAGTGTGTCCGGGACATTACAAGTTAGTTCAGAGACGACCCTTATGGTTACACAGATGTTTGCGGACAGATGCACAGTCATATTGTGCATGACGTTTGTGACCTATCATGGCACATGTCATGGGACATAATCCAGACTAGATGCAGAGACGTTCCAAGAGGGAATGTTCTTGTGGGCCTACGAGGGCATCGGTTTCTTTAAATGGGGGTGTATGTGATAGCCTGATTTAATAGGGATGATGAACTACTCATATAATAAGGAATTTTTTCTTTTTCGGGAGCCCAGTCGGAAAGAACTCCAAAGTTAAGCTTGTTCAGTTTGGAGTAATTTCAAGATGAGTTAATGATTGATAAGTTGATTCTGGACGCGCACGAGTAAGGAAAAAATGCATAGAAAAGATTAGTATTGATCCGCAGGGCGGCCAGTCTAAATCTCGCCACGAGTAATGACCGCCAATGAGTGTGTCTGAAGCGTTACAACGCACACCCCTCTACGCCGAGTCCGCTGCACATATTGGCTCAGTGCAGACGATAAATCAGTTAAATTCGAGGCATGTTAGTCATCGGTCTTTATCGCGCGTCCATCCGGGTAACGGGTTATTCAGCTCGCTTTGATGCTATCGATGGCAGGCTGCTACCAACGTTCCTCGGCGCACGAACTAGAAGAGAAGATGGGCAAGGCTCTGCTGAACCGAACCCGGTGTGGGACATTTTATGGAAGCTGAAAATTCCAAGTAAGATTAAGGTGTTTATATGGAAGGCTCTGCATGGTACAGTTCCAGGCATGGAGATTCTTGCTTCGCGACACATACCCGTCTCACCACAGTGCCTTATTTGTCGGTCGGGTCCGAAGAATATTCGGCACTTGTTATTTACATGCACTCGTGCACGGAAGGTTTGGTCTGCGCTTGGGCTCCTGGATATCATTGATGATGCACTGATTGCAGACATGTCAGGATCAGTAATACTTGAGCATATTATTTGCAACCCAAACAGGAAGTCGCCGGTCCTGGGTATGTTAGGATTGCAAGAGTCAGTAGCCGTTGCGTGTTGGTATGTATGGTGGCAAAGGAGGGAAGCAGTGAAGGGAGAAACTGTAGCAGATCCCCCCCAGACGGCCTTTGTGATTCAGGCTCTAACATCAAATTTTGGAGCTGTTTCCCATTCCAGTAAACCACATGAAATAACGTGGGAAAAGCCAAGCCGAGGATGTTATAAATTAAATACAGATGCTGCTTTCCGCCAAGATGGTTCGGGTGCAGTTGGGGTCGTCATATGTAATAGTGTAGGTGAGGCTGTAGCAGGAGCTGCAAGTCCTTTTCATACGGCCTTTGATATTGCCTCGGCGGAGGCCCTTGCACTGCTAAAAGGACTAGAATTAGTTGAGAAGTTGGGCTGCACCCATATCACATGTGAGTCCGATTCATTGGAGCTCATTCAGGCATGCAATGGGGAGCTGGAGATCTATGGTCCTTATTCTGCGACTTTAGCTGACTGCTTTGCGAGAGCCAAGATGATTGATGGAGTTTCTTTCTCCCACTGCCCTAGGGAAGCCAATCGAGTTGCTCACCTTCTGGCAAAGCACTCTTATGATACTCAGTCTGCATTTGATTGGGATGGAGATCCACCCAATTTCATTCTTCCTTATGTAATAAATGATGTAACTCTTTTGACTGTGAAATAAAATACCGATAGGCTTTCCCTTAAAAAAATGTTCCTCGGCCCGCATCGAGTGCAAAATCTTCTAGAACATCATGCCTAGTGTAACACCCTCAGTATCAATGCTACAGTAATCTCATGGCTAATAATGTTGTGTCATCATAATTAAGTTGATAATCCTTATTTTGTTTCAAACCAAACTTAAATTAAAATTTAAACTAAAGTTAAATAAATTATTTTTTCAAACAGTAAAAAAATGTTCATAGTGTTGCAAATAATATCTGGATAATTATCATAGTGATTCCAAAACTTTAAAAATATATTTAAGTGCCCTAAAACAATTAAAACATGGGCCAAAACAATAATTTAATTTAATTGCTTGTAAAGTTATAAAAATTGCAAACTATTTTATTTAAATACCAAACCATTTTATGGCAGTGCCTAAATTTGCATTTTAATTTATGGGCCAAGGTCTCTTATTCTTACACAACCTATTTGCAGTATAAATAAAATGCAAAACAAAAGAATAACAAAAAACAGAATTGGAAAAAAGAAAGAGAAAGAAAAGGCCAGGCGGAACTGTGCGCATGGCCCAGCCGCTGCAACAGTGCCTGGCCCAACCCACCGGCGCCAATCGTCTTCAACCCTGTTCAGCAGGGCACGCTGGACGCCGAGCATCCGTCCATGACGCCGATGGCCACGGGGGGGGTCATTCGGCGGCACTCCGGTGCCCTCAAGTCGCCGACACCCTGCCTAGCACATAACCCTAACCCTAGACACAATCCATCGCCTCTCCCCTCTTCCTCCTTCCTCGTTCGCCTGCTGTCGTCGGCGTGTTGCCGCCGTCGCCATGGCCAATGGCTGCCCCTCGCTGGTTCGTTGTGTCCAAGAGCTCCGACGGGCTCCTCTTCGTCGACGACGCCACAAGCTCAAAGACGGGGAGCATCCACGATGCTGCCCGCACCCCCCCGCCCGCAGGGATCTGACTCGGTCGCCGCCTTGTCTCGCTCGCCTTGTCTCGCTCGCCTTCGACAAGCCCTAGCATCCCCGAGCCCTCTCCTAGCCACATTGTGAGGCCCCACTCCTCATCGACCTCCCCTTGCTCCTTCCCGTGCCCCGTAGGCTAGTGCCCGTAGAGCACCGCCGTCAGATGTCGTGGCCCCGACCACTTTCGTCCATCTTAGCTCGCGCCCAAGCACTGCCCGAGCTCCTGGTGCTACTCGGAACCCAACACACCCACCAGGTCGTCTTCCCTAGCCCCACCTCCGAGCTCGCCCGAGCCACCACTCTTCACCGGCGATGCTGCGGTCCTCCTCCGGCCGAGCCACCACTTCCATTCAAAGCTCCATGGCGCGGGCGTTCGAAAGAACCCACCTGCGCCTAATACGTCTCCAACGTATCTATAATTTTTGATTGCTCCATGCTATATTATCTACTGTTTTGGACATTATTGGGCTTTATTTTCCACTTTTATATTATTTTTGGGACTAACCTATTAACCGGAGGCCCAACCCAGAATTGCTGTTTTTTGCTTGTTTTAGGGTTTCGAAGAAAAGGAATATCAAACGGAGTCCAAACAGAATGAAACCTTCGGGAATGTGATTTTCTCAATGAACAAGACCCAGGAGACTTGGACCCTACGTCAAGACACAAAAGAGGAGGCCACAAGGTAGGGGGACGCGCCTACCCCCCTAGGCGCGCCCTCCACCCTCGTGGGCCCCCTGTTGCTCCACCGACGTACTCCTTCCTCCTCTATATACCTACGTACCCCCAAACGATCAGATACGGAGCCAAAAACCTAATTCCACCGCCGCAACTTCCTGTATCCATGAGATCCCATCTTGGGGCCTGTTCCGGAGCTCCGCAGGAGGGGGCATCGATCATGGAGGGCTTCGACATCAACACCATAGCCCCTCCGATGAAATGTGAGTAGTTTACCTCACACCTACGGGTCCATAGTTATTAGCTAGATGGCTTCTTCTCTCTTTTTGGATCTCGGTACAATGTTCTCCCCCTCTCTTGTGGAGAACTATTTGATGTAATCTTCTTTTTGCGGGGTGTTTGTTGATACCGATGAATTGTGGGTTTATGATCAAGTCTATCTATGAACAATATTTGAATCTTATCTGAATTCTTTTATGTATGATTGGTTATCTTTGCAAGTCTCTTCGAATTATCAGTTTGGTTTGGCCTACTAGATTGATCTTTCTTGCAATGGGAGAAGTGCTTAGCTTTGGGTTCAATCTTGCGGTGTCCTTTCCCAGTGACAGTAGGGGCAACAAGGCACGTATTTTATTGTTCCGATTGAGGATAACAAGATGGGATTTTCATCATATTGCATGAGTTTATCCCTCTACATCATGTCATCTTTCTTAAGGCGTTACTCTATTTTTAACTTAATACTCTAGATGCATGCTGGATAGCTTTCGATGAGTGGAGTAATAGTAGTAGATGCAAGCAGGAGTCGGTCTAGTTGTCTCGGACGTGATGCCTATATACATGATCTTACCTAAATATTCTCATAACTATGCTCAATTCTGTCAATTTCTCAACAGTAATTTGTTCACCCACCGTAGAATACTTATGCTCTCGAGAGAAGCCACTAGTGAAACCTATGGCCCCCGGGTCTATCTTTATCATATTAATCTCCTACTACTTAGTTATTTCCTTTGCTTTTTACTTTGCCTTTATTTTACTTTGCATCTTTATCACAAAAATACCAAAAGTATTATCTTATCATATCTATCAGATCTCACTCTCGTAAGTGGCCGTGTAGGGATTGACAACCCCTATTCGCGTTGGTTGCGAGGATTTATTTGTTTTGTGAAGGTACGAGGGACTCGCGCATAGCCTCCTACTGGATTAATACCTTGGTTCTCAAAAACTGAGGGAAATACTTATGCTACTTTGCTGCATCATCCCTTCCTCTTCGGGGAAACCAATGTAGTGCTCAAGAGGTAGCAAGAAGGATTTCTGGCGCTGTTGTCGGGGAGGTCTACACAAAAGTCAACATACCAAGTACCCATCACATACCCTTATCTCCCGCATTACATTATTTGCCATTTGCCTCTCGTTTTCCTCTCCCCCCACTTCACCCTTGTCGTTTTATTCGCACTCTCTCTCTATCCTCCATCTCTTTCTCTATTTGCCTCTTTTTGCCTGCTTGTTTTTTGTTTGCTTGTGTGTTAGTTTGTTTGCGTGCCTCAATGGCTCTACCTAAATTTGGTGATCTCCACCTTAAAAGGCTAGAAGAGATCGAAAGCAATGTCAGGAGTTTTATGGTTTTGCAATTTGAACATAATAGTTTCTTTAGAAACGAGCTTAAGGAACAGAAAAGTTTTATGAGTTTTATGAATAAAGAGCTTGATGATATGTCTAAAGAATTCGATGGTTTAAGATCCCAGATTGCTCGTCTTGAGAAATTGACTGCTGAAATTTCGGATAAGCATGCCACCTTAGTTAATAGGATGGCCGCTAAACTGGATTGCCATGAAAGTAATGATGAAGATCTAAAAGTTATTGATGTGTCCCCTATTAAATCTTTGTTTTGCAATATGAATCTTGATAATGATGGGATTGAATATGATCCACCTTTACCTAGAAGGCGTTCCAAGAATTCAATTTTTTTTATCTTGATGCTAAAATTAATAAAAGTGGGATTGAAGAAATTAAAACCCTAGATGTTGCTAAACTCAGTATTATGGATTTCAAGGAATTTAACTATGAAAATTGCTCTTTGATTGATTGTATTTCGTTGTTGCAATCCATGCTAAATTCTCCTCATGCTTATAGTCAAATAAAGCGTTTACTAAACATATCGTTGATGCCTTGATGCAATCTTATGAAGAAAAACTTGAATTGGAAGTTTCTGTCCCTAGAAAGCTTTATGATGAGTGGGAACCAACTATTAAAATTAAAATTAAAGATTATGATTGCTATGCTTTATGTGATTTGGGTGCTAGTGTTTCCACGATTCCAAAGACTTTGTGTGATTTGTTAGGTTTCCGTGATTTTAATGATTGCTCTTTAAACTTGCACCTTGCGGATTCCACTATTAAGAAACCTATGGCAAGAATTAATGATGTTCTTATTGTTGAAAATAGGAATTATGTGCCCATAGATTTTCTTTTTCTTGACATAGATTGCAATCCTTCATGTCCTATTATTCTTGGTAGACCTTTCCTTAGAATGATTGGTGCAATTATTGATATGAAGGAAGGAAATATTAGATTCCAATTTCCATTAAGGAAAGGCATGTAACACTTTCCTAGAAAGAAAATTAAATTACCTTATGAATCTATTATGAGAGCCACTTATGGATTGCCTACCAAAGATGGCAATACCTAGATCTATCCTTGCTTGTTATGCCTAGCTAGGGGCGTTAAACGATAGCGCTTGTTGGGAGGCAACCCAATTTTATTTTTATTCCTTGATTTTTGCTCCTGTTTAGTAATAACTGATATATCTAGCATCTGTTTTGGTTGTGTTTTTTATGTTTAATTAGTGTTTGTGCCAAGTAGAACCGTTGGGAAGACTTGGCGAAAGTCTTGTTACACTTTCTGTAAAAAAACAGAAACTTTAGCATTCACGAGAACTACTGCCATTTTTATTTGGAAAGTGCTATTTAGTTAATTATTTTTTCAGATGATTAATAGATAAATTCCTAACGTCCATCAATTTATTTTAGAATTTTTGGGATTACATATCTTGCGCTAGCTACAGATTACTACAGATTGTTCTGTTTTTGAAAGATTCTTTTTTTCGTGTGTTGTTTGCTTATTTTGATGAATCTATGGCTAGTAAAATAGTTTATAAACCATAAAGATGTTGTAATACAGTAGGTATAACACCAATATAAATAAAGAATGAGTTCATTACAGTACCTTTAAGTGGTCTTTTGTTTTCTTTCGCTAACGGAGCTCACGAGATTTTCTACTTTAAGTTTTGTGTTGTGAAGTTTTCAAGTTTTGGGTAAAGATTTGATGGATTATGGAACAAGGAGTGGCAAGAGCCTAAGCTTGAGGATGCCCATGGCACCCCCAAGATAATCTAAGGACACCTAAAATCCAAAGCTTGGGGATGCCCCGGAAGGCATCCCCTCTTTCGCCTACTTCTATCGGTAACTTTACTTGGAGCTATATTTTTATTCGCCACATGATATGTGTTTTGCTTGGAGCGTCTTGTATGATTTGAGTCTTTAATTTTTAGTTTACCACAATCATCCTTGCTGTACACACATTTTGAGAGAGCCATGCATGATTTGGAATTTGTTAGAATACTCTATGTGCTTCGCTTATATCTTTTGAGTTATGTAGTTTTGCTCTAGTACTTCACTTATATCTTTTAGAGCATGGTGGTGGATTTGTTTTATAGAAATTATTGATCTCTCATGCTTCACTTAGATTATTTTGAGACTCTTGAATAGCATGGTAATTTGCTTTAAATCCTAATATGCTTGGTATACAAGATTAATAATAAAACTTTCTTATGAGTGTGTTGAATACTATGAGAAGTTTGATGCTTGATAATTGTTTTCAGATATGAAGATGGTGATATTAAAGTTGTGCTAGTTGAGTAGTTGTGAATTTGAAGAATACTTGTGTTAAAGTTTGTGATTCCCGTAGCATGCACGTATGGTGAACCGTTATGTGATGAAGTTGGAGCATGATTTATTTTTTGATTGTCTTCCTTATGAGTGGCGGTCGGGGACGAGCGATAGTCTTTTCCTACCAATCTATCTCCCTAGGAGCATGCGCGTAATACTTTGCTTTGATAACTTGTAGATTTTTGCAATAAGTATATGAGTTCTTTATGACTAATGTTGAGTCCATGGATTATACGCACTTTTCTCACCCTTCCACCTTTGCTAGCCTCTCTAATACCGCGCACCTTTCGCCGGTATCATACACCCAACATATACCTTCCTCAAAACAGCCACCATACATACCTATTATGGAATTTCCATAGCCATTCCTAGATATATTGCCATGCAACTTTCCACCGTTCCGTTTATTATGACACACTCCATCATTGTCATATTGCTTAGCATGATCATGTAGTCGACATCGTATTTGTGGCAAAGCCACCATTGATAATTCTTTCATACATGTCACTCTTGATTCATTGCATATCCCGGTACACCGCCGGAGGCATTCATATAGAGTCATATTTTGTTCTAAGTATCGAGTTGTAATTGTTGAGTTGTAAGAAAAATAAAAAGTGTGATGATCATCATTATTAGAGCATTGTCCCAGTGAGGAAAGGATGATGGAGACTATGATTCCCCCACAAGTTGGAATGAGACTCCGGACGAAAAATAAAAAAAAGAGAAGAAAAGAGGCCATAAAAAAAGAGAAAAGGCCCAAATAAAAAAATGAGAGAAAAAGAGAGAAGGGACAACATTACTATCCTTTTACCACACTTGTGCTTCAAAGTAGAACCATGATATTCATGATAGAGAGTCTCCTATGTTATCACTTTCATATACTAGTGGGGATTTTTCATTAGAGAACTTGGCTTGTATATTCCAATGATGGGCTTCCTCAAAATGCCCTAGGTCTTCATGAGCAAGCAAGTTGGATGCACACCCATTTAGTTTCTTTTGTTGAGCTTTCATATACTTATAGATCTAGTGCATCCGTTGCATGGCAATCCCTACTCACTCACACTGATATCTATTGATGGGCATCTCCATGGCCCGTTGATACACCTAGTTGATGTGAGACTATCTTCTCCCTTTTTGTCTTCTCACAACCACCATTCTATTCCACCTATAAGTGCTATGTCCATGGCTCACGCTCATGTATTTCATGAAGATTGAAAAAGTTAGAGACCACCAAAAGTATGAAACAATTGCTTGGCTTGTCATCGGGGTTGTGCATGATTTAAATATTTTGTGTGGTGAAGATGGAGCATAGCCAGACTATATGATTTTGTAGGGATAACTTTATTTATCCATGCTATTTTGAGAAGACATAATTGCTTTGTTAGTATGCTTGAAGTTTTATTATTTTTATGTCAATATTAAACTTGTTTCTTGAATCTTTCGGATCTGAATATTCATACCACAATTAAGAAGAATTACATTAAAATTATGCGAAGTAGCACTCCGCATCAAATTCTATTTTTATCATTTACCTACTCGGGGATGAGCAGGAATTAAGCTTGGGGATACTTGATACATCTCCAACGTATCTATAATTTTTGATTGCTCCATGCTATATTATCTACTATTTTGGACATTATTGGGCTTCATTTTCCACTTTTATATTATTTTTGGGACTAACCTATTAACGGGAGGCCCAGCCCAGAATTGTTGTTTTTTGCCTGTTTTAGGGTTTCGAAGAAAAGGAATATCAAACGAAGTCCAAACGGAATGAAACCTTCGGGAACGTGATTTTCTCAACAACAAGACCCAGGAGACTTGGACCCTACGTCAAGACACAAAAGAGGAGGCCACAAGGTAGGGGGCTGGGCCTACCCCCCCAGGCGTGCCCTCCACCCTCATGGGCCCCCTGTTGCTCCACCGACGTACTCCTTCCTCCTATATATACCTACGTACCCCAAACAATCAGATACGGAGCCAAAAACCTAATTCCACTGCCTCAACTTTCTGTATCCACGAGATCCCATCTTGGGGCCTATTCCGGAGCTCCGCCGGAGGGGGCATCGATCACAGAGGGCTTCTACATCAACACCATAGCCCCTCCGATGAAGTGTGTGTAGTTTACCTCAGACCTACGGGTCCATAGTTATTAGCTAGATCGCTTCTTCTCTCTTTTTGGATCTCAATACAATGTTCTCCCCCTCTCTTGTGGAGAACTATTCGATGTAATCTTCTTTTTGCGGTGTGTTTGTTGAGAAGATGAATTGTGGGTTTATGATCAAGTCTATGTATGAACAATATTTGAATCTTCTCTGAATTCTTTTATGTATGATTGGTTATCTTTGCAAGTCTCTTCAGATTATCAGTTTGGTTTGGCCTACTAGATTGATCTTTCTTGCAATGGGAGAAGTGCTTAGCTTTGGGTTCAATCTTGTGGTGTCCTTTCCCAATGACAATAGGGGCAGCAAGGCACGTATTGTATTGTTGCCATCGAGGATAACAAGATGGGGTTTTCATCATATTGCATGAGTTTATCCCGCTACATCATGTCATCTTGCTTAAGGCGTTACTCTGTTTTTAACTTAATACTCTAGATGCATGCTGGATAGCAGTCGATGAGTGGAGTAATAGTAGTAGATGCAGGCAGGAGTCGGTCTACTTGTCTCGGACGTGATGCCTATATACATGGTCATACCTAGATATTCTCATAAATATGCTCAATTCTGTCAATTGCGCAACAATAATTTGTTCACCCACCATAGAATACTTAGGCTCTCGAGAGAATCCACTAGTGAAAACTATGGCCCTCGGGTCTATCTTTATCATATTAATCTCCTACTACTTAGTTATTTCCTTTTCTTTTTTACTTTGCCTTTATTTTACTTTGCATCTTTATCACAAAAATACCAATAATATTATCTTATCATATCTATCAGATCTCACCCTCGTAAGTGGCCGTGTAGGGATTGACAACCCCTATTCGCGTTGGTTGCGAGGATTTATTTGTTTTGTGAAGGTACGAGTGACTCGCGCGTAGCCTCCTACTGGATTGATACCTTAGTTTTCAAAAACTGAGGGAAATACTTACGCTACTTTGCTACATCATCCCTTCCTCTTCGGGGAAAACCAGCGCAGTGCTCAAGAGGTAGCAGCGCCCCCATCCGTGCCTCGTAATGTGATTCCGGTGAGGTCCACGCACCTCCGTCACGTTTTCGGTCGCCTGTGATGAAGCTCGGCCGCCCGCCGACGTGGTCTGGTCAGGGCCACCCCCCTGGGTCACTAACCAAGGGCCACGTTGACGCTGGTCAATAGCGGACAGGGCAAACCCTAGTCACTGACTGGTGGGTCCCCTATTTTAAAAAGATAAGATAATTAAATTAATTAGTTCAATTAACCAGACACTGACGTGTGCGCCTAGTAGCTTAATTAGTTAATTTAGTTTAAATTTAAGGTTTTTTACATCCGTGCCCCGGGTTCCTTAGCCATACTCATCCATCCCCACACTCTTAAGGTTTGCTCACTTTTCCCCACTCTCTTGTCCGAAACCCTCAGAAATGGTCACAAACAGTGGATGTCGCCGGGTCAGTGCTTTGACCGTTAACTCTGACAAGTGGGGCCGTGCTGGACTGTGTCCTCGACGTGGTGGTGGCTTGTTTAGCTATGCATGCACTAGGTGCTTATGAACAAAGCAAGCTCTCTAAAAAACAATCAATAATTCAAAAAAGTACAAACTAGTGAGAACTTAATAATAATATAGATAGAAAACTTAATAGTAGAACTTGATAACATAACATAGACAGGGCCAACAAGCCTCGAGCACGACCATATAGTTCACTTACAACTTAATAACATAACATAGATTGAAAAAAAAGAAAAAAAGATAGAGGGTTCTAAACCCTAGCCGCCGCCTTCTCCACCCCGCTCCTCCTCGCTCTTCCTCCACCTCGCTCCTCCGGGCGCCCTTCACTGCTCCTCTGGGGTGTTGTCGATGGGGTGCGGCAGAGTGTGCATGGCGCAACACGGTGGGGAAGATGTTGCTGTACTCCATTAAGATGTTGTGGGTGGTGAAAGCCATGAAATCGCAGCGACATCAAAACACACAGTCGAGAAGGTTGAAGGCGTCGAAGGGGTTGGTGAAGTCGGCAAGGATAGCAACCACCACCCCCTTTTGGATGACCTCCTTGATGCAGAACATTGTTGGAGATCCCCGTGGGAGGTGGCAGTAGCCGGCCGCGAGGAAGAACTCGGTGAAGCCCCTTGGGGTCCTCTACCTTGATATCGCCCACACACGTAGTGTACGCTCAACGTACACGCCGGCAGGGAAGAGCCTCTTCGGCATGGTGGGTGGGAAGCAGTAGGTTGGTCTGGTGTACTGCATGGTCGACGAAGATGGGGTCGAAGAACAAGAAGGGCATATGGCAGAGGATGGGAAATAGATGAGGGATGCGAGAGGAAGAAGAAGGTGATGGGTGGCTTAAATAGCCATAGTACGACATGTTATTTCGCCGTGGCAGTAATGGGGTCAAATGTGAACTAGCTCATTTTCACACCCACCGCGGCATTGGGAACTCAAAACAAGGGTCAAGCAAAAAAAAACAGAGCCAATGCAACGGCCCAACTAGAGCTTGGTTTCATTTTGGGCCCAATAACTACGTTTTTTCGCGGAGTCAATGGTGGGAGAGCACAACTAATGGGAGAATATCTCGTGGATCGCCCCATGACCCAACAATGCGGAGCCGTCCATCTGATCCAACCACGTGGAGCCTGCACACAACCAGCCCTTCTAGAAGACCACATCTGAGGACTGTCGCTTGGCGCTAGTGTATGATCGGACGGCTGGTGTTCGGAGCTAGGGTTAGGCGAAACCCCGCGGGGTTTACAGGGGTTTTGATCTGGTCAACGAGGTTATCTAGGCTTTGACTGTGCATAACTAATTTAAAAAAATAGAAAAAATGAAACCTTCACCGTTCGTCGCTTTATAAGACACGCTAAGGAGGAAAAATATTAAACTTGGTATACGGAAATTTTCAACAAAAAACTAGGTGGCACAATCGAGGTCAAATGAGCACCATTAATTTAAAAAATGTAAAACCTACGCACAATGTTGTCTTATGTGACATGTTACCAACCAAAAATCATAAACTAGGTCTATAGACATTTTCATGAAAAAACCTTCACACATATGAGCTATCACGTACAACATTGTACCGAGTTCAAGGAGAGGAGGTAGGGTTCCCTTAGGATTTTGAAAAAAAATTCAAAAAATTCACCAAAACTTCATTTCAAAGTGAATAAGAAGGATCTAAACTTAGCTTTCCATTTTCATATTTTAAACATGTTTTTAATGGTTTTCTATTAAAGCATAATTTTTTAAAAAAGATGTAAAATATGAAGATTAATTCAATAAATAGTGAGACTTCGAATCTACACTATATATATTGAGTAGGTGTTAATAAAAAAATATTTGGCTCATTGGGAGTAGGTCCAAAAAACTTGATTACAAAAGGAGCTCATTTGGAGCATATTTCTCATGACTATAAGTTTTACCACGCAAAAGAGATCGGATTGATCACCTAACGTTTATAATAGTTAGGCAAACTTATTCAAGTGTTGGTTCAAATTCAAATTTTTTCCTCAAATTCAAATTTTGCCTCAAATTCAAATTGGAATATTTGATCTGTTATTGGAATACTTGATCAAATGATGGACTATCTTCATTCAAATGTTTTTTTCTTTGTTATTGGAATATTTGATCAAATGATGGACTATTTGTTCTTTTTGCTTATTCTTTGCAGCATGTCTGATCAGTGAAGCAACACTGAAGAAGCATGTGTGATCATTGCAGCACCTAAAATCATAGCTCACAACATCTAAACAGAACTAACCATACACCACAGGCAAATTTAAGGACAGGCAAATATAGACAGCATAATACCTTACTACCATAGATTCAGTTCATCACATCATAAACAACCTCATTCAGTTTACCAAAAGTAAACTAAAGATAAAGATAAACCATGCTGCCACATTAAGTTCATCACATCATCACGTCATCACATCACACCGGAGTCAGGGCCTTCACGAGGGCAGCATGCTGCCCCCTGATCATGTAGTCCTCCCCACGAATCGCTACAACCTTTGCATGGGACACAAGGTGATCGAAGCGGCCATCCTTTGGCTTTGGCTTGGTGATGCAGTAGGGGCAGTGCCATTGCTTGATCTTGCGGTTGTAGAAGGAAGCAACTCCCTTGGCCTTGATCTTCTCCACCTCCTTCACTGTGAAGGACGCGATGTTGCCCCAGTACACATCTTCTCCAGAATCATACTGCACACATGAATGAATTACATTAATACATTATAGATTCATATACACCATGTAAAAGGAACTAAATGAACAATCCAAATTTCAAGGAGGCTTACCTCATATTCTTCGTCGACACTGTACTTTGGATCGTACGGGTCAAACCCAATAAGGGCCAGCTTCCTCTTATTCCCCATAGAATCACCCTCCTGAATATATAATTGCATCCATTATTAGTAAATATAGAAGCCAACTGATAATTTAGATATGCAAACATGACACGTTGATCATATTATCCATACTATGATCTTATTTGCATTTTCCATTGTCATGCACACACATTGAACAACAAAGCTAATATAACTACATATTGTGGACAAATGTATATACTGATGAATCAAGTAAGTTCTTAATCAATTGATAGGTACATCAAAATTAACGCATTCCATTTGGGCATATGACATTCAAAACACAATCTGTGTAGCATTCAAAAACAAATCTAAGCATACATGTCTATAGCATTCAATACCCCAATCTGTCTAGCATTCAAAAACTAATTTAAGCATACATCCCTACCTCTCATTAAGATCTGTCCAGCATTTTTGCAACAAATGTAATAAAAAACCATACAAAAACCCCCACCCCACATACAGAAAACCCCATCCCTCAAACCAACTACTCTAACCATTTGTACTACCCTACGAATCACAATCCAACGAATGAAAATAGGGATTAACTCTACAATCTAATCTAAATACTGCAACTAGGGTACAAGCAAATGGAAGTACCTCCTGTACCACCTCCTCCTCGGCAGGCTGCACATCTAGATGGACTGCGCCACTCCACGTTGTCACCTTCAGCTCCGGCAATGCCGAGGCGGAGCCCGCCACCTCCTTCTCCACATCCATAGCTGTGACAGCAGTTGCGAGTTTCCCCCCACCATCGTGGATGCCGCCAACGTCCTACACTGCATCTGATGCCGCGGTCACCGCGCCCTGCAGATCTTCGGCCGCTGCGCCGGCATCGCCACGAGCGTCCACCATGAGGGAGGCGATGAAGGCGAGGACGAGGCTGTGGTGGGTGAGAGCGAGACAGTGCGGTGGAGGAGAGCGAGATGACATAGTGGGAGAGAGGGAGACGATGCAGTAGGGAGGGGATTTGGGGGAAAATGGTAGGGGCGACACGATTTCCCCTGTTATATGACGGGACGTTTCTGGCATGTTCCAGGGACACATGCTACCCCACGACCGCGGTCAGTTGCATGCACGCCTACGTGGCCTCACTAGTCAGAGTTAAGGATCAAGCCATTCACCCCGACGGCCACGTCCAGTTTGCTCGTTTGTGAGAGTTTCATCCAAGGGAGTGGGAAAGGTGAGCAAAAGTTAAGAGTGTGGGGATGAATGAGTACAACTAAGGAACCAGGGGCACAGATGTAGAAATCCCTCAATTTAAACTCTGTTTAGCCCACTCTGTATGACAGGTGGGACCCAGCTGTCAGGTTTGACCTGGACTGGCTGGGTTGACTGCTGACCTCTTGATGATGTCATGCTGATGCAATAATTTCATTTTTGATTTAATAATTAATTTAGAAAATGTTTAAAACTTTGAAAATTAATATAAAATAATCTATAAGTGAGATGAAAATAATGTATATATGAAAATTGCTCAGAAAATACAATGAATCAGAACATGCAGTCCGTTCATTTGTCAGATGCCTCTAGCATGATGAGCATGGATCCTTTCCCCCAGTTTCATCTATCTGGAAAATGCCAAACTCCGGGAAAACATTCCCAGATGTTTTCCCTCTTCATCTGTAGCATGTAGTGAGACTTTGAATCTACACTATATATATTGAGTAGGTGTTAATAAAAAATATTTGGCTCATTGGGAGTAGGTCCAAAAAACTTGATTACAAAAGGAGCTCATTTGGAGCATATTTCTCATGACTATAAGTTTTACCATGCAAAAGAGATCGGATTGATCACCTAACGTTTATAATAGTTTAGCAAACTTATTCAAGTGTTGGTTCAAATTCAAATTTTTTCCTCAAATTCAAATTTTGCCTCAAATCCAAATTGGAATATTTGATCCGTTATTGGAATACTTGATAAAATGATGGACTATCTTCATTCAAATGTTTTTTTGCTTTGTTATTGGAATATTTGATCAAATGATGGACTATTTGTTCTTTTTGCTTATTCTTTGCAGCATGTCTGATCAGTGAAGCAACACTGAAGTAGCATGTGTGATCATTGCAGCACCTAAACTCATAGCTCACAACATCTAAACAGAACTAACCATACACCACAGGCAAATTTAAGGACAAGCAAATATAGACATCATAATACCTTACTACCATAGATTCAGTTCATCACATCATAAACAACCTCATTCAGTTTACCAAAAGTAAACTAAAGATAAAGATAAAACATGCTGCCACATTAAGTTCATCACATCATCACGTCATCACATCACACCGGAGTCAGGGCCTTCACGAGGGCAGCATGCTGCCCCCTGATCATGTAGTCCTCCACACGAATCGCTACATCCTTTGCATGGGACACAAGGTGATCGAAGCTGCCATCCTTTGGCTTTGGCTTGGTGATGCAGTAGGGGCAGTGCCATTGCTTGATCTTGCGGTTGTAGAAGGAAGCAACTCCCTTGGCCTTGATCTTCTCCACCTCCTTCACTGTGAAGGACGCGACGTTGCCCCAGTACAATCTTCTCCAGAATCATACTGCACACATGAATGAATTACATTAATACATTATAGATTCATATACACCATGTAAAAGGAACTAAATGAACAATCCAAATTTCAAGGAGGCTTACCTCATATTCTTCGTCGACACTGTACTTTAGATCATACGGGTCAAACCCAATAAGGGCCAGCTTCCTCTTATTCCCCACAAAATCACCCTCCTGAATATACAATTGCATCCATTACTAGTAAATATAGAAGCCAACTGATAATTTAGATACGCAAACATGACACATTGATCATATTATCCATACTATGATCTTATTTGCATTTTCCATTGTCATGCACACACATTGAACAACAAAGCTAATATAACTACATATTATGGACAAATTTATATACTGATGAATCAAGTAAGTTCTTAATCAATTGATAGGTACATCAAAATTAACGCATTCCATTTGGGCATATGACATTTAAAACACAATCTGTGTAGCATTCAAAAACAAATCTAAGCATACATGTCTATAGCATTCAAAACCCCAATCTGTCTAGCATTCAAAAACAAATTTAAGCATACATCCCTACCTCTCATTAAGATCTGTCCAGCATTTTTGCAACGAATGTAATAAAAAACCATACAAACCCCCCCCCACCCCCACATATAGAAAACCCCATCCCTCAAACCAACTACTCTAACCATTTGTACTACCCTACGAATCACAATCCAACGAATGAAAATAGGGACTAACTCTACAATCTAATCTAAATATTGCAACTAGGGTACAAGCAAATGGAAGTACCTCCTGTACTACCTCCTCCTCGGCAGGCTGCACATCTGGATGGACTGCGCCACTCCACGTTATCACCTTCAGCTCTGGCAATGCCGAGGCGGAGCCCGCCACCTCCTTCTCCACATCCATAGCTGTGACAGCAGTTGCGAGTTTCCCCCCACCATCGTGGATGCCGCAAACGTCCTGCACTGCATCTGCTGCCGCGGTCACCGCGCCCTGCAGATCTTTGGCCGCTGCGCCGGCATCGCCACGAGCGTCCGCCATGAGGGAGGTGATGAAGGCGAGGACGAGGCTGTGGTGGGTGAGAGCGAGACGGTGCGGTGGAGGAGAGCGAGATGACATAGTGGGAGAGAGGGAGACGATGCGGTAGGGAGGGGATTTGGGGGAAAATGGTAGGGGCGACACGATTTCCCCTGTTATATGACGGGACGTTTCTGGCATGTTCCAGGGACACATGCTACCCCACGATCGCGGTCAGTTGCATGCACGCCTACGTGGCCTCACTAGTCAGAGTTAAGGATCAAGCCATTCACCCCGATGGCAACGTCCTGTTTGCTCGTTTGTGAGAGATTCATCCAAGGGAGTGGGAAAGGTGAGCAAAAGTTAAGAGTGTGGGGATGAATGAGTACAGCTAAGGAACCAAGGGCACAGATGTAGAAATCCCTAAATTTAAACTCTGTTTAGCCCACTCTGTATGACATGTGGGACCCAGCTGTCAGGCTTGACCTGGACTGGCTGGGTTGACTGCTGACCTCTTGATGATGTCATGCTGATGCAATAATTTCATTTTTGATTTAATAATGAATTTAGAAAATGTTTAAAACTTTGAAAATTAATATAAAATAATCTATAAGTGAGATGAAAATAATGTATATATGAAAATTGCTCAGAAAAATACAATGAATCAGAACATGCAGTGCGTTCATTTGTCAGATGCCTCTAGCATGATGAACATGGATCCATTCCCCCAGTTTCATCTATCTGGAAAATGCCAAACTCCGGGAAAACATTCCCAGATGTTTTCCCTCTTCATCTGTAGCATGTAGTGAGACTTTGAATCTACACTATATATATTGAGTAGGTGTTAATAAAAAATATTTGGCTCATTGGGAGTAGGTCCAAAAAACTTGATTACAAAAGGACCTCATTTGGAGCATATTTCTCATGACTATAAGTTTTACCACGCAAAAGAGATCGGATTGATCACCTAACGTTTTAATAGTTCAGCAAACTTATTCAAGTGTTGGTTCAAATTCAATTTTTTTCCTCAAATTCAAATTTTGCCTCAAATTCAAATTGGAATATTTGATCTGTTATTGGAATACTTGATAAAATGATGGACTATCTTCATTCAAATGTTTTTTTGCTTTCTTATTGGAATATTTGATCAAATGATGGACTATTTGTTCTTT
The DNA here is from genome assembly GCF_018294505.1 of Triticum aestivum. Classification (NCBI taxonomy): domain Eukaryota; kingdom Viridiplantae; phylum Streptophyta; class Magnoliopsida; order Poales; family Poaceae; genus Triticum; species Triticum aestivum. The sequence continues at coordinate 285,288,709 of NC_057812.1, read as the reverse complement.
TTGCTTATTCTTTGCAGCATGTATGATCAGTGAAGCAACACTGAAGCAGCATGTGTGATCATTGCAGCACCTAAACTCATAGCTCACAACATCTAAACAGAACTAACCATACACCACAGGCAAATTTAAGGACAGGCAAATATAGACATCATAATACCTTACTACCATAGATTCAGTTCATCACATCATAAACAACCTCATTCAGTTTACCAAAAGTAAACTAAAGATAAAGATAAAACATTTTGCCACATTAAGTTCATCACATCATCACGTCATCACATCACACCGGAGTCAGGGCCTTCACGAGGGCAGCATGCTGCCCCCTGATCGTGTAGTCCTCCCCACGAATTGCTACATCCTTTGCATGGGACACAAGGTGATCGAAGCGACCGTCCTTTGGCTTTGGGTTGGTGATGCAGTAGGGGCAGTGCCATTGCTTGATCTTGCGGTTGTAGAAGGAAGCAACTCCCTTGGCCTTGATCTTCTCCACCTCCTTCACTGTGAAGGACGCGACGTTGCCCTAGTACACATCTTCTCAAGAATCATACTGCACACGTGAATGAATTACATTAATACATTATAGATTCATATACACCATGTAAAAGGAACTAAATGAACAATCCAAATTTCAAGGAGGCTTACCTCATATTCTTCGTTGACACTGTACTTTAGATCATACGGGTCAAACCCAATAAGGGCCAGCTTCCTCTTATTCCCCACAAAATCACCCTCCTGAATATACAATTGCATCCATTACTAGTAAATATAGAAGCCAACTGATAATTTAGATATGCAAACATGACACATTGATCATATTATCCATACTATGATCTTATTTGCATTTTCCATTGTCATGCACACACATTGAACAACAAAGCTAATATAACTACATGTTGTGGACAAATTTATATACTGATGAATCAAGTAAGTTCTTAATCAATTGATAGGTACATCAACATTAACGCATTCCATTTGGGCATATGACATTCAAAACACAATCTGTGTAGCATTCAAAAACAAATCTAAGCATACATGTCTATAGCATTCAAAACCCCAATCTGTCTAGCATTCAAAAACAAATTTAAGCATACATCCCTACCTCTCATTAAGATCTGTCCAGCATTTTTGCAACGAATGTAATAAAAAACCATACAAAAACCCCCACCCCACATACAGAAAACCCCATCCCTCAAACCAACTACTCTAACCATTTGTACTACCCTACGAATCACAATCCAACGAATGAAAATAGGGACTAACTCTACAATCTAATCTAAATACTGCAACTAGGGTACAGGCAAATGGAAGTACCTCCTGTACCACCTCCTCCTCGGCAGGCTGCACATCTGGATGGACTGCGCCACTCCACGTTATCACCTTCAGCTCTGGCAACGCCGAGGCGGAGCCCGCCACCTCCTTCTCCACATCCATAGATGTGACAGCAGTTGCGAGTTTCCCCGCACCATCGTGGACGCCGCCAACATCCTGCACTGCATCTGCTGCCGCGGTCACCGCGCCCTGCAGATCTTCGGCCGCTGCGCCGGCATCGCCACGAGCGTCCGCCATGAGGGAGGCGATGAAGGCGAGGACGAGGCTGTGGTGGGTGAGAGCGAGACGGTGCGGTGGAGGAGAGCGAGATGACATAGTGGGAGAGAGGGAGACGATGCGGTAGGGAGGGGATTTGGGGGAAAATGGTAGGGGCGACACGATTTCCCCTCTTATACGACGGGACGTTTCTGGCATGTTCCAGGGACACATGCTACCCCACGATCGTGGTCAGTTGCATGCATGCCTACGTGGCCTCACTAGTCAGAGTTAAGGATCAAGCCATTCACCCCAACGACAACGTCCAGTTTGCTCGTTTGTGAGAGTTTCATCCAAGGGAGTGGGAAAGGTGAGCAGAAGTTATGAGTGTGGGGATGAATGAGTACAGCTAAGGAACCAGGGGCACAGATGTAGAAATCCCTAAATTTAAACTCTGTTTAGCCCACTCTATATGACAGGTGGGACCCAGCTGTCAGGTTTGACCTGGACTGGCTGGGTTGACTGCTGACCTCTTGATGATGTCATGCTAATGCAATAATTTCATTTTTGATTTAATAATGAATTTAGAAAATGTTTAAAACTTTGAAAATTAATATAAAATAATCTATAAGTGAGATGAAAATAATGTATATATGAAAATTGCTCAGAAAAATACAATGAATCAGAACATGCAGTCCGTTCATTTGTTAGATGCCTCTAGCATGATGAACATGGATCCTTTCCCCCAGTTTCATCTATCTGGAAAATGCCAAACTCCGGGAAAACATTCCCAGATGTTTACCCTCTTCATCTGTAGCATGTAGTGAGACTTTGAATCTACACTATATATATTGAGTAGGTGTTAATAAAAAATATTTGGCTCATTGGGAGTAGGTCCAAAAAACTTGATTACAAAAGGAGCTCATTTGGAGCATATTTCTCATGACTATAAGTTTTACCACGCAAAAGAGATCGGATTGATCACCTAACGTTTATAATAGTTCAGCAAACTTATTCAAGTGTTGGTTCAAATTCAATTTTTTTTCTCAAATTCAAATTTTGCCTCAAATTCAAATTGGAATATATTATCTGTTATTGGAATACTTGATAAAATGATGGACTATCTTCATTCAAATGTTTTTTTGCTTTGTTATTGGAATATTTGATCAAATGATGGACTATTTGTTCTTTTGCTTATTCTTTGCAGCATGTCTGATCAGTGAAGCAACACTGAAGCAGCATGTGTGATCATTGCAGCACCTAAACTCATAGCTCACAACATCTAAACAGAACTAACCATACACCACAGGCAAATTTAAGGACAGGCAAATATAGACATCATAATACCATACTACCATAGATTCAGTTCATCACATCATAAACAACCTCATTCAGTTTACCAAAAGTAAACTAAAGATAAAGATAAAACATGCTGCCACATTAAGTTCATCACATCATCACGTCATCACATCACACCGGAGTCAGGGCCTTCACGAGGGCAGCATGCTGCCCCCTGATCGTGTAGTCCTCCCTACGAATCGCTACATCCTTTGCATGGGACACAAGGTGATCGAAGCGGCCGTCCTTTGGCTTTGGCTTGGTGATGCAGTAGGGGCAGTGCCATTGCTTGATCTTGTGGTTGTAGAAGGAAGCAACTCCCTTGGCCTTGATCTTCTCCACCTCCTTCACTGTGAAGGACGCAACGTTGCCCCAGTACACATCTTCTCCAGAATCATACTGCACACATGAATGAATTACATTAATACATTATAGATTCATATACACCATGTAAAAGGAACTAAATGAACAATCCAAATTTCAAGGAGGCTTACCTCATATTCTTCGTCGAAACTGTACTTTGGATCGTGCGGGTCAAACCCAATAAGGGCCAGCTTCCTCTTATTCCCCACAGAATCACCCTCCTGAATATACAATTGCATCCATTACTAGTAAATATAGAAGCCAACTGATAATTTAGATATGCAAACATGACACATTGATCATATTATCCACACTATGATCTTACTTGCATTTTCCATTGTCATGCACACACATTGAACAACAAAGCTAATATAACTACATATTGTGGACAAATTTATATACTGATGAATCAAGTAAGTTCTTAATCAGTTGATAGGTACATCAAAATTAACGCATTCCATTTGGGCATATGACATTCAAAACACAATCTGTGTAGCATTCAAAAACAAATCTAAGCATACATGTCTATAGCATTCAAACCCCAATCTGTCTAGCATTCAAAAACAAATTTAAGCATACATCCCTACCTCTCATTAAGATCTGTCCAGCATTTTTGCAACGAATGTAATAAAAAACCATACAAAAACCCCCACCCCACATACAGAAAACCCCATCCCTCAAACCAACTACTCTAACCATTTGTACTACCCTACGAATCACAATCCAACGAATGAAAATAGGGACTAACTCTACAATCTAATCTAAATACTGCAACTAGGGTACAAGAAAATTAAAGTACCTCCTGTAGCACCTCCTCCTCGGCAGGCTGCACATCTGGATGGACTGCGCCACTCCACGTTGTCACCTTCAGCTCCGGCAGCGCCGAGGTGGAGCCCGCCACCTCCTTCTCCACATTCATAGCTGTGACAGCAGTTGCGAGTTTCCCCGCACCATCATGGACGCCGCCAACGTCCTGCACTGCATCTGCTGCCGCGGTCACCGCGCCCTGCAGATCTTCGGCTGCTGCGCCGGCATCGCCACGAGCGTCCGCCATGAGGGAGGCGATGAACGCGAGGATGAGGCTGTGGTGGGTGAGAGCGAGACTGTGCGGTGGAGGAGAGGGAGATGACATAGTGGGAGAGAGGGAGACGATGCAGTAGGGAGGGGATTTGGGGGAAAATGGTAGGGGCGACACGATTTCCCCTCTTATACGATGGGGCGTTTCTGGCATGTTCCAGGGACACATGCTACCCCACGACCGCGGTCAGTTGCATGCACGCCTACATGGCCTCACTGGTCAGAGTTAACGATCAAGCCATTCACCCCGACGACAACTTCCAGTTTGCTCGTTTGTGAGAGTTTCATCCAAGGGAGTGGGAAAGGTGAGCAAAAGTTAAGAGTGTGGGGATGAATGAGTACAGCTAAGGAACCAGGGGCACAGATGTAGAAATCCCTAAATTTAAACTCTGTTTAGCCCACTCTATATGACAGGTGGGACCCAGCTGTCAGGTTTGACCTGGACTAGCTGGGTTGACTGCTGACCTCTTGATGATGTCATGCTAATGCAATAATTTCATTTTTGATTTAATAATGAAATCAGAAAATGTTTAAAACTTTGAAAATTAATATAAAATAATCTATAATCTATAAGTGAGATGAAAATAATGTATATATGAAAATTGCTCAGAAAAATACAATGAATCAGAACATGCAATCCATTGATTTGTTAGATGCCTCTAGCATGTAGTACTGCATCAGGTCACCCCTAGCACCGCTTATTGCCATGTTATGCTTTGTGATGCTTTTGATTGCTATGTTATTTGTTGTGTTCCCCCTTTGATACTTCTTTTCCGGTAGACCCCGGGACCGCGGTTGAATTAGTGATCGACTATTTCACCGTCGAGGGTCCGTATCTGCCTCCAGAGCTTCCAGGCAAGCAAAACCCCCTTGATCATTCCGATATCACCCATTTACTTCTCTCTCATGCTTGGATCAGATTTTGCTACTGTTGTTTGTTTGACCTATTCTGGTGCATAGCCTGATTTTGTAACCACCTATTGTTACCTGTTTGCCTATTATATATGCTTAGTATAGGTTGGTTAGTGATCCACCACTGACCCCTCACCTTGTCCCTGTTGCCCCCGCTTCATCACTGATGACTCGATCAACGTGATCGATGTGAAGAGCCTGATACATCACCTCACACCCCCTTAGTTGTACGACTCTGCAGAGCTATTATCGAGTGTCGAGGGTGATACCTCGTATAGCCCTTGTGGTGAGATCCCTGTAGTGTAGCTAATCGGTCGTGGTCTACGAAGGGTGATTCCTCCTTCACCACTCCCGATAATGACTCTGTCATGCAACACCTCAAGTGTGAACCCTCGAGGGTGGTTCCTCCAAGTTCACCTTGATGGTTACATCAAGTGGAATCCATCGAGGGTGATTCCTCGGATTCCCCCTTGGTGTTATGGACACAAAGTTACTTTGACTTACCCTGAGAACCATGTTAAAGACGGGTCGGGCCTGAGGGGTACCCACGAGAGTTACTGAAGTCAGGTTGACCTGGAGGGTACCCGCGAGATAATTACGAGGCACGGTCGGGCAGGTAGACCGCCTTGGAGTGGGCTGGGCCTGGCCCTTGCCGTAAGTCCTTGAGACGGGGCGACATGAGCATTGATCGTCACTGCGCGCTCCCAAGACACTAACGAGATTGGGTATTTGATCTGAGTTGGTCCTTGACTTATACGCACTAACCACAACGCATGAACAGTTATGGGCACTCGGCGTCATACGATTTCTCGCGAACGCTCTTCAAAAGTTAGCGATTGAGCGGCTCGCACCCGGGTAGTCCGCATAAGCACCTGCCTTGTATAAGGAGGTAGCCAGGACTGATCCTGGCCATCCATGCAACTTGCAGGAGTGCAATGGGCGATGGGCCCAAGACCCCTATGCGCTTATGATGTAGACCAGCGTGCTGGCCTCTCTGTTGAGACTAGGTAGGACTACGACGTTTTGATCTTTTGAGGACAGGCATTACCCAGGAAAGTATGTCCGGCTGGAGTAATCGAGCGTGATGCGCAATGTGGTGCACCCCTACAGGGAAGCTTATCTATTCTAGCATTTCTACAGTTCAGTCCTAAGATATAGCCCCATTCCTTTGATACTGATGCATACTTAGTTTAGATCTGATGTAAGTCTTGCGAGTACTTTGGATGAGTACTCACAGTTGCTTTGCTACATCTTTTTCCCCTATACTCGATTGCTGCGATCAGATGGAGGATCCTAGGAGCCAGATGCCACCACATACGACTACTACTACCCCGACGGAGCCTACTACTACATGGAGACCACCGATGACCAAGAGTAATTTGGAGGCTCCGAGGTAGGAGGCCTTGCCTTTTCGATCATTGTTGGTTTTGTGCTAGCGTTCTTAAGGCAAACTTGTTTAACTTATGTCTGTACTCAGACATTGTTGCTTCCACTGACTCGTTTGTATTCAAGCTTATGTATTCGAGCCCTCGAGGCCTCTGGCTAGTAATATCAAGCTTGTATGATTTAAATTTGTGTTTTGATATCTCCCCGTGAGCCCTTGATCTTGACCATACACATTTGCGTGTATGATTAGTGTACGATTGAATCGGGGCGTCACACCTGGCAACATTGGGCTCTGACTCGAGCCGATGATAGGAGAAGCATGTTGGTCCAATAGATCTTGGTTTGGACAAGCGCAGACATGGAGTAGCGCGGGCCCTAGGTTAGCACGTCGAATCAACCATCATAGTCAATGCGATTAGATGACTCATTAGCGGCATCAGATGGCACACTGCCATCATTACAAATAATTTCCCATGGATGACATGTTGGGGAACATAGTAATTTGAAAAAAATTCCTACGCACACGCAAGATCATGGTGATGCATAGGAACGAGAGGGGAGAGTGTCGTCCACGTACCCTTGTAGACCATAAGCGGAAGCGTTATGAGAACACGATTGATGTAGTAGTATGTCTTCTTGATCCGACCGATCCAAGTAGCGAACGTACGGCACCTCTGAGTTCAGCACACGTTCAGCTCGGTGATGTCCCACAAACTCCGATTCAGTAGAGCTTCGAGGGAGAGTTCCGTCAGCAAGACAGCGTGATGACGGTGATGATGCTACCGACGCAGGGCTTCGCCTAAGCACCGCTACGATATGACCGCGGTGGATTATGGTGGAGGGGGGCACCGCACACGGCTAAAAGATCAATTGATCAACTTGTGTGTCTATGGAGTGCCCCCTTCCCCCGTATATAAAGGAGTGGAGGAGGGGGAGAGGCCGGCCCTCCTGGGCGCGCCCCAAGGGAAGTCCTACTCTCATCGGGAGTAGGACTCCAACCCTTCCAAGAGTAGGAGTAGGAGAGAGGGAAAGAGGAGAGAGGGGGAAGGAAAGGGGGGCGCTGCCCCCTCCTTGTCCAATTCAGACTAGAGGGAGAGGGGGTGCACGGCCTGCCCTGGCCGCCCCTCTGATGACCCAAAAGTATAGGGGATCTATCGTAGTCCTTTCGATAAGTAAGAGTGTCGAACCCAACGAGGAGCAGAAGGAAATGATAAGCAGTTTCTAGCAAGGTATTCTCTGCAAGTACTGAAATAAGTGGTAACAGATAGTTTTGTGATAGGATAAATTGTAACGAGCAACAAGTAACAAAAGTAAATAAAGTGCAGCAAGGTGGACAAATCCTTTTTGTAGCAAAGGACAAGCCTGGACAAACTCTTATATAGAGAAAAGCGCTCCCGAGGACACATGGGAATATCGTCAAGCTAGTTTTCATCACGCTCATATGATTTGCATTCGGTACTTTGATAATTTGGTATGTGGGTGGACCGGTGCTTGGGTACTGCCCTTACTTGGACAAGCATCCCACTTATGATTAACCTCTATTGCAAGCATCCGCAACTACAACAAAAGTATTAAGGTAAACCTAACCATAGCATGAAACATATGGATCCAAATCAGCCCCTTACAAAGCAACGCATAAACTAGGGTTGAAGCTTCTGTCACTCTAGCAACCCATCATCTACTTATTATTCCCCAATGCCTTCCTCTAGGCCCAAACAATGGTGAAGTGTCATGTAGTCGACGTTCACATAACACCACTAGAGGAGAGACAACATACATCTCATCAAAATATCAAACGAATACCAAATTCACATGACTACTAATAGCAAGACTTCTCCCATGTCCTCAGGAACGAAAGTAACTGCTCACAAAGCATAAACATGTTTATAATCAGAGGGGTATTAATATGCATATAGGATCTAAACATATGATCTTCCACCAAATAAACCAACTAGCATCAACTACAAGGAGTAATTAACACTACTAGCAACCTACTAGCATCAATCCCGGACTTGGAGACAAGAATTGAATACAAGAGATGAACTAGGGTTTTGAGAGGAGATGGTGTTGATGAAGATGTTGATGGAGATTTCCCTCTCCCGATGAGAGGAGCGTTGGTGATGATGACGGCGATGATTTCCCCCTCCGGGAGGCAAGTTTCCCTGGCAGAACAGCTGCGCCAGAGCCCTAGATTGGTTCCGCCAAGGTTCCGCCTCGTGGCGGCAGAGTTTCGTCTGAGAAGATGGATTATGATTTTTTTCTCATCGAAAGACTCCATATAGCAGAAGATGGCCATCGGAGGGCCACCAGGGGGCCCACGAGGTAGGGGGCGCGCCCAGGGGGTAGGGCGCCCCCACCCTCGTGGGCAGGGTGTGCCCCCCTCATGAAGTTCTTGCTCTCAGTATTTTTTATATATTTGGAAAACGTCTTCCGTGGAGTTTTAGGACTTTTGGAGCTGTGCAAAATAGGTCTCTAATATTTGCTCCTTTTCCAGCCCAGAATCCCAGCTGCCAGCATTCTCCCTCTTTATGTAAACCTTGTAAAATACTAGAGAATAGGCATAAGTATTGTGACATAATGTGTAATAACAGCCCATAGTGCAATAAATATCGATATAAAAGCACGATGCAAAATGGACGTATCAACTCCCCCAAGCTTAGACCTCGCTTGTCCTCAAGCGAAAAGCCGAAATCGAAAAATATGTCCACATGTTTAGAGATAGAGGTGTCGATAAAAATAAAATACGGACATGAGGGCATCATGATCATTCTTAGAATAGCAACTTATATAATTCTTGTTATATGATTTCTTATGCTAGAGTAATAATTCAATCACAATATCAAGTATGAATCGCAAACTTCACTGAAAACTAACTAACTATAATCTCAGTCATTGGAGAAATTGCAATTTATCATAACATAGGAAAGAGTCAATATATAAGAGCTTTTCAGCAAGTCCACATACTCAACTATCATATAGTCTTTCACAATTGCTGACACTCACGCAATACTTATGGGTATGGAGTTTTAATCGAACACAGAGAAAGATAGGGGCTTATAGTTTTGCCTCCCAACGTCTTACCTCGAGGGTAATGTCAACAATAATAGTTCATGAAAACCCACATCCAATTAGCCATATATACCAGGATCTTTCCAACATACTGTGCTTGCCAAAGGAATAAAATGTAAAAAGGAAAGGTGAAGATCTCCATGCCTCTTATGCAGGGTAGGAGATAAAAGTAAAAGATAGGCCCTTCACAGAGGGAAGCAGAGGTTGTCATGCGCTTTTATGGTTGGATGCACAAAATCTTAATGCGAAAGAACGTCACTTTATATTGCCACTTGTGATATGGACCTTTATTATGCAGTCTGTCACTTTTATTTCTTCCATATCACACGATCGTATAAAGCTTATTTTCTCCCACACTAATAAGTCATACATATTTAGAGAGCATTTTTTATTGCTTGCACCAATGACAACTTACTTGGAGGATCTTACTCAATCCATAGGTAGGTATGGTGGACTCTCATGGCAAGACTGGTTTAAGGGTATTTGGAAGCACAAGTAGTATCTTTACTTGGTGCGATGAATTTGGCTAGCATGAGGGGTAAAGGGAAGCTCAACCATGTTGGATGATCCATGACAATATAATTTATCTCAGATGTAAGAAAACATAACCCATTACGTTGTCTTCCTTGTCCAACGTCAACTCTTTAGCATGTCATATTTTAATGAGTGCTCACAATCATAAAAGATGTCCAAGATAGTATATCTATATGTGAAGACCTATCTTTCTTTATTACTTCCTATTAATTGCAACGATGACCAAAACTATGTTTGTCAACTCTCAACAACTTTTATTCATCATACTTTTTTTCTATGTGAGCTCATTACTCTCCATAAGATCCATAAGATATCTTTGTTTCTTTTTATTTCTTTCTCTTTTCTTTTATTCACTTAGGATCATGGCAAAATAATCAAGCCCTTGACTCAACACTAATCTTTATTATATATAGCTCACGGACTCGATTACATAGAAGGATAATAAAGCAAAACTCACAACTAGATCATACTAAGAACTTTTATTCTACAAGATCAAGATATTACCAAAAGGATCAAACTAAGAAAATGGTAGAGATGAAAGTGATGGTGATACGATACCGGGGCACTCCCCCAAGCTTGGCAGTTGCCAAGTGGAGTGCCCATACCCATTGCTCAGTTCTTCTTTGTTGGTGAAGAAGGTGATGGTTTTGTTGATGGCATAGGCTTCTTCCTTAATTTGCGCTTGAGGACAGAATTTTGGTCCCTTAGGTCCTCGATCTCATGCTCCAGGCTCAGTATCTTTTTGTATAGTTCCTTCTTGTTTTCCTACAAGAGGTGAAAAGGGATAAACTCGATCTTAGGTTTCTTTACCCTATCCGGGAGGATTGACTTTTTGAACTTCACATGCATTTCCCTAGGTTGAGGTAGTGGGACTTCATCTTCATTTGAGCTCGTCTCCTCATTTCCCTTGGGTTCATAGTCCTCTTCTTCTTCTTTAGTCCAACCGCAATGCTCCACATCCCCATAGACCTTAGGATCTGCAAGGTAATCAGCCACATAGCTTTCTCCTTCCGAATCCTGGGACGACATGTTGCTTTGTCTATAGCAGGACAACTCAAAACAAAGACAAGAGATATTTGCGTGATACGGGAGGCAAAACCCCCAGGAGATTATATAATGAATTTTTACCGACCAAAATACGTGTCGTGTACGAAAACGGAGTCCAGAGAGCACACGAGGTAGGGGGGCGCGCCCAGGGGGTAGGCGCGCCCTCCACCCTCGTGGGGCCCTCGTGTCCTTCTCGGACTGCTTCTTATTTTTCTATTTTTCTAAGTATTCCAAAATGGAGAAATATTGCCTTAAAAACAGTTTTGGAGTCGGTTTACTTACCGTACCACATACCTATTCCTCTTTGGAGTCTAAAACGTTCTGGAAAGTGTCCCTTATGTATTCCTCTGGGGTTACGGTTTCAATAACATTGGTTTCAACATTTATGGGATTACCTGAGATATAGTGTTTGATTCTTTGACCGTTCACCACCTTCGGAGTTGTGCCTTCGAAGTTGTTGATTTTTACGGCACCGGAATGATAGGCCTCCTCGATAACGTAAGGGCCTTCACATTTAGAGAGATGTTTTCCTGCAAAAAATCTTAAACGAGAGTTGTATAGCAATACATAATCACCTACATTAAACTCACACTTTTGTATCCTTTTGTCATGCCATCTTTTAACTTTTTCTTTAAACAACTTGGCATTTTCATAGGCTTGGGTTCTCCATTCATCAAGTGAGCTAATATCAAATAACCTCTTCTCACTGGCAAGTTTGAAATCATAATTGAGTTCTTTAATATCCCAATATGCCTTGTGTTCTAGTTCGAGAGGTAAGTGACATGCTTTTCCATAAACCATTTTATACGGAGACATACCCATAGGATTTTTATATGCAGTTCTATAGGCCCATAATGCATCATCAAGTTTCTTGGACCAATTCTTTCTAGATCTATTAATAGTCTTTTGCAAAATTAATTTGAGATCTCTATTACTCAATTCTACTTGACCACTAGACTGTGGGTGATAAGGAGATGCAGTTCTATGATTAACATCATACTTAGCAAGCATTTTACGGAAAGCACCATGAATAAAATGTGAACCACCATCAGTCACTAAATATCTAGGGACTCCAAATCTTGGAAAAATAACTTCTTTAAGAATTTTAATAGAAGTGTTATGATCAGGACTACTAGTTGGAATAGCTTCTACCCACTTAGTAACGTAATCAACAACAACTAAAATATGTGTATATCCATTAGAGGAAGGAAAGGGTCCCATATAGTCAAAGCCCCAAACATCAAATGGTTCAATAACAAGTGAATAATTCATGGGCATTTCTTGACGTCTACTAATATTACCAATTGACATTCATCACAAGATAAGACAAACTTATGGGCATCCTTGAAGAGAGTAGGCTAATAAAAACCAGATGGCAATACCTTATGTGCAGTTCTATCTCCAGCATGGTGTCCTCCATAAGCTTCGGAGTGCCACTTGCGTAAGATCTGTTCCTGTTCATGCTTAGGTACACAACGTCTAATAACACAATCTACTCCTTCTTTATAAAGATGTGGGTCATCCCAAAAGTATTTCCTCAAATCATAGAAGAACTTTTTCTTTTGCTGGTATGTGAAACTAGGTGGTATAAACTTAGCAACAATGTAGTTAGCATAATCAGCATACCATGGAGTAGTATGAGAAGCGTTTATGACATTTAATTGCTCACCAGGAAAACTATCATCAATAGGTAGTGGGTCATCAAGAACATTCTCTAACCTAGAAAAGTTGTCTGCAACGGGGTTCTCAGCTCCCTTTCTATCAACAATATGTAAGTCAAATTCTTGTAGCAAGAGAACCCATCTAATAAGTCTAGGTTTAGCATCTTTCTTTTCCATGAGATATTTAATAGCAGCGAGATCAGTGTGAATAGTTACTTTACAATCAACAATATAAGGTCTGAACTTATCACAAGAAAATACAATTGCTAAGAATTCTTTTTCAGTGGTAGCATAATTTCTTTGAGCATTGTCTAGGGTTTTACTAGCATATTGAATAACATTTAATTTCTTATCAACTCTTTGCCCTAGAACAACACCTACAACATAATCACTGGCATCACACATAATTTCAAAGGGTAAATTCCAATCAGGTGGCTGATCAATAGGTGCAGAAATCAATGCTTTCTTAAGTATTTCAAATGCTTCTACACAATCATCATCAAAAACAAATGGTATATCTTTTTGTAATAAATTAGTCAGAGGCCGAGAAATTTTTGAGAAGTCCTTAATGAACCTCCTATAAAATCCGGCATGACCAAGGAAACTTCTTATACCTTTGATGTCCTTGGGACATGGCATCTTTTCAATAGCATCAACCTTGGATTTATCCACTTCAATGCCTCTTTTAGAAACTTTATGCCCCAAGACAATACCTTCATTAACCATAAAGTGGCACTTTTCCCAATTCAAGACAAGATTAGTTTCTTCACATCTCTGCAAAACTCGATCAAGGTTGCTTAAGCAATCATCAAAAGAAGATCCATAGACGGAAAAGTCATCCATGAAAACCTCACAAATATTTTCACAAAAGTCAGAGAATATAGCCATCATGCATCTTTGAAAGGTAGTAGGTGCATTACATAAACCAAAAGGCATACGTCTATAAGCAAAAGTACTAAAAGGGCATGTAAAAGTAGTCTTTGATTGATCTTTGGCTGACACAGGTATTTGAGAGAAACCAGAATAACCATCTAGAAAGAAAAAATGTGTATGTTTGGATAATATTTCTAGCATTTGATCGATAAAAGGTAAGGGGTAATGATCCTTTTTAGTTGCCTTATTTAATTTGCGGAAATCAATTACCATCCTATAACCTGTAATAATTCTTTGAGGAATCAATTCATCTTTATCATTAGGAACGACAGTAATACCTCCCTTCTTAGGGACACAATGGACATGACTTATCCACTGACTATCAACAACGGGATATATTATACCTGCCTCAAGGAGCTTTAGTATTTCCTTTCTTACCACTTCTTTCATTTTAGGATTCAGCCGGCGTTGATGATCACGAACTGGTTCAGCATCTTCTTCCAAATTAATTTTATGTTGACATAGAGTGGGACTAATGCCCTTAAGATCATCAAGAGTATACCCAATAGCAGCATAGTGCTTCTTCAGAGTTTTCAATAATCTCTCTTCCTCATGCTCTGAAAGGTTAGCACTAATAATAACAGGGTATATCTTTTTCTCATCAAGATAAGCATATTTAAGAGTATCAGGTGCTACGTCTTGAGCTTGCGTTGGTTTTCCCCGAAGAGGAAGGGATGATGCAGCGGAGTAGCATAAGTATTTCCCTCAGTTTTTGAGAACCAAGGTATCAATCCAGTAGGAGCCCACGCTCAAGTCCCTCGTACCTGCACAAAGAGATAGCTACTCGCAACCAACGCGATTAGGGGTTGTCAAGCCCTTCACGGTCACTTACGAGAGTGAGATCTGATAGATAGAATATTTTTGGTATTTTTGATATAAAGATGCAAAGTAAAAAGTAAAAGCAAATTAAATAGAAAAATAATATAAAAGTGATGGAGATTGATATGATGAGAATAAACCCGGGGGCCATAGGTTTCACTAGCGGCTTCTCTTAAGAGCATAAGTATCTACGGTGGGTAAACAAATTACTGTTGAGCAATTGATAGAATTGAGCAATTGATAGAATTGAGCATAATTATGAGAATATCTAGGCATGATCATGTATATAGGCATCACGTCCGTGACAAGTAGATCGAAATGATTCTGCATCTACTACTATTACTCCACTCATCGACCGCTATCTAGCATGCATCTAGAGTATTAAGTTAAAAACAGAGTAACGCCTTAAGCAAGATGACATGATGTAGAGAGATAAATTCATGCAATATGAAATAAACCCCATCTTGTTATCCTCGATGGCAAAGATACAATACGTGTCTTGCTGCCCCTTCTGTCACTGGGTAAGGACACCACAAGAAAGAACCCAAAGCTAAGCACTTCTCCCATGGCAAGAACTACCAATCTAGTTGGCCAAACCAAACGGATAATTCGAAGAGACTTGCAAAGATAACCAATCATGCATAAAAGAATTCAGAGAAGATTCAAATATTATTCATAGATAGACTTGATCATAAACCCACAATTCATCGGTCTCAACAAACACACCGCAAAAAGAAGATTACATCGAATAGATATCCACAAGAGAGGGGGAGAACTTTGTATTGAGATTCAAAGAGAGAGAAGAAGCCATCTAGCTACTAACTATGGACCCAAAGGTCTGAGGTAAACTACTCACACTTCATCGGAGAGGCTATGATGATGTAGAAGCCCTCCGTGATGACGGCCCTCTTCCGGCGGAGCTCCGGAACAGGCCCCAAGATGGGATCTCGTGGATACAGAAAGTTGCGGCGGTGGAATTAGGTTTTTGGCTCCCCGTCTGATCGTTTGGGGGTACGTGTGTATATATAGGACGAAGGAGTACGTCGGTGGAGCACCAAGGGGCCAACGAGGCAGGGGGGCGATCCCTAGGGGGGCACCCCCTACCCTCGTGCACACCTCTTTCCTTCGTTGCAGTAGGGTCCAAGTCTCCTGGATCACGTTCGGTGAGAAAATCACGTTCCCGAATATTTTATTCCGTTTGGACTCCGTTTGATATTCCGTTTATCTGAAACACTAAAATAGGCAAAAAATAGCAATTCTAGGCTGGGCCTCCGGTTAATAGGTTAGTCCCAAAAATAATATAAAAGTGGAAAATAAAGCCCAATATAGTCCAAAACAGTAGATAATATAGCATGGAGCAATCAAAAATTATAGATACGTTGGAGACATATCAGGCATCCCCGAGCTTAATTCCTGCTCGTCCTCGAGTAGGTAAATGATAAAAAGGGAATTTTTGTTTCGGAGTGCTACTTGGCATAATTTCAATGTAAATCTTCTTAATTGTGGTATGAATATTCAGATTAGAAAGATTCAAGACAAAAGTTTATATTGACATAGAAAATAATAATACTTCAAGCATACTAACAAAGCAATTATGTCTTCTCAAAATTACATGGCCAAAGAAAGTTATCCCTACAAAATCATATAGTCTGGCTATGCTCCATCTTCCCAATATAGTCCAAAATAGTAGATAATATAGCATGGAGCAATCAAAAATTATAGATACGTTGGAGACGTATCATCAGGTAACGGTTTAAGCTCAAACACGGGATCACCCTTGGGTGGAGGAGGATCCCCTATGATCTCAACAGGTAAATTGTTTTTCAGAATAGGTTCCTTTTTAAAGAATACTTCATCTATTTCCCTTCTTTCATTCATAAACATATCATTTTCATGGTCTAGCAAATAATGTTCTAAGGGATCACTAGGAGGTACGGCAATAGAAGCAAGACTAATAATTTCATCCTTACTAGGTAATTCTTCTTCACGGTGTTGTCTACTAAATTTAGAGAAATTAAATTCATGATTCATATCATCTAAACCGACAGTAACAACATCCCTTTTGCAATCTATGGTAGCATTAACAATGTTCAAGAAGGGTCTACCAAATATAATGGGACAAAAGCTATTTTGTGGGGAACCAAGAACAAGAAAATCAGCAAGATATTTAGTTTTCCCACACAAGACTTCAACATCTCTAAGAATTCCCATTGGTGAAATAGTATCTCTATTGGCAAGTTTAATTGTGACATTAATATCTTCCATCTCAGCAGGTGCAATATCATGCATAACTTCTTTGTATAAGGAATAAGGTATTGCACTAGCATTAGCACCCATATCACATGAGCCATGATAACAATGATCTCCTATTTTAACAGAAATAATAGGCATGCCTACCACAGGTCTAGGTTTATCTTTAGCACAGGGTTTAGCAATTCTAGCAGTTTCATCACAGAAATAAATAACATGCCCATTAATATTATCAGACAAGAGATCTTTAACAATAGAAATATTAGGTTCAACTTTAACTTGCTCAGGAGGTGTATATGTTTTAATATTACTTTTACGAACGACAGTTGAAGCTTTAGCATGATCCTTTATCCTAACAGGAAAAGGTGGTTTCTCAACATAAGAAGTAGGAACAATAGGGTCATTATAAGTGACAATCTTTTCTTCAACTTTAATAGGTGCAGCTCCTTTTACTTCTATGGGAGGATGATATTTAAACCACTTCTCCTTGGGGAGATCAACATAAGTAGCAAAGAATTCACAGAAAGAAGCTACTATCTCAGAGTCAAGTCCATATTTAGTGCTAAATTTACGAAAAATATCGGTATCCATAAAAGATTTAACACAATCAAACCTAGGTATTATACCTGACTCCTTACCTTTGTCGATGTCCCAATCTTCAGAGTTGCGTTTAATTCTTTCCAATAAATCCCATTTGAATTCAATAGTCTTCATCATAAAAGAGCCAGCACAGTAAGTATCAAGCATGGTGCGATTGTTATTAGAAAGCCGAGCATAGAAATTTTGAATAATCATTTTTCTCGAGAGCTCATGATTGGGGCATGAATATAACATTAATTTAAGCCTCCCCCAAGCTTGAGCGATGCTTTCTCCTTCGCGAGGCCAAAAATTATATATGTAATTGCGATCACGATGAACAAGATGCATAGGATAAAACTTCTGATGAAATTCCAATTTCAATCGTTTGTAATTTCAAGACCCCATATCATCACATAGCCTATATCACGTCGATGCGTCTCCCTTGAAAGATAAAGGGAAGACCTTCTTCTTAACAACATCTCCGGGTACACCTGCAAGCTTAAATAGTCCACAAACTTCATCCACATATATTAGATGCTCATCAGGATGTTTTGTTCCATCTCCTAAAAATGGATTAGCTAGCAGTTTTTCTATCATACCCGAAGGAATTTCAAAGCAGTCATTTTCATTTTTAGTAGGTTCAGTAGGTTGAGGAGCAACTCTTTGCTCTACTGGTCGGGGTGAAGATACCCCGAACAAGCCCCTCAGAGGATTACTTTCCATAGTAACAAGTGACAGTAAATTTCAGCACACTATATAAATTTTTCCTTACAAAATTCCACCTACCAAAGGCGCTTCACTCCCCGGCAACGGCGCTAGAAAAGAGTCTTGATGACCCACAAGTATAGGGGATCTATCGTAGTCCTTTCGATAAGTAAGAGTGTCGAATCCAATGAGGAGCAGAAGGAAATGATAAGCGGTTTTTAGCAAGGTATTCTCTGCAAGTACTGAAATAAGTGGTAAAATATAGTTTTGTGATAGGATAAATTCTAACGAGCAACAAGTAACAAAAGTAAATAAAGTGCAGCAAGGTGGCCCAATCCTTTTTGTAGCAAAGGACAAGCCTGGACAAACTCTTATATAGAGAAAAGCGCTCCCAAGGACACATGGGAATATCGTCAAGCTAGTTTTCACAACGCTCATATGATTCACGTTTGGTACTTTGATAATTTGGTATGTGGGTGGACCGGTGCTTGGGTACTGCCCTTACTTGGACAAGCATCCCACTTATGATTAACCTCTATTGCAAGCATCCGCAACTACAACAAAAGTATTAAGGTAAACCTAACCATAGCATGAAACATATGGATCCAAATCAGCCCCTTACGAAGCAACGCATAAACTAGGGTTTAAGCTTCTGTCACTCTAGCAACCCATCATCTACTTATTATTCCCCAATGCCTTCCTCTAGGCCCAAACAATGGTGAAGTGTCATGTAGTCGACGTTCACATAACACCACTAGAGGAGAGACAACATACATCTCATCAAAATATCGAACGAATACCAAATTCACATGACTACTAATAGCAAGACTTCTCCCATGTCCTCAGGAACGAAAGTAACTACTCACAAAGCATAAACATGTTTATAATCAGAGGGGTATTAATATGCATATAGGATCTGAACATATGATCTTCCACCAAATAAACCAACTAGCATCAACTACAAGGAGTAATTAACACTACTAGCAACCTACTAGCATCAATCCCGGACTTGGAGACAAGAATTGAATACAAGAGATGAACTAGGGTTTGGAGAGGAGATGGTGCTGATGAAGATGTTGATGGAGATTGCCCTCTCCCGATGAGAGGAGTGTTGGTGATGACGACGGCGATGATTTCCCCCTCCGGGAGGCAAGTTTCCCTGGCAGAACAGCTGCGCCAGAGCCCTAGATTGGTTCCGCCAAGGTTCCGCCTCGTGGCGGCAGAGTTTCGTCCGAGAAGATGGATTATGATTTTTTTCTCATCGAAAGACTCCATATAGCAGAAGATGGCCATCGGAGGGCCACCAGGGGGCCCACGAGGTAGGGGGCGCGCCCAGGGGGTAGGGCGCCCCCACCCTCGTGGGCAGGGTGTGCCCCTCTGGTGAAGTTCTTGCTCTCAGTATTTTTTATATATTTGGAAAACATCTTCCGTGGAGTTTCAGGACTTTTGGAGCTGTGCAAAATAGGTCTCTAATATTTGCTCCTTTTCCAGCCCAAAATCCCAGCTGCCGGCATTCTCCCTCTTTATGTAAACCTTGTAAAATAATAGAGAATAGGCATAAGTATTGTGACATAATGTGTAATAACAGCCCATAGTGCAATAAATATCGATATAAAAGCATGATGCAAAATGGATGTATCAACTGCCCCAAGCTTAGACCTCGCTTGTCCTCAAGTGAAAAGCCGAAATCAAAAAATATGTCCACATGTTTAGAGATAGAGGTGTCGATAAAAATAAAATACGGACATGAGGGCATCATGATCATTCTTAGAACAGCAACTTATATAATTCTTGTTATATGATTTCTTATGCTAGAGTAATAATTCAATCATAATATCAAGTATGAATCGCAAACTTCATTGAAAACTAACTAACTATAATCTCAGTCATTGGAGAAATTGCAATTTATCATAACATAGGAAAGAGTCAATATATAAGAGCTTTTCAGCAAGTCCACATACTCAACTATCATATAGTCTTTCACAATTGCTGACACTCACGCAATACTTATGGGTATGGAGTTTTAATCGAACACAGAGAAAGATAGGGGCTTATAGTTTTGCCTCCCAACGTCTTACCTCGAGGGTAATGTCAACAATAATAGTTCATGAAAACCCACATCCAATTAGCCATATATACTAGGATCTTTCCAACATACTGTGCTTGCCAAAGGAATAAAATGTAAAAAGGAAAGGTGAAGATCTCCATGACTCTTATGCAGGGTAGGAGATATAGTGGTGTGCATTACCGAGAGGGCCCAGAGATACCTCTCCGACAATCGGAGTGACAAATCCTAATCTCAATCTATGACAACTCAACAAGTACCATCGGAGACACCTGTAGAGCACCTTTATAATCACCCAGTTATGTTGTGACGTTTGGTATCACACAAAGTGTTCCTCCGGTACTCGGGAGTTGCATAATCTCATAGTCATAGGAACATGTATAAGTCATGAAGAAAGCAATAGAAACAAACTAAACGATCATCGTGCTAAGCTAACGGATGGGTCAAGTCAATCACATCATTCTCTAATGATGTGATACTGTTAATAAAATGACAACTCATGTCTATGGTTAGGAAACATAACCATCATTGATTCAACGAGCTAGTCAAGTAGAGGCAAACTAGTGACACTCTGTTTGTCTATGTATTCACACATGTACTAAGTTTATGGTTAATCTAATTCTAGCATGAATTATAAACATGCATCATGATATAAGGAAATATAAATAACAACTTTATTATTTCCTCTAGGGAATATTACCTTCATGACGAGCGTCTGTTGGATGGACTAAGCGGAGGCATGGGCACATAAAAAATGGATCCTTTCACTGTTCCATCATCTTCCCCCTTTCACTCCCTTTGCATTGATGGCACACGAAGTTATACCGAGCAAGCTACTTTCTCTTCCCACTCAGAGCCATCTGGAAACCTCAGCCAGTGATGGCACGTGATAATTCAAATAGAAGGCCGACCTCATACGCCTGCAGTAAGATCACTAGGCGAGGCGAGACGTCTGTTCAAAAGGGAGCGCCTTGTCGAGCTGAGGCAATGATGCACACCATTAAGGCACATTGGATGCCTTCCATCACAATGGAGGTTGTGCTAGAGAAGCTTTCTAGTCGTAGTCTCATGCTGCAACAAGAGGACGTTTTCTAGTGGGCGTTGGTACATGATGGCATAGCACCATCGATCACAGCTCGGAGCCAAACCCGTTCAAGTGGGTGTTTCTAACGCCATTCGTTCTACCAGATCTGGATCTACCTCTTCATGATTTTCTTTGGTGTCTTCTATCCCCTCAAGGAATTCAACTCCATCACATATCACCCAATGGCATGCCTCACATTGCCTACTTCATTGCCATGTGTGAGAGCTTCTTAGGCATGAAGCTCCACTTTAGTGTGTGGAAAAAATACTTTTGGGTGAACGGGCTAAGGAATAACATCGAGGAAGATCTTTGGGATGTAGTGGAGCTAATATCCATGTGAAGCCATGGCTAACCTATTTTAATCTGCAGTTCACCAACACCAACAAAAGTGGGAGAAGACCTGGTTTTACAGCAACGATGTCCCCACCTAAGCCCGGCGTTCCCAACCTTCCTCTGTACTCCTTGAGCCTCCGTTCTAGCGGCCATCCTATATTGTGGGTCCCTCCGACGCCGAGTTGCCGGATGTCCAAGTCCTTCATAATCAGGTCCAACAACTGATTGTTGATGGCCTTATCGGCAAGGGTATCTTGGTTACCTGTATTATTATGTGACTTCAGCCTCTTCAGGCGAGGGTACATCCGATGTACTTGTGTATTTGCCCCGCAGACCTACCCCGAACAATTATGAGAAATCATGAAGTACATGAGCTTCGGGGAATGGCCGCCAACTAGGTGAATGGCAATGCTTTACACATATCTAGCCGGGCCCGTCTCAAGCAATACTGCCACACTAATCAACCTTATAATTTAAGTATTTAGTGTTGTCTTCTTTATTTTCTATTCCCGTTGATAGTAGTAATGACCTATCTAGCATCAATTATGATGATAGGGTTTCAGAAACCTGGCCTCCATGTCGCCGCTTTAGGATGCGATCATTGATCCTGAGGCTGATGAAGAACATACCATGGACCTTGTCATCTCTACAGAAAAAATCAAGGGGTTGTTCAAAATGACGAGGACGAGGAAGGTGATGTTGATAATCATGAAGAGGAAGTTTGTCCTTTAATCATTCCCTGCTCACAAAAGAGGATTTGGGAGGAGCGAACGTTGAACTCACAATGGACCGTGCCAAATTTATAGGTCCAGAGCTGCAAGAAGCTATGGAATCGCACAAGCATCAACACGGGCGCCACGTTGATGCCAGTGCAAGCAACCGTTGATTTTTCCCCACTTCCAATGCCACCTATAATGCGTTGATGGTGATTACAAAGATGTGTCATGGAGCCAAGGCATCCCAACGGGATCTGAGCAAGCTATCTAAATTTGTGTTGTATTGTATGTTGCTACATTACATATTATGTGTTCAACTCAGGCCCATATTCATTTCCAACGACATTGCTACTTGTGTAGATGTTGGATTTTCCCTGAAGAGGAAGGGATGAAGTAGTATATTAGCATATAGTACTTTTCTCAGTTAAGAACCAAGGTTTATCGAACCAATAGGAGACACCATGCAAACAAGATATATGGTACCTACACACAGACACACACAGAGACAGACAAACAAATTCTTGCACCGAACGACAGCAAGAGGGTTGTCAATCCCTTGTTCTCGCCAATTGCAAGGATTAAATCTGATAGTGATAGATAGATAAAGTAAAAATAAAAGTAAATACATTGTAGCAAGTATTTGTAGGGTTTTAGAAAATATAAAGTGAATGGCTCGGGGGCCATAGGTTCACTAGAGGCATCTCTCATAAGAATAGTGATGTCGACTACACAACTTATTGTTGTAGACTCGTGTTGCGCCTCCAAGTGCATAGTTTTGTAGGACAGTAGCAATTTTCTTTCAAGTGGATGACCGAAGGTTTATTAATCTGTGGGGGGCGTAGGATCAAGATAGTCTCTCTCAAACAACCCTGCAATCAAATACAAGTAATCTCTTGTGCCCCCAACACACCCAATACAATGGTAAATTGTATAGGTGCACTAGTTCGGTGAAGAGATGGTGATACAAGTGTAGTATGTATAGTAGATATAAGTTTTTGTAATCTAAAAATATAAAAAGAGCAAGGTAGCAAGTGATAAAATAGAGCACAAACGGTATTTCAATGCTTGACAATAGGCCTAGGGTTCATACTTTCACTAGTGCAATCTCTCAACAATTGTAACATAATTAAATCATATAATAATTCCTCAACATGCGACAAAGAATCACTTCAAAGTTCTTATCAAGCGGAGAACATAAGATGAAATTTTTTGTAGGGTATGAAACCACCTCAAAGTTATCCTTTCCAATGAATCTATTGATATCTTCATATAAGTGTCACAAATAGCCCTAGAGTTCGTACTAAAATAACACCATATGATACACATCAACCAACTATAATGTCACCTAGATACTCCAATGTCACCACAAGTATCTGTGAGTTGATTATTCGATATGCATCAAACAACTTCAAATTCATAATATTCAATTGAAAACAAAGAACTTCAAAGAGTGGCCCAAGATTTCTACCGGATAAAGAGGGACAAAAACGTGCATCAACCTCCATATCACTACAGGAATCCGCAAGTTGATTGCCAAGACATATATCAATTGAATCAATAGAACACCTCATTGTCACCACAGGTATCCACATGCAAGACATACATCAAGTGTTCTCAAATTCAAAAAGTATTCAATCCAATAATAGTGAAATCTCAAAGGTAAAAACTCAATTCATCACAACAATATAGTGGGAGAAACACCGTAGTATGATCCAACTATATAAACAAAGATCGCTGTACATCAAGATCATTCTAAATCAAGAACACAAGAGAGAGATAGAGAGATCAAACACATAGCTACTGGTACATACCCTCATCCCCGAGGGTGAACTACTCCCTCCTTGTCATGGTGGCCATCGAGATGATGAAGATGGCCTCCAGTGGCGATTTCCCCCTCCAACAGGGTGCCAGAACATGGCTATAGATGAGATCTCTTTGGTACAAAGGCTTGCAAGAGCGGAAGTTCTAGGTTAACTTTCGGGGGTTTCTCTATTTATAGGAATTTTCAGCGTTGGGATCACGCGAAAAGGATTTATGATGGGACCACAAGCTACTTGGGAAGCATCACCCCTCTAGGCGCGCCCAAGTGGCTCGTGGACACATCGTTGATTTTCTGGTCCTCCCACGATGCTTCGGAGGTCTCTTTTGTTCCAAAAAAAATCGTCAAAAAGTTTCAGCCCATTCCGAGAACTTTTATTTCTACACAAAAAACACCACCATGATAGTTCTGCTGAAAACATCGTCAGTCCGGGTTAGTTCCATTCAAATCATACCAAAACCATATATAATTGTTGTAAACACGACATGAATACTTCATAAATTATAGATACATTGGAGACATATCACATATCAACGATGGGTAGACAAATTACTGTTGGGCAATTCATTGAATAGTGCATAGTTATGATGATTCTTCATGGCATGATCAATATATATGCATTTCGTCTGTGACAAGTAGACCATTAATCTTACGGACGCCTACTACTATTACTCCACCCCTTGAACGCTATCCAGCATGCATTTCAAGGTATTAAGTTCATAACAAACAGAGTAATGCTTGAAGTATGATGACATAGTGTAGACAAAGTAAGACCAAATAATATGTTCGAGACCCATCGTTTTACCCTTAGTAGCAACAATACAAATACGTGCCTTGCAACTCCTGCCATAGAGTAAGGACACCGCATGATTTAACCTACTACCAAGCACCTCTGTCACTAAAGATAAATCAATCAAATTGGCCAAAGTAGGTGGATAGATCGGAGAGAACTAGAAGGCCATAAAATCACACATAATAAATATCATAAAAGACTCAGTTACTTTCAATGAATAATTTGATCATAAACCCACTGTTAATCGGATCCCAACAAACACATCATAGAAGTTACATTGAACAACAAATCCACTGGATGTGTTGTAAAAACTTGTGGCAAGATGTGTGGTGAATCTAATGGCTCCTATGGGAAGCAAGTTGATCTAAGTGATGTAGGTGATGAGGACCCTTCAGAAGATATTTTTTCCATTGATGTTGGTGCTTTTCTTCCAATGGAACAAGTGCCTCATCAATATGAGGAAGAAGACACGAGCTACACCGATGTACAAGCTACTACAACCCCTACACTACCATAAGATCCCATTGTGCAAGAGGATCCCATTATCCATAACAAGATCAAGATCCTCCAAATACATATGTGGAAGTAAATGAAGAAGATGATGAACCTCAATAAGTGCAATGTGAAGAGGAAGTTCTTCCATCACACATTACGGATCCTTATGTTGAGGCTGTTCATGATGGAAATGAAGTTGAACCTCGTGAAACCATAACCTCCACCATGCCTCAAGTGGCCGGTCACGTGGACATTGACCAAATTCTCACTGGCATATTGGATTAACAAAATTGTGTGCTCACTTCTCGTTTGTTTCTAGTACTGAGCCACTCAAGGTCCAAGGTGGGTTGATGGACAATTATTTTTTTGTTTCCATGTAAGAAGAGTTGAACAACTTCGACCGCAAAAAAGTGTGGACTTTTGTCAAGAGGCCAACTGTCATGGTTTTGTCATGGCAGATGTCCTCGTGAAAGGACTTAGTCGTGGAGCCATCGCTACGGGTTAGCTTAAAGGGGTTAAACCGGACAAGGGACATGAGAGTTTTATACTAGTTCGGCCCCTTATGATGAAGGTAAAAGCCTACGTCTAGTTGTGATGGAATTGCTGTGATTTCGATGACCAGGGAGCGAGTCCGCTTTTCCTGGCTCTCGAGTTGTTGTCTGTTGTCCCTAAATCGCCGCCGGGTCATCCCTTTATATACATAGGTCGACGCCCGTCGGTTTACAGAGTCCCGAGGCCGGATCATCAGTGTGTCCAACTCAGTCTCTATCCTTCCTATCTTACAATGCAAGTTACATGAGAAAGTCGGTTTACATCTACAGGCCTTAACCCGCCTTTGGGCCTTGGGCCTTCATAAAGCGCCACCATCCTCACATCTTCATGGGCTTCTAATCTTCATAGAGTTAAACCGGCTACTCCTGGCCGCTTTACGTCCAGTAGTAATATCCCCAACATTAGGCCCCAGATTGATTTTAACTTGTTCATGTCAATCTTCAACACTTAGAAAAATTCTTGCCCTGGCACCTTCGTATGGATCTTGTAAACCGCCGTGACATCATCCTTCAGATCCGCAGTAAACCGCCATGATGTCACCTATTCGTTAAAGCTGAAGATGCCCTTCATTAATGAGTATCCAACCATCAAGGCGACAACCATATTAAATATCCATTTTTGAGCTCCTCGATTTCCGCGCCTGTCGCTTATCTCTTTGCTTTATAAATAGGGTTGAGGCCCCTTTTCCTTTTCCTTCGCTGCCTCTTCATCTCTTCTTCCTCCTCGCGACGCCCCTGCACCCGAGCGCCGCCGCCGTCTTCAAGCTTTGCCTCTGCATCACCGTCGGCCGCTGTATCGACCTGACTGGACCAGAAAAACACGGCGCATCTCCTCCATTCCTATAGCACTGGTAAGCCCTTTCTCTTTCCGCCCTAGATCTTCGCCATTAGGGTTTATATCCATCGGAGTTCATCGAAGCTCTAGAGTTGTTCTTCCTTGTCCTTGTTGGCAGCATCATAGATCAATTATTAGATCTGTTTTAGCCCTTGCGCAGCCGTAGCCACAATCGCATCCTTCCTTATTAGATCATTCCTTTGCATAGACAACAACTCTTCAGATTCTGACGAACTGGTTAAACATCTAAAGTTTTGCGGTCTGAATATACTCCAGCTTTTTGTCACCCCTTAGATCTGAAATCACCATATAAATCTGTGAAACCCGTTTCCCCGACTTAGGTATTTTTAGATCTGTACCCTTCACACCAATATAGGCGGTTTAACTTTTTGAAGTATGATAATCTGGCAGGTACCATTAGTCCCCTTTTAAACCGCCAATTCATTTATACTCCGGTTTAACAGTATGCATATACCTCTGCTTTTGTTCATTCTTTACCTTTCATAAATACTCTATCATCGGTAGTAATAACTTCTTCCGACTTACCAATTTCACATGTTTGGATTCCTTTTCCCTCAACCTATTGTACCTTAAGCATCATCCTTAATGAATTATAAACCGGCATTATTTTCTTCCCAGCTCTTCACTTGCAATGGCCAAATAGTTCTATTCCTGTAACTGGGTCCCCTCCTAGGTTACTGAGGAGCAACTGAACGGAATGGTCAAGATTGGCACCTTACCGAAGAAGAATGAGATCCGGTGGCGAGTTCCTGGGCCGGAAAACCCTCCTACCCCCAAACAGGGTGAAGTGGTAGTGTTTGTTAACCATATAGGCCATGGCTTTAAACTGCCTGGATCTAAGTTTTTCCGGGATTTGCTTGCCAGCTTTCAGCTCCACCCTCAAGATATTGGACCCAACTCGATATCCAATATATGCAACTTTCAAGTTTTCTGTGAAGCGTACCTATAAGAAGAGCCAACTGTTGAGCTGTTCCGGGATTTCTTCCATCTAAACCGTCACACTGAATTTGTAGACGGACCCAATACTAAACTTGGCAGCATCTCTATTCAGAAAAGGAAAGAGGTTGAATTTCCTCATGCCAAGCTGCACAGTCACCCCAAAGAATGGAATCAAACTTGGTTCTATTGTAGAGACACCTCTCCTGAAGAACCCTCTGCCGGGTTACCGTGCTCACCGGCTTGCTAATACTCATTCACTTCAGCAACGACTAAGTGCCAAGGAACGGGCCTCATACGCCCCACAACTCGCTAAACTTAGAGCTTTCTTGGCCAATGGTTTAACAGGCGTGGACTTCGTCCGTTGCTGGATGTCCTGGAGCATATTGCCGTTAAGTCGCCGCTCCGGCTTAATGTGTGAGTATACTGGTGACGTACAAGACTCCCAACGTCATATCAATATTCAGCTAACGGATGAAGAAGTCACTGAGTCTGTCAAGAAAATGTTGAATGAATCGGAAGCCGTCTGCCGCCAAACCGGATTAAGCCCGTTTTACACGCAAAACAACCCGCCTGCTGTAAGTATTGTATGTGCTTCCACTTTACACTTGATATTTTTGGACTGTGCAATCTTTGAATACCCTCTGCTCATTTTTTAAACAGGGTGATGATCCGTTCTGGAAAAAGAAACCTCAGGAGAAAGCGGTGAAGCCTTCTTGTCCTAAAACGTAAGTCGTCAAGAAAACCCAAAGAGGAAGGCACCTGAACCCATCAGTTTAGAGCTTGATGACGACCCGGACAAACCGGACGCAGAGGTAGAACTTGATTCACTTGGTTCACTTTTCATGCATCTCATTGACAATGATATTTGTCAGGAGGACATTGAGGGCAGCCAAGCTGACGATGCAGAGGTAATTATCCTTTCCTCCGGTTCACAATCTCTGCCAACACAAAAAATCCGTCAAGCAGTCCGGAAAGTAAGATTTTCTCACCCTCTTGCTCACTTGGACCCAAAATTTCTTTTGAAGAAGCAGCAGCACGAGACTCACCGCACAACCCAGCATAGCAGTCAAACGGTCACCTCGACCGGTTTACCGAACACCCCGGTTCGAAAATGCTGACCCGAGGTCTCACCCACTTCTGACACTTCTTATCCCAAGGCAGGCTTTTTCCGACAACCTCTTAATCCGTCCGATTCGAATATCCAGGTGACACCTCCTTCATCCTCTGGCGAGTCAACAGTGACACAACTCCCCCCTCTTAAAAACGTTGCTGGGTAAGTTTTAACTGAATCCGTTGACGCCTTGTATTTGCATGTTGTTTTCATCCTTGCATCTTTTCCTTTTCAGAGCCAAGGCTAGACCCAGCATGTAACATCCCAAATTTTCAATTTGGAATGTTATACATTAGATCATCATTGCATATCATATTTTATTTTGCATTTTGGTTGATCCTAGAAATTCTACGCAACCCAATGACCCACCGGGAGAGTTGGGGATTTCGTTATTTTCATATTTGAGTTTTCTCAAATTTTGAGAATAGGATCATTTGATTTTATTTATTTTATCATCAGTTATTTCTATTATAAAAATATGAGAGAGGGAATAAAATGACTTTCCCAAAATAGAGAAATATTGAGGATTTAATAATAAAATCAAATAAGATTTTATTTCGGAGTTTTTCGGTGTTTTATTTGAATTTAGGAAAAATGTGCGTTTTCCAAAATTGCATTTAGGGCCCAAATAAATGTTCACTTTGTCGAGCTTGATTTTAGAAGCCCGGGAAAATTTATTTCGGGATTTTTTGAAGTCCGTTTAGTATTTCTTTTTATTTTTCTTCCGAGCGTATCTATTTAAAAAAAGGGGGGAACCGACCCCCCGGCCATGTCCAACTAGGACTCCCGGCCCGTAGGGGCTTTATAAGCCGGCCCACCCCGGGAGGGGAGGAAACCCTAGCCCAGCGCCTCGTAGTCCACGCCACCTGTTTCTTTAGAAAACCGAACGGTTTTTTCCGTCGGTTTTTTTCGGTTTAGGTTAAATAGCGAGCGTTCGCTCGTTCGTTCGTTTAAACGAACACATTCATCGTTTAGATCTAGATAATGAACGTTCGTTTGTTAATCCGTTCGTCGTTTTCATTTCTCGGATTAAATCCGCGATTTTTCTGATCGCGATTCCTGATCCGATTTTCGTTTTAGTATAGCTTTTCGCTCGTTTATCGGAATCAGGCGATTCAAGCGCCTAGAGTTTCGTCTCGAAACCCTCTATCCGTTGAACCAACTTAAACAAGATTTTACTACTGTAGAACTTGACCTAGATCCAGATTACTAGAACGAAGTTGTTTTCTTTCGCCGTTTGACTTTCGTTGCTTCGTTCGATTTGATTCTTTTTGCCAACCGGAGTTCTTAAGTTGAACCTTCTGGTTAGATCTCTTATTTGAGTTTTACCTGTGCATTAGATGAGTACTTATTGTATGCTTGTTTGTTTGTTTGCGATAGAGTACCCGGAGTGCGCCGCCTGTTACTTCGAATCGTTAGGTTTCCCGGATCATCAGCAAGGCAAGTAACACTTTGATCATACCTTTTCTACTACCCAGTTTTATTGCATTAGATCAATCCTCACACATTGCATGATTAGGATCTAATTAAATTGTGGGATGGGAAGTAGATGAGGTAGTACCTATTACCTGTTTATTATCAAACCTTTGGGAGTTACTTCTACGTTTGCTTATTATGCCATGCTATGCTAGTAGACGTGGATTGGGTGAGTGATATCCATGACAGATGTGAGATTGTTAATTAATGGTTTATCTAAGGTGGCAACTTAAACACACATCTGGGTGGATTGAGGCACCTGGGTATTCCAGGACTTGCCTGTTTTCTTTTGGACCGCCACCCAGGCTCAAAGGGATCATAAGACTATTCATACTAGAAACTTCCGTGTGCAGCCACAAGCTATTATGGGCTCTAGCATAGTTGACTAAGTCGTGCGAACTCTTACAGTGGTAGACTAGCAGATGTAGGGGATGTAGGTGGTACGGTCTACCCGATCGTAAGGTGCTAGCGCTTCTGAAAGGCTATGTCTCGGTCATCCGTCTTCTCAAACACCATGTAGTGCGAGAAAACAAACGGAGGCGATCGAGTCTTGTGGGGAAAAGTGCGCAAACCTCTGCAGAGTGTAACAAACTAATCATGGTTAGCCGTGTCCCCGGTTATGGACATCTTGAGTATCTAGTACCTGGATTTTCATGTGAATCTCAACATGTTACTCTAAATTAATTTTGTTGGGTTATGTTTAATGATGATGCTTAATTGGGATTGAGAATGCTGTCAACCATTCTCAATGTTTAACAACCACCATGATAGTAATTAAATTTTATTCCTTTGAAGTAGGGAAAAATTGGCTTTACGCAAAACTGTAACCATAGAGCTTTCCACCAGCCAAATATGCATATAGTATAGCTGTTCATTCCATTACTCTCTATGTGTTACCTTGCCAGCATATTCCATGTGCTGACCCGTTTCGGGCTGCAACGTTAATGTTGCAGACTTTTCAGACGACGATTAAGGAGTTTTAGGTCGTGGTTCTATACTCAGTGATGCCGTTGGAGTTGATGGACTCACTTATCTTCCAAGCCTTCCGCTGTTATCGTTATTAGATGGCCTTAAGCCATATTTATTGTAATAAGTTCTCTTTTGAGACACTCGATGTAATAAGTGTGTGATTGCTACTCTGCTATAAATCCTCCGAGTACTGTGTGGTGTCAGCATTACTGATCCAGGGATGACACCGGAGCACAGAGATCAGACTGTTTGAGGTCTGGTCGCTACAGAGATGGTATCAGAGCACACGCTGACTGTAGGACACGACCACTAAGCTACAGACCTAGATCACTCTCTTCTCTTCTGACTTCTCATCTTTTCTACTCTTTAGGATGGCGGATGCAAGGAACAAGTTCACACAACCGGATGAAGATACACCCTTTGGACGTCACTTGAAGGAAGTCACTAGATACCTGAACATAGGAGTACCAAGCTTCACGGGAACCTACAACGCCACTTTACCTGAAGAAGAGCGCTGGATGATTCAAGTTCAAGTTCCAGGAAGAACGTTCATGCCAGTCACTGAGCCCATAGAGTTTTCTTTTGATGCACCAACTTGGAGTCTAGGAAAGAGCATGGCAGCTCACATCGCCATGGGACGCATTGGAGAAGTCTACCGCAAGGATCTCAAGGATACTATCTACCAGATTTGTGGGCGCCGAGATGAACACTGGGAGATGATCAGCACCAGGAAGGATAGATCAATTGCAGCTTTTATCCAGGAGCTAAACCAGCACATTCGACGACAGGAGAACCAGATGTGCGCCGACATGATAGATCTGAAGAAGGCTAAGACTAGAATCAAGGAACTGGAGGAAGAACTCAAGGCTACACGTGAAGATTATGAAGAGGAAATTGAAGTATTGGTGGAGAAGAATGACGACCTGATCAAGAAGATTGGAATATTTATGGGAGGCCCGACACCCGTAGATGAAGACGAAGAACCCAAGGAGATTAGCCCGGAAGACTACATCATCATCGACGGCACCGACTCGGAAGCAGATAGTAGCGATGATGACTATGTTGATGAAGCAGGAGCAGATATTATGGAGTCAACGACCGTAGAATATTTCTAATAGACCACCTCATCAGTAGTAGTAGTCCACCATGTAAATATAGTAGCCCGAGCACTTTTGCGATAGTTAGATCGATTGTATGCCTTTGTTTGATTGATTGAAGTGAATTGTTTGCTTTTGCCTCATGTGCATATGGGTAGTGTTTTCTCTTTAGACCCTCTCTATTCTTATATCTCATCTTTTCTAAACCCTCAGATGCCTCCGAGACGTGACCCCGGTTTTGCTTTCCCACCGGAGCTCACCCAGTTGATCCAGCAGCAGAACACATTGATGCAGTTGCTAGTCCAGAATCAGAATCAGGGGAACAACAACAACAACCCACCACCACCACCACCACCTGTTGACCACTTAGCCCGTTTTCTTAGGCTGAATCCGCCGGTGTTTTCCAGTAGCACCGAGCCGATAGTAGCAGATGATTGGCTCCGCAAGACAGCTAGGGAGTTGACCACAGCAGGATGCACAGATGCGGAGAAGGTGAAGTTTGCCGCACATCAGTTAGAAGGACCCGCAGCATCATGGTGGGAGAATTTCACAGCCACTTTCCCAGTAGACACTGTCACATGGGACCAGTTTCAGCAGGCTTTCCGTACTGCCCATGTTTCAGCAGGAGCTATGGCCATGAAGAAGCGTGAGTTTCGCAACTTGCGCCAAGGAGGAAGGACAGTTGGCCAGTATGTGGAGGAATTTAGTAAGTTAGCACGTTATGCCCCAGATGACGTCGCTACGGATGCAGCTAAGCAAGAGAAGTTTTTGGAAGGACTGAATGATGAGTTGAGCATGCAGTTGATGGTAGCCACCTTCAATAACTACCAGGAGTTGGTAGATCGTGCTCTTATGATTGAAGGGAAGCAGCAGCAAATTGAGAATCGCAAGAGGAAGTATGGACAAGGAAAGTACAATTCAGGAGCTCAGCAGAAGCCACGTTTTACCCCTAGACCGGGAGGACATTTTCAGCATACCCATGGAGGAGGTAGCTCGCACAATCACAATGGCACCAAGAATGGTAATGGCAATGGAGGAAGCAACGGCCAGAACCGCACCAACCCCTCAACCCCAGCCAAGAAGGACTTGAGCCAAGTCACTTGCTATAAGTGTTCGAAGACCGGACATTATGCCAATGAATGTCCTGAAGGCCAAAATGGCAATGGAAGTTCTGGGAAGAAGCCGAACCCTTTCAACAGGGGACAGGTGAACCACGTTAGCGTGGAGGAGGTTGAAGCTCAGCCCGATGCAGTAATAGGTAAGTTTTTGGTTAAGTCATTTACTGCACTCGTTCTTTTTGATACTGGTGCATCGCATTCATACATCTCAAGGGGATTTGTGGATAAGTATAACCTACCAACCCAAGCCCTTAGGTCACCCATGTTAGTAACCTCGCCCGGAGCAGAGTATGTGGCTAGTCTATGGTGTGATCGGTTACCATTAAGGATTGGTAACTATGTTTTTCCCTCAGACCTAATAGTATTGGAATCTCAAGGATTGGATGTGATATTAGGCATGGATTGGTTATCAAAGTATGAAGGGAATATTGAGTGTGCTAGTAAGTCAATTTTGCTTACCACACCAGAAGGGAGAAGGATCAAGTATGTATCCCGGCATGTGCCAAAGAGGACCCAAGTAAATTGCCTAACAGGAGTTGTGCAGGAGGAAGTACCAGTGGTAAGGGATTTCCCTGATGTATTTCCAGAAGAGTTGCCAGGCATGCCACCGGATAGAGATATTGAGTTCTTGATTGAGCTATTGCCCGGCACTGGGCCAATATCAAAGAGACCTTATAGGATGCCAGCAAAGGATTTGGTGGAAATTAAGAAGCAGATTAAGGAGTTACTGGATAAGGGATATATTCGCCCAAGTTCTTCACCTTGGGGATCGCCAGTACTTCTAGTGGAGAAGAAGGATGGATCGTTAAGGATGGTTGTTGATTATCGAGGATTGAACGAAGTAACGATCAAGAACAAGTACCCACTACCAATGATCAACGATCTGTTTGATCGATTGCAAGGAGCTAAGGTATTTTCCAAGATCGATCTGCGATCAGGATACCACCAGTTGAAGATTCGAGAACAGGATATTCCGAAGACAGCTTTTACCACCAGGTATGGGCTGTATGAGTATACCGTTATGTCATTTGGTCTGACTAACGCGCCTGCCTACTTTATGAACATGATGAACAAAGTGTTTATGGAGTTTTTGGATAAGTTCGTCGTAGTGTTCATTGATGATATCCTGGTTTATTCGAAGAATGAAGAGGAGCATAAGGAGCATTTGCGTTTGGTACTTGGAAAGCTCAGAGAACACCAATTATATGCCAAGTTCAGCAAATGTGAGTTTTGGTTGAAAGAAGTAGGATTCCTCGGACACGTTATATCCGGAGAAGGTATAGCAGTAGATCCCGCTAAAGTTGAAACCGTGACCAAGTGGGAAGCCCCAACAACAGTTGGAGAGATCCGGAGTTTTCTTGGACTCGCAGGATACTACCGGAGATTTATTGAGAATTTCTCAAAGATTGCGAAGCCTATGACTGAGTTGTTAAAGAAAGATACCAAGTTCATATGGACAGAGGAGTGTGAGGCTAGTTTTCAGGAGTTGAAGAAACGCTTGGTTACCTCACCAGTGTTGATTTTGCCAGACCAGACCAAAGATTATGAGGTGTACTGCGACGCTTCACGTCGAGGACTTGGAGCAGTGCTTATGCAGGAAGGGAGAGTTGTTTCATATGCCTCAAGACAACTGAAGCCCCATGAGTTGAATTATGCTACGCATGATTTGGAGTTAGCAGCCGTAGTGCATGCTTTGAAAACATGGAGACATTTCCTCATTGGAAACCATTGTGAGGTGTACACGGATCATAAGAGTTTGAAGTACATTTTCACACAGAAGGAGTTGAATCTCAGACAAAGGAGATGGTTGGAGCTTATCAAAGATTATGATATGAAATTACATTATCATCCCGGAAAGGCTAATGTAGTAGCTGACGCATTAAGCCGTAAGAGCCATGTCAATACATTAATGACGGGAGAAATACCCAAGGAGTTAGCAGAAAATCTTCGTGAACTATGTTTGGAAATAGTTCCGAGAGGCTATGTAGCAGCATTGGAGATTCAGTCAACTTTGATGGATAGAATCAGGGAAGCTCAGAAAGCTGACA
Source organism: Triticum aestivum (assembly GCF_018294505.1). NCBI lineage: Eukaryota > Viridiplantae > Streptophyta > Magnoliopsida > Poales > Poaceae > Triticum > Triticum aestivum. Next base: position 285,253,042 of record NC_057812.1, on the reverse strand, counting down.
AAGAGGTTGCCGCTATAAAGGAGAAACTGAGCAAAGGAAAAGCTAAAGGATTTCATGAGGATGAGCACGATACCCTATGGTTTGAAGACCATGTTTATGTGCCCAATAACCCGGAGATCAGGAAGTTGATTTTTCAAGAGGCACATGATTCACCGTATTTGATTCACCCAGGAAATACCAAGATGTATTTGGATTTGAAGGATATTTTCTGGTGGACCGGAATGAAGAAGGATATAGCGGAGTATGTAGCAGTTTGTGATGTATGCCAGAGAGTAAAGGCAGAGCATCAGAAGCCAGCAGGATTGTTACAACCATTGCCGATACCCGAATGGAAGTGGGATAAGCTAGGCATGGATTTTATCACGGGATTGCCCAGGACTCGTTCAGGCTATGACTCAATTTGGGTTGTAGTTGATCGATTGACGAAAGTAGCTCATTTCATCCCAGTAAAGACCACTTACACCAGTGCTAAGTTGGCAAAGATATACATGACCAGAATAGTATGTCTGCATGGAGTTCCGAGGAGTATCGTATCAGATAGAGGAACCCAGTTTACCTCAAAGTTCTGGAAGCAGTTGCACGAAACTTTGGGTACCAGGCTAGAATTCAGTACAGCTTTTCATCCACAGACAGATGGACAGACCGAGAGAGTCAATCAGATTTTGGAGGATATGCTGAGAGCTTGTGCGCTAGATTATGGATCTAGTTGGGACGACAATCTGCCATATGCCGAGTTCTCTTACAACAACAGTTACCAAACCAGTTTGAAGATGGCCCCTTTCGAAGCTTTGTACGGAAGGAGGTGCAGGACACCGCTGTCGTGGGACGAAGTTGGAGACCGCCAGTTGTTTGGACCTGACTTGATTAAAGAGTCTGAACAGAAGGTGAAATTGATTCGCGATAGGCTCAAGGTAGCCCAGTCCAGACAGAAAAGTTATGCAGATTCTAAACGCAAGGAGACAGTTTACGAAGTCGGAGATAGAGCTTATCTTCGAGTATCTCCACTTCGGGGAACAAAGCGTTTTGGAGTTAAAGGGAAGTTAGCGCCATATCGAGTTTTGGAGCGTATGGGAGAAGTGGCCTACAAGTTGGAATTGCCTGAAGGATTGTCAGGAGTGCATGATGTGTTCCACGTTTCTCAGTTGAAGAAGTGTCACGCGGAGATGGCTGACATACCATTGAGAGACACAGTGCCTTTGGAAACTATTCAGTTGGATAACGATTTGACCTACGAGGAGAAACCAGTTAAGATCCTCGAGTTTGCCAACCGAGTTACCCACAGCAAAGTTATCAAGTTTTGCAAAGTTCAGTGGAGCCACCACTCAGAGGATGAAGCCACCTGGGAACGAGAGGAAGATTTGCTCAAAGACCACCCTCACCTATTTTCTAGCCAACCCGAATCTCGAGGGCGAGATTCATCTTAAGGGGGGTAGGTTTGTAACATCCCAAATTTTCAATTTGGAATGTTATACATTAGATCATCATTGCATATCATATTTTATTTTGCATTTTGGTTGATCCTAGAAATTCTACGCAACTCAAGGACCCACGGAGAGAGTTGGGGATTTCGTTATTTTCATATTTGAGTTTTCTCAAATTTTGAGAATAGGATCATTTGATTTTATTTATTTTATCATCAATTATTTCTATTACAAAAATATGAGAGAGGGAATAAAATGACTTTCCCAAAATAGAGAAATATTGAGGATTTAATAATAAAATCAAATAAGATTTTATTTCGGAGTTTTTCGGTGTTTTATTTGAATTTAGGAAAAATGTGCATTTTTCAAAATTGCATTTTAGGGCCCAAATAAATGTTCACTTTGTCGGGCTTGATTTTAGAAGCCCGGGAAAATTTATTTCGGGATTTTTGGAGTCCGTTTAGTATTTCTTTTTATTTTTCTTCCGAGCGTAACTATTTAAAAAAAAGGGGGAACCGACCTACGGGCCGTGTCCGACTAGGACTCCCGGCCCGTAGGGGCTTTATAAGCCGGCCCACCCCGGTGGGGGGGGGGACCCTAGCCCAGCGCTCCGCCGCGCCGCCCGCCGCCGCCGCGCCGCCCGCCGGAGCCGCCGCCCCGCCGCACGCCCGCCGAGGTTCGCCGCCGCCTCGTAGTCCGTGCCACCTGTTTTTTTATTTAGAAAACCGAACGGTTTTCCATCGGGTTTTTTCGGTTTAGGTTAAATAGCGAGCGTTCGCTCGTTTGTTCGTTTAAACGAACATGTTCATCGTTTAGATCTGGATAACGAACGTTCGTTCGTTAATTCGTTCGTCGTTTTCTTTTCTCGGATTAAATCCGCGATTTTTCTGATCACGATTCCTGATCCGATTTTCGTTTTAGTATAGCTTTTCGCTCGTTTGTCGGAATCAGGCGATTCAAGCGCCTAGAGTTTCGTCTCGAAACCCCCTATCAGCCTAACCAACTTAAACAAGTTTTTGCTACTGTAAAACTTGCCCTAGATCCAGATTACTAGAACGAAGTTGTTTTCTTTCGCCGTTTGACTTTCGTTGCTTCGTTCGATTTGATTCTTTTTGCCAACCGGAGTTCTTAAGTTGAACCTTCTGGTTAGATCTCTTATTTGAGTTTTACCTGTGCATTAGATGAGTACTTATTGTATGCTTGTTTGTTTGTTTGTGATAGAGTACCCGGAGTGCGCCGCCTGTTACTTCGAATCGTTAGGTTTCCCGGATCATCAGCAAGGCAAGTAACACTTTGATCATACCTTTTCTACTACCCAGTTTTATTGCATTAGATCAATCCTCACACATTGCATGATTAGGATCTAATTAAATTGTGGGATGGGAAGTAGATGAGGTAGTACCTATTACCTGTTTATTATCAAACCTTTGGGAGTTACTTCTACGTTTGCTTATTATGCCATGCTATGCTAGTAGACGTGGATTGGGTGAGTGATATCCATGACAGATGTGAGATTTTTAATTAATGGTTTATCTAAGGTGGCAACTTAAACACACATCTGGGTGGATTGAGGCACCTGGGTATTCCAGGACTTGCCTGTTTTCTTTTGGACCGCCACCCAGGCTCAAAGGGATCATAAGACTATTCATACTAGAAACTTCCGTGTGCAGCCGCAAGCTATTATGGGCTCTAGCATAGTTAACTAAGTCATGCGAACTCTTACAGTGGTAGACTAGCAGATATAGGGGATGTAGGTGGTACGGTCTACCCGATCGTAAGGTGCTAGCGCTTCTGAAAGACTATGTCTCGGTCATCCGTCTTCTCAAACACCATGTAGTGCGAGAAACCAAACGGAGGCGATCGAGTCTTGTGGGGAAAAGTGCGCAAACCTCTGCAGAGTGTAACAAACTAATCATGGTTAGCCGTGTCCCCGGTTATGGACATCTTGAGTATCTAGTACTTGGATTTTCATGTGAATCTCAACATGTTACTCTAAATTAATTTTGTTGGGTTATGTTTAATGATGATGCTTAATTGGGATTGAGAATGCTGTCAACCATTCTCAATGTTTAACAACCACCATGATAGTAATTAAATTTTATTCCTTTGAAGTAGGGAAAAATTGGCTTTACGCAAAACTGTAACCATAGAGCTTTCCACCAGCCAAATATGCATATAGTATAGCTGTTCATTCCATTACTCTCTATGTGTTACCTTGCCAGCATATTCCATGTGCTGACCCGTTTCGGGCTGCAACGTTAATGTTGCAGACTTTTCAGACGACGATTAAGGAGTTTTAGGTCGTGGTTCTATACTCAGTGATGCCGTTGGAGTTGATGGACTCACTTATCTTCCAAGCCTTCCGCTGTTATCGTTATTAGATGGCCTTAAGCCATATTTATTGTAATAAGTTCTCTTTTGAGACACTCGATGTAATAAGTGTGTGATTGCTACTCTGCTATAAATCCTCCGAGTACTGTGTGGTGTCAGCATTACTGATCCAGGGATGACACCGGAGCACAGAGATCAGACTGTTTGAGGTCTGGTCGCTACAGAGATGGTATCAGAGCACACGCTGACTGTAGGACACGACCACTAAGCTACAGACCTAGATCACTCTCTTCTCTTCTGACTTCTCATCTTTTCTACTCTTTAGGATGGCGGATGCAAGGAACAAGTTCACACAACCGGATGAAGATACACCCTTTGGACGTCACTTGAAGGAAGTCACTAGATACCTGAACATAGGAGTACCAAGCTTCACGGGAACCTACAACGCCACTTTACCTGAAGAAGAGCGCTGGATGATTCAAGTTCAAGTTCCAGGAAGAACGTTCATGCCAGTCACTGAGCCCATAGAGTTTTCTTTTGATGCACCAACTTGGAGTCTAGGAAAGAGCATGGCAGCTCACATCGCCATGGGACGCATTGGAGAAGTCTACCGCAAGGATCTCAAGGATACTATCTACCAGATTTGTGGGCGCCGAGATGAACACTGGGAGATGATCAGCACCAGGAAGGATAGATCAATTGCAGCTTTTATCCAGGAGCTAAACCAGCACATTCGACGACAGGAGAACCAGATGTGCGCCGACATGATAGATCTGAAGAAGGCTAAGACTAGAATCAAGGAACTGGAGGAAGAACTCAAGGCTACACGTGAAGATTATGAAGAGGAAATTGAAGTATTGGTGGAGAAGAATGACGACCTGATCAAGAAGATTGGAATATTTATGGGAGGCCCGACACCCGTAGATGAAGACGAAGAACCCAAGGAGATTAGCCCGGAAGACTACATCATCATCGACGGCACCGACTCGGAAGCAGATAGTAGCGATGATGACTATGTTGATGAAGCAGGAGCAGATATTATGGAGTCAACGACCGTAGAATATTTCTAATAGACCACCTCATCAGTAGTAGTAGTCCACCATGTAAATATAGTAGCCCGAGCACTTTTGCGATAGTTAGATCGATTGTATGCCTTTGTTTGATTGATTGAAGTGAATTGTTTGCTTTTGCCTCATGTGCATATGGGTAGTGTTTTCTCTTTAGACCCTCTCTATTCTTATATCTCATCTTTTCTAAACCCTCAGATGCCTCCGAGACGTGACCCCGGTTTTGCTTTCCCACCGGAGCTCACCCAGTTGATCCAGCAGCAGAACACATTGATGCAGTTGCTAGTCCAGAATCAGAATCAGGGGAACAACAACAACAACCCACCACCACCACCACCACCTGTTGACCACTTAGCCCGTTTTCTTAGGCTGAATCCGCCGGTGTTTTCCAGTAGCACCGAGCCGATAGTAGCAGATGATTGGCTCCGCAAGACAGCTAGGGAGTTGACCACAGCAGGATGCACAGATGCGGAGAAGGTGAAGTTTGCCGCACATCAGTTAGAAGGACCCGCAGCATCATGGTGGGAGAATTTCACAGCCACTTTCCCAGTAGACACTGTCACATGGGACCAGTTTCAGCAGGCTTTCCGTACTGCCCATGTTTCAGCAGGAGCTATGGCCATGAAGAAGCGTGAGTTTCGCAACTTGCGCCAAGGAGGAAGGACAGTTGGCCAGTATGTGGAGGAATTTAGTAAGTTAGCACGTTATGCCCCAGATGACGTCGCTACGGATGCAGCTAAGCAAGAGAAGTTTTTGGAAGGACTGAATGATGAGTTGAGCATGCAGTTGATGGTAGCCACCTTCAATAACTACCAGGAGTTGGTAGATCGTGCTCTTATGATTGAAGGGAAGCAGCAGCAAATTGAGAATCGCAAGAGGAAGTATGGACAAGGAAAGTACAATTCAGGAGCTCAGCAGAAGCCACGTTTTACCCCTAGACCGGGAGGACATTTTCAGCATACCCATGGAGGAGGTAGCTCGCACAATCACAATGGCACCAAGAATGGTAATGGCAATGGAGGAAGCAACGGCCAGAACCGCACCAACCCCTCAACCCCAGCCAAGAAGGACTTGAGCCAAGTCACTTGCTATAAGTGTTCGAAGACCGGACATTATGCCAATGAATGTCCTGAAGGCCAAAATGGCAATGGAAGTTCTGGGAAGAAGCCGAACCCTTTCAACAGGGGACAGGTGAACCACGTTAGCGTGGAGGAGGTTGAAGCTCAGCCCGATGCAGTAATAGGTAAGTTTTTGGTTAAGTCATTTACTGCACTCGTTCTTTTTGATACTGGTGCATCGCATTCATACATCTCAAGGGGATTTGTGGATAAGTATAACCTACCAACCCAAGCCCTTAGGTCACCCATGTTAGTAACCTCGCCCGGAGCAGAGTATGTGGCTAGTCTATGGTGTGATCGGTTACCATTAAGGATTGGTAACTATGTTTTTCCCTCAGACCTAATAGTATTGGAATCTCAAGGATTGGATGTGATATTAGGCATGGATTGGTTATCAAAGTATGAAGGGAATATTGAGTGTGCTAGTAAGTCAATTTTGCTTACCACACCAGAAGGGAGAAGGATCAAGTATGTATCCCGGCATGTGCCAAAGAGGACCCAAGTAAATTGCCTAACAGGAGTTGTGCAGGAGGAAGTACCAGTGGTAAGGGATTTCCCTGATGTATTTCCAGAAGAGTTGCCAGGCATGCCACCGGATAGAGATATTGAGTTCTTGATTGAGCTATTGCCCGGCACTGGGCCAATATCAAAGAGACCTTATAGGATGCCAGCAAAGGATTTGGTGGAAATTAAGAAGCAGATTAAGGAGTTACTGGATAAGGGATATATTCGCCCAAGTTCTTCACCTTGGGGATCGCCAGTACTTCTAGTGGAGAAGAAGGATGGATCGTTAAGGATGGTTGTTGATTATCGAGGATTGAACGAAGTAACGATCAAGAACAAGTACCCACTACCAATGATCAACGATCTGTTTGATCGATTGCAAGGAGCTAAGGTATTTTCCAAGATCGATTTGCGATCAGGATACCACCAGTTGAAGATTCGAGAACAGGATATTCCGAAGACAGCTTTTACCACCAGGTATGGGCTATACGAGTATACCGTTATGTCATTTGGTCTGACTAACGCACCTGCCTATTTTATGAACATGATGAACAAAGTGTTTATGGAGTTTTTGGATAAGTTCGTCGTAGTGTTCATTGATGATATCCTGGTTTATTCGAAGAATGAAGAGGAGCATAAGGAGCATTTGCGTTTGGTACTTGGAAAGCTAGGAGAACACCAATTATATGCCAAGTTCAGCAAATGTGAGTTTTGGTTGAAGGAAGTAGGATTCCTCGGACACGTTATATCTGGAGAAGGTATAGCAGTAGATCCTGCTAAAGTTGAAACCGTGAGCAAGTGGGAAGCCCCAACAACAGTTGGAGAGATCCGGAGTTTTCTTGGACTCGCAAGATACTACCGGAGATTTATTGAGAATTTCTCAAAGATTGCGAAGCCTATGACTGAGTTGTTAAAGAAAGATACCAAGTTCATATGGACAGAGGAGTGTGAGGCTAGTTTTCAGGAGTTGAAGAAATGCTTGGTTACCTCACCAGTGTTGATTTTACCAGACCAGACCAAAGATTATGAGGTGTACTGCGACGCTTCACGTCGAGGACTTGGAGCAATGCTTATGCAGGAAGGGAGAGTTGTTTCATATGCCTCAAGACAACTGAAGCCCCATGAGTTGAATTATGCTATGCATGATTTGGAGTTAGCAGCCGTAGTGCATGCTTTGAAAACATGGAGGCATTTCCTCATTGGAAACCATTGTGAGGTGTACACGGATCATAAGAGTTTGAAGTACATTTTCACACAGAAGGAGTTGAATCTCAGACAAAGGAGATGGTTGGAGCTTATCAAAGATTATGATATGAAATTACATTATCATCCCGGAAAGGCTAATGTAGTAGCTGACGCATTAAGCCGTAAGAGCCATGTCAATATGTTAATGACGGGAGAAATACCCAAGGAGTTAGCAGAAAATCTTCGTGAACTATGTTTGGAAATAGTTCCGAGAGGCTATGTAGCAGCATTGGAGATTCAGTCAACTTTGATGGATAGAATCAGGGAAGCTCAGAAGACTGACAAAGAGGTTGCCGCTATAAAGGAGAAACTGAGCAAAGGAAAAGCTAAAGGATTTCGTGAGGATGAGCACGATACCCTATGGTTTGAAGACCGTGTTTATGTGCCCAATAAACCGGAGATCAGGAAGTTGATTTTGCAAGAGGCACATGATTCACCGTATTCGATTCACCCGGGAAATACCAAGATGTATTTGGATTTGAAGGATATTTTCTTGTGGACCGGAATGAAGAAGGATATAGCGGAGTATGTAGCAGTTTGTGATGTATGCCAGAGAGTAAAGGCAGAACATCAGAAGCCAGCAGGATTGTTACAACCATTGCCGATACCCGAATGGAAGTGGAATAAGCTAGGCATGGATTTTATCACAGGTTTGCCCAGGACTCGTTCAGGCTATGACTCAATTTGGGTTGTAGTTGATCGATTGACGAAAGTAGCTCATTTCATCCCAGTAAAGACCACTTACACCAGTGCTAAGTTGGCAAAGATATACATGACCAGAATAGTATGTCTGCATGGAGTTCCGAGGAGTATCGTATCAGATAGAGGAACCCAGTTTACCTCAAAGTTCTGGAAGCAGTTGCACGAAACTTTGGGTAAAAGGCTAGAATTCAGTACAGCTTTTCATCCACAGACAGATGGACAGACCAAGAGAGTCAATCAGATTTTGGAGGATATGCTGAGAGCTTGTGCGCTAGATTATGGATCTAGTTGGGACGACAATTTGCCATATGCCGAGTTCCCTTACAACAACAGTTACCAAACCAGTTTGAAGATGGCCCCTTTCGAAGCTTTGTATGGAAGGAGGTGCAGGACACCGCTGTCGTGGGACGAAGTTGGAGACCGCTAGTTGTTTGGACCTGACTTGATTAAAGAGTCTGAACAGAAGGTGAAATTGATTCGCGATAGGCTCAAGGTAGCCCAGTCCAGACAGAAAAGTTAGGCAGATTCTAAACGCAAGGAGACAGTTTACGAAGTCGGAGATAGAGCTTATCTTCGAGTATCTCCACTTCGGGGTACAAAGCGTTTTGGAGTTAAAGGGAAGTTAGCGCCACGATTTGTAGGACCATATCAAGTTTTGGAGTGTATGGGAGAAGTGGCCTACAAGTTGGAATTGCCTGAAGGATTGTCAGGAGTGCATGATGTGTTCCACGTTTCTCAGTTGAAGAAGTGTCACGCGGAGATGGCTGACATACCATTGAGAGACACAGTGCCTTTGGAAACTATTCAGTTGGATAACGATTTGACCTACGAGGAGAAACCAGTTAAGATCCTCGAGTTTGCCAGCCGAGTTACCCGCAGCAAAGTTATCAAGTTTTGCAAAGATCAGTGGAGCCACCACTAAGAGGATGAAGACACCTAGGAACGAGAGGAAGATTTGCTAAAAGACCACCCTCACCTATTTTCTAGCCAACCCGAATCTCGAGGGCGAGATTCATCTTAAGGGGGGTAGGTTTGTAACATCCCAAATTTTCAATTTGGAATGTTATACATTAGATCATCATTGCATATCATATTTTATTTTGTATTTTGGTTGATCCTAGAAATTCTACGAAACTCAATGACCCACGGAGAGAGTTGGGGATTTCATTATTTTCATATTTGAGTTTTCTCAAATTTTGAGAATAGGATCATTTGATTTTATTTATTTTATCATCAATTATTTCTATTACAAAAATATGAGAGAGGGAATAAAATGACTTTCCCAAAATAGAGAAATATTGAGGATTTAATAATAAAATCAAATAAGATTTTATTTCGGAGTTTTTCGGTGTTTTATTTGAATTTAGGAAAAATGTGCATTTAGGGCCCAAATAAATGTTCACTTTGTCGGTCTTGATTTTAGAAGCCCGAGAAAATTTATCTCAGGATTTTTGGAGTCCGTTTATTATTTCTTTTTATTTTTCTTCCGAGCATATCTATTTAAAAAAAGGGGAATTGACCTACGGGCCGTGTCCGACTAGGACTCCCGGCCCGTAGGGGCTTTATAAGCCGGCCCACCCCGGTGGGGGGGGGACCCTAGCCTAGCGCCCCGCCGCGCCGCTCGCCGCCCGCCGCCTCCCCGCCGCCCGCCGGAGCCGCCGCCCCGCCGCACGCCCGCCGAGGTTCGCCGCCGCCTCGTAGTCCGCGCCACCTGTTTTTTTTATTGAGAAAACCGAACGGTTTTCCATCGGGTTTTTTCGGTTTAGGTTAAATAGCGAGCGTTCGCTCGTTTGTTCGTTTAAACGAACATGTTCATCGTTTAGATCTGGATAACGAACGTTCGTTCGTTAATCCGTTCGTCGTTTTCTTTTCTCGGATTAAATCCGCGATTTTTCTGATCACGATTCCTGATCCGATTTTCGTTTTAGCATAGCTTTTCGCTCGTTTATCGGAATCAGGCGATTCAAGCGCCTAGAGTTTCGTCTCAAAACCCCCTATCAGCCTAACCAACTTAAACAAGTTTTTGCTACTGTAAAACTTGCCCTAGATGCAGATTACTAGAACGAAGTTGTTTTCTTTCGCCATTTGTCTTTCGTTGCTTCGTTCGATTTGATTCTTTTTGCCAACTGGAGTTCTTAAGTTGAACCTTCCGGTTAGATCTCTTATTTGAGTTTTACCTGTGCATTAGATGGGTACTTATTGTATTCTTGTTTGTTTGTTTGTGATAGAGTACCCGGAGTGCGCCACCTGTTACTTCAAATTGTTAGGTTTCCCGGATCATCAGCAAGGCAAGTAACATTTTTGTCATACCTTTTCTACTACCCAGTTTTATTGCATTAGATCAATCCTCACACATTGCATGATTAGGATCTAATTAAATTGTGGGATGGGAAGTAGATGAGGTAGTATCTATTACCTGTTTATTATCAAACCTTTGGGAGTTACTTCTACGTTTGCTTATTATGCCATGCTATGCTAGTAGACGTGGATTGGGTGAGTGATATCCATGACAGATGTGAGATAGTTAATTAATGTTTTATCTAAGGTGGCAACTTAAACACACATCTGGGTGGATTGAGGCACCTAGGTATTCCAGGACTTGCCTATTTTCTTTTGGAGCGCCACCCAGGCTCAAAGGGATCATAAGACTATTCATACTAGAAACTTCCATGTGCAGTCACAAGCTATTATGGGCTCTAGCATAGTTGACTAAGTCGGGTGAACTCTTACAGTGGTAGACTAGCAGATGTAGGGGATGTAGGTGGTACGGTGTACCCGATCGTAAGGTGCTAGCGCTTCTGAAAGACTATGTCTCGGTCATCCGTCTTCTCAAACACCCTGTAGTGCGAGAAACCAAACGGAGGCGATCGAGTCTTGTGCGGAAAAGTGCGCAAACCTCTGCAGAGTGTAACAAACTAATCATGGTTATCCGTGTCCCTGGTTATGGACATCTTGAGTATCTAGTACTTGGATTATCATGTGAATCTCAACATGTTACTCTAAATTAATTTTGTTGGGTTATGTTTGATGATGATGCTTAATTGGGATTGAGAATGCTGTCAACCATTCTCAATGTTTAACAACCACCATGATAGTAATTAAATTTTATTCCTTTGAAGTAGGGAAAAATTGTCTTTACGCAAAAACTGTAACCATAGAGCTTTCCACCAGCCAAATATGCATATAGTATAGCTGTTCATTCCATTAGTCTCTATGTGTTACCTTGCCAGCATATTCCATGTGCTGATCCGTTTCGGGCTGCAACGTTAATGTTGCAGACTTTTCAGACGATGATTAAGGAGTTTTATGTCGTGGTTCTATACTCAGTGATGCCGTTGGAGTTGATGGACTCACTTATCTTCCAAGCCTTCCGCTGTTATCGTTATTAGATGGCCCTGAGCCATATTTATTGTAATAAGTTCTCTTTTGAGACACTCGATGTAATAAGTGTGTGATTGCTACTCTGCTATAAATCCTCCGAGTACTGTGTGGTGTCAGCATTACTGATCCAGGGATGACACCGGAGCACAAAGATCAGACCGTTTGAGGTCTGGTCGCTACACAGCAAGAAAACTCGGGTGAATAAACCATCTGAAGAATTGGTTGTTGTAGCGACCCGACCTCAAACGGTCAAACCTCTGTGTATCCGTGCCATCCCTGGATCGGTATGCTGGCACACACAGTACATCAATGTATATATCAAAGGGCAATCACATGAATAAATAACGTAAAACTGATATATACCTCATAAGTCTCAGCAGAAACAAACATAAGGGTGTGGAGTCCATCAACGCCAATGGCAAGTTGAGTGTAGACCGTGACCCTACAACGTAACTCTTACTCATCGTAGAAAAATCCCTGCAACATAAGACGTTGCAGCCCTGTAGGTCAGTACATTGAATGTACTGGCAAGTCACATCATAAGAATAATGAACCTATTGTACATGCAATTTGGCTGGTGGGAAGCTCTAAGTTTAGTTTTTTGCATAAAGCTAGTTTTTCCCCTAGAATAAAAGATATTATTCTACCACTATTGTATACCATAGGATGAGTTGGTAAACCCAACTTAATCCATTCCCGAAGTTTCATTTAAAACCCAGCTGTTTAATTAAGAGTGATGAGATCTCCCAGCATTTCCACTACTAGATGCTCAAGTTGTCCGTAACCGGGGACGCGGCTAATCGATTAGGTTTTAACACTCTGCAGAGGTTTGCACACTTTTCCCCACAAGACTCGATCACCTCCCTTGAAATTCTCGCACTGCCTGGTGTTTGAGAATAGGATGATCGAGACATAGTCTTTCGAAAGTATTTCCCCTTAACCCACGGATAGGCCAGTACACCTACCCATTCTACATCTGCTAGCCCATCTCGGAAGGGGTCACACTAACTAATCAACTAAGCCAGAGCCCATATTGGCTTGTGGCTGCACACGTAAGCTTCTAGACATGAGAATATGATTGATCTCTTTGAGCCTGGGTGACCGACCACTAGTGGTGCACCACCATGGATTAACCATGCATGCCCCCACTGTACTTCGCCACCATTCAAACCAAATACCTCCTAGGTAGTTCATTAAGTTATCTTGGTTCTACTTACTACTTTGTCACTCATCTCTCACAATGAACACTTCCCAATCCACGTCTACATTGGCAAGGCAAAATTAAACTTACGCGGTGGTGACAAAGGTATATGGTTCAAACCTACCTCAATGAACTAGTAGGTAACGACATAGCCATCTGGCATCAATAAATCCTACCATGCAATCCTACCACAAAAGGACTAAGTGCATAATATAAAACATAGGTAATTGGAAGAATGGTCAAATGTGAACTTGCCTGGTAATAGTTGATGAAGATTATATCGTTCTCAGAACTTCACTTAATAGAACTATTCGTCACTCTCCGATGAAAATCTATAAAGTCAACATTGCATTTGCATAAGCAATCATTTCAAAGAACCAAGAAGAACATGCAAAGTAAAAAGTCTTGGAAAAACCAAATGAACATACAACACACTTAACTATCACAAAATATTCTAAGTGCAACACAACATAGGCATGTGGTTCAGAATTTGTGACATGAAGCATAATGCATACAAGGCATATGAGTAAAACTAATATGGACAGATCCTAAGTGTGTGAAAATTAGTGTGACAATGGTCCAGGTGATAGGGTTTGGCAATGGTGACATGGTGCAAAAAGAATCACATCAATCAGAGCTACGGTTTAGAAGATATGGTCAATTGAAGTTTGAATTCAAATCTGAATAAAGTTCAAAGTTGATTTTGGCCAAAAGTTTTCAAAGTTGGCTTTCTGGATAAAGCTATTCGAGACGAACATTTTGGCGCTGGTTTCATCGAATTTGGATAAACGGTTAAAAAGTTGTGGCTATCCGAAGTTTAGGGGCTAAACTGAAATTTACACGGACTTGACTGTGAGAGTTTTATTCGCGACCAGGTCCCTGGCCACGTGGCGGCTTACTACTGTATGAGCAACATTTGCTGCGGAAACTATTTGGCGAATGGTCGTAACTTGGGCAAAAATGCGGCGACGTCAAGAAAAAAATATTAAACCGGAGATCGGTTTGACTAAACCGAACGGTTTACTAAAGCCCGCGGTTAACCGATTTAACACAAAAAACGAACCAGGCTAACGGCTGCTTACCGACGACGACGACGACAGGAGACGGCGGCGCGGGCGGCGAGCGGCGGGCGGCAGACGGGCGGCGGGCGGCAGACGGGGGGCGGCTCTGGCGGTCCTCAATGGCGGCGAGGAGGTTGGGGAGACCGGGCGCGGCGTGGGCGGCGCGCTGGGGGGGTCGGCGGGCGGTGGGGCGGCCAGCGACGAGCGGAGGGAGGCGGCGGCGTTCGGACCTCTGGCGAGGGCGCGTTTCGTCGGGGCGGTGCCTCCGGAAGACCTAGGCGGCAAAAAAAATTGTCAAACGGGTGCGGGACGGCAAGGGAACAAATTTTTGACAAAGAGGAGAGGGCCTGGGGTTCCACCGACGACGGAGAGCTTCAGCTCCGGCGAGATCCAAATGGACGGGGAGGCGGCTACGTGCGATGTGGGGAGTAGAGGAGGGGCGGGATCGAACGAGGACGTCCTGGGGCTTTTATAGGCGAAGGTAGGGCGTCAGGGAACAGTGGGATAAGCTCATTCGAGCGGAAGGCGGACGGCGGTTTCGGGCGAGCGCGCTCGCGAGCTCATCCCGAGCGGATTGAGCGGGAGGTTGGGGACAACCCGGGGATGGGCCCCGTTGGTCAGCGGCGGCGGCGGGAAGCGAGCGAGGGGGAGGAGCGGGCAGTTGAGCGACACGAAGGCCTTCGGGCGTTGGGGCTCCGCGTCGGGCCGAATTCGGCTATGGGCCGCTTGGGTGCTCCTGGGCCGAACAGTGTTTCGGTCCAGGCGGTTTTTTTGTTTTTTTACAGAACAAAAACTACAACAAAGAAAAAATAATTCAAAAAATTACATAGGCATATTATATACCAAAATGCTCAGAAAAATACCAAGAATAATATGAACTATTTTCCAAGTTCAAATAAATTATATAAAAAAATCATAAAAGTCAAACAGTGCTACTGTTGCATTTAAAATCAACAAAAATCATTTTTTAAATAGCAAAATGATTTAAAATTTATTTTATCCTAATTTTCCATTGAAGGGAATCATTTTACCCTTATTTCCATTTATTTATTTTTAAGAGAAAAAATAATTTGAATTAAAATTAAATAACTTCCAAGAGGATTTGAATTTGGAATTTCAAACAACTTCAAAGTGACTTCAAATTATTCCTTTGAAACTTCCAACTCTCTTTCTTCAAATAAGACGAAGTCATTTTATGAACTCATTGAGTTGCTTAAAGTTTCTAAATTTGAAATATTTCAAAAAGGAATTCAAATCATTTTCAAACCCCTTTTCATTTCTTTAAATGGAAGAAGTCATATCATCTTCACTCTAGGGTTTTGTGATGAAATGAATTTGAATTCAGGAAGATCAAAATGCAAGATGCAAAGTTTTGCGGAAGTCCTTTTATTCCCTCTCATTCAACTTTCAAAAAGTTTCAATTTCCACTTAGTTTCACACAATCAATCACACAAAAATCAAACAAACAATCACAATTATTTATTTAATATAACATTCCAAAATTTAGAATTTTGGGATGTTACAGTTGTTGAACCGAAAGGTCCCCATGTAGACATTGTTGTTCATGAACCACCTCCTCCAGATCATGATTGGAATGAGCAAACAGAAGTTGAAGTAGCAGACCTTGCCGACAAACCGACAAGGTCGATCCATAATGATGATGGACCACCCAGTCCGGCGAAGGCTACTAATATCCCAACAACTCCAACACAGACTACTGGTAACAAGGCAGATGATGTTGTCATCACTGGTGTTAGTTATACCTCTCGTGGCAACCCTGTCGTATTGGCGAAACATAGTGCCAAAGAAGAACGTGCTGCCATGGAAAAAGGCAAGTGGAGCACCGATCTATCAAGCTATGCCCACTTCAGTGCTAAAGAACTCCACTCTGGCTTTCTGAACCGTCTGCACACAAACCGTGATTATGAAGCCGGTTTCGTGAATGTGATGAAGGAGCGCCATGAGGTAATGACATAACTTTTCCTTTCTTAAGTCCAATTGCAAATATCAACTCCAGTAGCCCCCAAGGGCCGGTTTGTGGTAGCAATCATAAATGGGGACTTTGTAATATCTCAACCCTTGCATACTTATCCTCCATATGTCAGGTGATCCTTTGAAATAAACAGGTACTTTATCGTTGTATTCATGTAGTTTTCATCTGTGTAGTCCACAAGGGCCGGTTTATCTTTCCAAGGTGAACCGGGATTTTAATCAATGCTTCAACTTTGAACAGATATACATTATCTCCCAGGTGTCAAGGATAATGCTTGCATTGTACTTGGGACCTGCAAAAATTTCTGATAACAGAGCAAATAGGCATTAGCCCCCAAGTACAAAGTGCATAACTTGTTATGTGATTGGTACTTCAAATATATACATCCTACTTGATGATATGTCATTCCTTTACAGGCTGAGCTTAGCAAAAAGGACTCCCAAACTGCTGAGCTTCAGGAGAACATTAAATCTCAGCAAGCAGAAGCTTCCAAAGCCAAGGAAGAACTGACTAATGCCTTAGCATCCATGGAGAAGCTTAAAGAAACTTTTAATAAAGAGTGTGCCGATTGGGAGACAGAGAAGGCCGGTTTAACAAAGAAGGCCGAAGACACAGAAGCATCCCTGAAGCCGGTGGTAGAAGAACAGACCAGCTTAAAGCGGCAGATCCATGACTTTTGTTGTATTTGGTGAGTATCCTCTCATGAAGTTTTTCTAATTCATAATATCTTATCAATGGCCGGTTTACTGATGCATACCATGACAGGGACCCGTATTACTCATCTGGGCTCCGACATGCAGATGAAACTTAAAGTGGCCTATACTTTGATAGAACAGCTGTATTCTGGATCCCAATGGGCTATCTGCACTGCTACGTACAACAGGCCTCCTCCCTCGTTGATAAAAGAAACCATCGAGAAGTTGTCCATGTTACCTACCCGGCTGGAGGAACTTAAAAAAATCAGTTGCAAGGTTAGGCGCATTGACCGTGCTAATCTAGGGCAAGGCCTGGATTCCAGATCTTTAACCGGCAGACATCAGCCAAGACTACCCCAGCGTGAAAGAAGATGGGACATAATTCAACAATGATGATCTCCGAAGGCTGACAAGGGAAATGCGGCCTATAGCAAGCAAATTGGCGAATGACACATATCTATCTCATTGTGAAGCGGTTTATGACGCTGATCATAAAAAATCTCCTGCACCGGTTCATAATGTAGAGGATCTTGTTCCGCCAATCTGTAAGCACATTTATGCTCCTGACAATGATCCTTCTCCTCTTATAAGTGCAGAAGCCGTATTCCAAGCGTTAACCGAAATCGATTGGACAACAACTAATTTCCAGCCACTGGGTAGAGATGAGGAGGATGCGCCAACTCAAGATGATCCTCAATCTTCAAGTCGTCCAGATGAGTAATCATAAACCGGAGGCCGGTTTATCAGTTGCAGTCTGCCACTCCTATTGAAACAATTATTCTATTTGCGTTGTTAAAGCGCCTTGTAATAGGATAGCGTAAACACTTTATCTCTCATGCCATCGAGCATGTTTGTTTCGCTTGATACTGATAACTCGCCATGCCTTTGGGATCTATTATATGCATAGTCCATTGTGGCTTTCATTTAACTTGTTCCTGCATATAAGAACTTGAAAGTGTCCTAGTGGTTCAACACTGGACGGGTCATGATGCCCAAAAAATATATACATAACTTGGATGGATAACAAGATTGTAATAACCAGATATAAAATAGATGATACCTGTGATATATCTCGTTGGCTAACCAACTGTTGGTATAGTAAGGGTGAAAACACCAATCTGGAGTATTGATGACTCCTTTCCTCCTTGCCAGTTCATATAAAAACCATACCGGGTTATGATAACCATCGGTTTGCTCATATACTGCTGGTGACCTCTACTCAAAACTAGACCGGATCAAATTAATGCCGGTTTAGAACTGATCATGTACTGACAACTGAGCGTTGAAAGCCATGTCGGGTTGTAATATACACCAGTTTATCAGAAAATATTCATAAATCCCTTATCAAAAAGAGGTTAAAACGTGTGCAACAAATACAAGAAAAATGCGCCAGGCTTTTCATGGGATGCCAGCCCTAAATCGAGGCTTTTCATGGGCTGCCAGGCCACTGAGTTAAACCATTTTTCAAAGCCTTTTAAGATGGACCTCAATCTTTAACCAATCATCGTTTTAACTTTGACAAGTTCAGGGTCTATGAGATTGACTTGTCCAACGTTCAATGGGTCATACCAGGTTTACCTGGACGGAGTGGCTTACTTAAAGAGGCATGATAACCTAGGGTTTTAGGTGAATACACCTGGCTTCCAAGCCTGGCTTGATAGCCTACTACAAGGGTGCAAGCTCGTTGTTCTTTGAGAAGCAAGGAGCCCCCAAGTAATATTTGAGCTGTGCTCAGTGGGTACCTATGTTTGAGCTGTGCTTTTTGCAACAGACTCTCTTCAGTTCCACATAATTTCCTTTTTGGCTTTAAGCCTATCAAGAGGTGTAGCTATGGTGTAAGTACAACCAAGCCCCCTAGTGATTTCCCTGTTTGGCCTTAAACCGATCAAGAAGCGTAGCTATGGTTCGAATACGACCAAGCCCCCTAGTGATTTCCTTTATATCTGTGTGGCTTTATAAGTCGGGTTAATAAAACTCCATTTTATAAGTAGAAGCCCCCATGTAACCACACACGATGTAAAAACAACAGATACCTCGCTTTAGCTGAGGCTCCGGTTTATTATATAATATATACATTGTCATAAGTATGTACATAAGAAGAGCTTGTGGCTCAAGTATAGTAAGGCCAAAGAAGAGCTATATTCCACGACCGCTGGGTCTCATCCTTCGATTTGCGTGAGTCTTTGTGCTCTCGAACATCGATAAGGTAGTATGACCCGTTGTGCAGGTTTTTGCTGACCACAAAAGGTCCTTCCCAAGGTGGGGATAACTTGTGCATATCAGTCCGGTCCTGGATGAGCCAGAGCACCAGATCGCTCTCTTGAAAAGTTCTGGTCTTAACCTGGCGGCTGTGATAACGTCGGAGATCTTGTTGATAAATCACCGAAACGTGCCACTGCTAGATCACGCTCCTCATCTAACAGGTCCAGTGAGTCCTGACATGCCTTCTCATTATCAGCTTCAATGTAAGCCGCCACACGGGCTGAGTCATGACGAATGTCACTAGGGAGAACTGCCGCTGCTCCGTAAACCATGAAGAAAGGTGTGTAACCCGTAGATCTGTTTGGTGTGGTGTTGATACTCCATAACACTGAAGGTAACTCCTCCACCCAACAACCCGGCGTCCGCTTTAACGGGACCATAAGCTGGGGTTTAATACCTCTCAAAATTTCTTGATTTGCCCTCTCTGCTTGACCATTAGATTGGGGGTGAGCCATTGATGCCACATCAAGCCGGATGTGCTCACGTTGACAAAAGTCCTCCATATCACCCTTGGACAGATTAGTACCATTATCAGTTATAATGTTGTGTGGAAAGCCAAACCGGAATATCACCTTTTTCATGAATTGGATTGCTGTGGCTGCATCACACTTACTGACTGGTTCTGCTTCTACCCAGTAAACTTATCAACCGCCACCAACATGTGGGTCTTTTTGTCCTTGGATCTTTTAAAGGGTCCAACCATATATAGCCCCCAAGTTGCAAACGGCCAAGTAATTGGAATTATTCTCAACTCCTGAGCCGGAACATGAGCGCGACATGCAAATTTCTGACAACTGTCACACCTTTTTACTAAATCCTCAGCATCAGCATGAGCCGTCAACCAATAAAAGCCATGACGAAAAGCCTTAGCCACCAAGGACTTTGAACCAGCGTGGTGACCACAATCTCCTTCGTGGATCTCTCGCAAAATCTCACAACCTTCTTGAGGAGACACACAACGCTGAATCGCCCCTGTCACGTTGTAATGATGTAACTCCCCATTGATAATGGTCATTGACATGGACCGCCGGATTATCTACCGGGCCAAGGTTTCATCACCTGGTGACTCGCCCCGGTTCATATAGGCTACGTATGGGACTGTCCAATCCGGTATAACATGAAGCACTGCTACCAACTAGGCCTCCGGGTCAGGAATAGCCAACTCCTCCTCTGTGGGAATCTTGACCGACGGATTATGAAGTACGTCGAGGAAGACATTGGGTGGCACCGGTTTATGCTGAGATCCTAGACGACTTAAAGCATCCGCCGCTTCATTCTTTCGCCGGTCTATATGGTCAACTTGATTACCCTTGAAATGACCAGCCACGATGTCCACCTCTTGTCGATATGCAGCCATGAGTGGATCCTTAGAATCCCAAGTGCCAGATACCTGCTGAGCCACTAGGTCTGAGTCATCGAAGCACTTAATTCGGCTTAAATTCATTTCCTTAGCCATCCGAAGGCCATGGAGCAATGCCTCATATTCAGCTGCATTGTTAGTACAAGGGAACATTGAGCGGAGAACATAACAAAACTTGTCACCTCATGGGGAAGTTAATATGACTCTAGCCCCCGAGCCCTCCAATTGTCTGGACCCATCAAAATGAATAGTCTTGTACGTGTTATCTGGCTTCTCCTTTGGTGCCTGCAATTCTGTCCAATCATTGATGGAGTCCACAAGTGCTTGTGATTTGATTGTTGTGCGAGGCGTATATTTTATCCCGTGAGGTCCAAGATCAATAGCCCATTTGGCAATCTGGCCAGTCGCCTCTCTGTTTGGGTTGATATCCCCCAGAGGGGCTGAACTAACCACTGTGATGGGATGACCTTGAAAATAATGCTTGAGCTTCCGCTTGACATAAAAACTCCATACACCAACTTCTGCCAATGCGGGTACCTCTACTTTGATTCAATAAGCACCTCATTGATGTAATAAACCGGCCGTTGAACCTGATATTCCTTTCCGGCCTCCTTGCGCTCTACCACAATAGACACACTAACAGCCCGGGCATTAGCAGCCACATACAGCAATAAGGGCTCTTTATCAATTGGAGCCGCAAGGACGGGTGGCTCGGCCAACTGTCTCTTCAAATCCTCAAATGCTTTATCAGCCACGTCACTCCAGACGAAATCATCCGTTTTCTTTAGCATCAGATACAAAGGAATAGCCTTCTCCCCAAGGCGGCTGATAAACCGGATTAGAGCTGCAATCCGGCCTGCCAAACGCTGAACATCATTGATACACGCCGGTTTAGCCAGGGACATGATAGCTGAAATCTTTTCTGGGTTAGCCTCAATGCCTCTGTTGGACACCAGAAAACCCAAGAGCTTGCCTGCCGGAACACCAAAGACACATTTAGCCGGATTAAGCATCATCTTATAGACCCCGAGGTTGTCAAAAGTCTCTCTCAAGTCATCTATCAATGTTTCCTCCTTCCTGGACTTCACCACAATATCATCCACATAAGCGTGGACATCGCGCCCAATCTGTTTATGAAGACAATTCTGAGCACAGCGCTGATACGTCACCTGGGCACTCTTGAGCCCGAAAGGCATAGACACATAGCAGAAGGCTCCAAAGGGAGTTATGAAAGCTGTCTTCTCGTGGTCCTTAACTGCCATTTTAATCTGATGATAACCAGAATAAGCATCCAGAAAACACAAACAGTCACTTTTTTTAACCCGCCGTAGCATCAATAATCTGATCAATACGCGGGAGAGCAAAGGGATCAGCTGGACAGGCTTTGTTCAAGTCTGTGTAATCCACACACATACGCCAAGTGTCATTTTTCTTAAGTACCAGCACCGGATTAGCTAGCCACTCAGGGTGAAAGACCTCCACAATAAACCCTGTTGCCAAGAGCCGGGCTACCTCATCACCAATAGCCTTACGCCTCTCTTCATTGAAGCGGCGAACAAACTGCCTGACCGGTTTAAACTTGGGATCTATATTAAGGGTGTGCTCAGCGAGTTCCCTCGGTACACCTGGCATGTCAGAAGGCTTCCATGCAAAGATGTCCTAGTTCTCACGGATGAACTCGATGAGCGCGCTTTCCTATTTCGGATCCAGGTTAGCGCTAATGCTGAACTGCTGAGATGAATCGCCAGGAACAATATCAACCGATTTAGTTTCTGCAACTGATTTAAATTTCAGCGCCGGATCATGCTCTGTAGTTGGCTTCTTCAGAGAACTCATGTCTGCCGGATCAACATTGTCCTTATAAAATTTCAGCTCCTCTGTGGCACAAACCGACTCAGCATAAGCCGCATCCCCTTCTTCACATTCCAAAGCAATCTTCCTGCTCCCATGTATCGTGATGGTCCCCTTATGACCAGTCATCTTAAGCTGCAGATAAACATAACACGACCTTGCCATGAACTTAGAATAAGCCGGCTTTCCGAACAGGGCATGATATGGGCTCTTGATTTTCACCACTTGAAAGTCAAAGTTTCTGATCTTGAATCATGATCATCTCCAAAAGCCACCTCTAGAGCTATCTTGCCAACTGGGTACGCCGATTTACCTGGCACCACTCCATGAAAGACGGTGTTCGATGGTTTAAGATTCTTGTCTGCCAGCCCCATGCGAGAGAAGGTATCATAGTAAAGGATATTGATAATGCTCCCTCCATCCATAAGCACTTTGGTGAACTTGTAGCCCCCGACTTGAGGAGCCACCACTAAGGCCAGATGACCCGGATTATCAACCCGGGGCGGATGATCCTCCCGACTCCATAAAATGGGTTGTTTAGACCAGCGCAAATACTGAGGCACCGCCGGTTCAATGGAGTTCACGGCCCTCTTGTGAAGCTTCTTATCGCGCTTACACAAGCTAGTGGTAAAGACATGATACTGCCCACTATTCAACTGCTTCGGATTGCTCTGGTAACCCGACTGCTGTGGTTGCTGATTCCCCTGATGGTTATAACCTCCCTGATTGCCTTGATTACCTTGATTGCCATGTCCGGTCTGACTGCCTTGGAATCCTGAACCGGAGCTGCCGCCTCCATAACCCGGCCGATGAAAACTACCTCCTGAACCGCTGGGTGGGTCGTTGTCATATTGAAACATATTGGAATTCTTGAACTCTCGCATGATGAAACAATCCTTCCAAAGATGTGAATCTGGCTTCTCCTTGACCCGTGCTTTGGACAAGGTTGACTTAACAGGCGCTCCAGATTGGGGCCCGACCCTCCACCCCTCCGAGGCAGTTTGCCCTTACGACGCTGGCCGTTATCCTGGGCATTGGTGTTAGCCACAAAGTATAGGCTATTGTCTGCCTTGCGCTTACCGTTGTTCCCATGACCTGCCGGGTTATGCTGCTGCCCCTTGGCATTGCCATTCTTTTTCCCTTTCCCTAGTTTGTCCTCTTCAGAATCAGGGTCCTTGGTAGTATCTGAATCGACATATTTAACCAAGGCAGCCATAAGCGTTGACATGTCATTACAGTGGCATTTGAGCCTCCCCAACTTCAGTTTTAATGGCATGAACCTGCAGTTGCCCTCCAACGTCAAAACTATTGTATCTGCATTGATGTGGTCTGATGAATGCAAAATAGCTGAGACTCGCTTCACCCAATGGGTCGTAGACTCCCCATCTTCTTGAACACAAGCAGCTAGGTCCCCAATTGACATGGGCTTCTTACATGTATCCTTGAAATTCTGGATAAACTGGCTCTTTAACTCGGCCCATGACGCAATGGAGTTAGCTAGTAGGCTCTTTAACCAAGTACGAGTTGTTCCTTCCAACATCATGGTGAAATACTTAGCACACACCGCTTCATCCACATCCAGCATCTCCATTGCCATCTCATAACTCTCGACCCATGATTTAGGGGGTAAATCGGCAGTGTAATTGGGCACCTTGCGAGGGCCTTTGAAATCCTTGGGCAGTCGTACATTGCACAAGGTGGTGTGAGGCATGGCACCCCTAAAGAACTGAAGACCACACCTGGCTCCACTGAGATGGTCGGACGAACCGGAGTAGGTTGACGAGCTGCGTGCTGAGCTGCTAACTCGGCCTCTCGACGTGCTCGGCCATGATCCACCACATCTTGTGCATTAGCACCACCACCTGCCGGGTTACGGTGTCGCGCACTTCTTGCCACAGCCGGTTCATCAATATGCCTGCTGTAGTTCCGGCTTGGACGGGGGTTGGAATGGATCCTCTCACGACTATTCGAATAAGCCTGCTGCTGGGTTAAAGCTGCTTGGAGGAGTTCCCCAGCTCGTCGTGTCTCAACTGCCACCGGTGACTCGCCTTCGATCGGGAGAGCGGCCAATCGTGAAGCGGCGGCCACAATGTTATCCAACGGGTTGGAGTAATGCCCCGGAGGCGTTGGAACACGCTGTGACACAATGTTGTTCTGACGAGGTGGGTCCATCATGCACGGCTGAACCGACGCTCCTGTTACCGATGCCTCAGTCCGGTTTACCACTGGCTAGTTACTGGTTCCCCCTCCAGGTGTGTTGAAGAGGTTCCTTGCCTCCAAGGCTGATAGAAGGCGCGATTGGTATCTCCTCCTCATGACATCATCTGACGCGCTCTGATCCAGCATAAGCAGGTACGCCTGAGCCTCCAATCCGGCCCACTCTGCAGCCATCCTGGCGTTCTCTGCCACTAGGTCCGCTTTAGCTTGGGTTATTTGATCCTTCACCTTTGCAATCTCCGTGTTGTGCTAATCCCGGTTTGCCGCATCCACATCCGCTGCTAGTAACATTGCTAAAGTGTCGAACAGATCGGATAAAACATGAGCTGGAGGCGGTGCAGAGTCCCCTGCTCCTGCTGGCATTATTGTTGCTGAACCGGAGATCATTGCCGCGGTGGTAGAAGAGTGTTGCGCTAGTTGTGTACCGGCCATCAAGACCGTGACCCGGCTTGGCAGATCGAGGGGGTTCGGAATACTGTTGCTCTCGGAACCTCCACTAATCCGGCCATCCTGTAGTTGGCACATGGACTCGGTCTCTCCGGTTGAAGGCTCGTCGTCATAACGGACAATGGTTTCTCCATCAAATGCCGGCCCATCCTCATATTCCGCTCCATGGATGACACCTACGAAAACATGTCTTGCTGCGGGCTGAACCTGGGCAGGGCTTGCATGCTGAGCTGTCTCGATGATGTCGGTGCAGGTGTCCGGCTCAGGGCCCGGTTCGCCAATCTTGCCGATGAAGACGTGAATCCCACCAAAGGGGATCCGATACCTGTATTCAATTGAACTGGCCTCGGGACCCCATCCTGCATCGTCGATGTAGAGCTTGCCGCGACGACTTTTAGTCATCCGGCCCACAGCGTATCCCTTGAGTCCTTCGAAGCTGCCCTTCAAGAAATCGAAACCATTGTGCGATAGCCCCACGGTGGGCACCAACTGTCGTGGTTTTGTCACGGCAGATGTCCTCGTGAAAGGACTTAGTTGTGGAGCCATTTCTACGGGTTAGCTTAAAGGGGTTAAACCGGACAAGGGACACGAGAGTTTTATACTAGTTCGGCCCCTTACGATGAAGGTAAAAGCCTACGTCTAGTTGTGATGGAATTACTGTGGTTTCGATGACCAGGGAGCGAATCCGCTTTTCCTAGCACTTGAGTTGTTATCTGTTGTCCCTAGATCGCCACCGGGTCGTCCCTTTATATACATAGGTCGACGCCCGTCGGTTTACAGAGTCCCGAGTCTGGATCATCAATGTGTCCAACTCGGTCTCTATCCTTCCTATCTTACAATGCAAGTTACATGAGTTCTACAGGCCTTAAACCGCCTTTGGGCCTTGGGCCTTCGTAAAGCGCCACCATCCTCACGTCTTCATGGGCTTCTAATCTTCATAGAGTTAAACTGACTACTCCTGGCCGCTTTACGTCCAGTAGTAATATCCCCAACACCAACCAAGAAGGAATACAATGTCATTGGAACCAAATGGATATTCAAGAACAAGCAAGATGAACATGATATCATCATCATACACAAGGCAAGGTTAGTCGCACAAGGGAACTCTCAAGTGTAAGGTTTGGCCTTTGATGAGACATTTGCTCTTGTTGCTCGTATTCAGTATATTCACATCTAACTTGGTTATGCCGCTTTCATTGGTTTCACTTTACATCAACTAGATGTGAAAAGTGCATATCTTAATGGTCATCTACAAGAGGGGGTATATGTGTCACAACAACTAGGTTCATTGATCCCAATCACAAATACTATGTTTATAAACATAATAAGGCTTTGTATGGCCTCAAACACACACCACGTTCTTGGTATGATCATCTCAAGAAGTTTTTAATCATATGGTTTTGTGAGAGGGTTGATTGATCCCACTCTTTTTAGTAAGAGTGAAAAAGTGATTTGATCTTATGCCAAGTCTATATAGATGACATCATTTTTGGTTCCCCTAACATTCATATATGCAAGAAGTTCATGACCTCATGACCAAGAATTTTGAGATGTCACTCAATACAGACTTGAAGTTCTTTATTGGATTTCAAATTCAATAATTACAAGAAGGGATTTTCCTATCGCAAATCAAGTAAACCAAGGACCTTCTTAAGAAGTTTGGAACAAAAAATGCCAAGCCACACAAGAAACCATGGCAACCAAAGTTGTTCTTAATGCCGACACAAATGGTATACCCTTTGACCCATCTCTTTATCGCTTCATGGTTGGTTCCATGCTTTACCTTTGTGCATGTAGACCGTATATCATGTTAAGTGTAGGCATATGTGCAAGATATCAAGCTTTCCCTATGGAAAGTCATCATTTGACAGTTAATAACATACTTAGATACCTTGTTCACACTCCAAACTTAGGCATATGTTACCCCAACGATGCCAAGTTTGATCTCATTGGGTACACGGATGTGGATTGGGCCAGACACAAGGTGGATTGTAAGTCAACCTCCGATGCATGCAAATTTCGTGGACTCTCCTTGGTACATTCACTACCAGGGATAAGCCTAGTAGTGGCGCCGGGTAAAGGGCTAGTAGTAGCGCGGCTAGATGCGCTACTACTAGTGCGCTACAACTAACTTTGTAGTAGTAGCGCGGGGTGGTACCCCGCGCTACTACTATTTTTTAGTAGCAGCACCGGTGGCACTCGCACTACTACTAATTAGCTATGGCATAGGTCCATCACCCCGCGCTGGGGCTACCTATGTGTAGTAGTAGCATGTTTTCCTCGCTACTACTAGCCTAAAAGCCGCACTACTACTATGAATTTTGACATTTTTTCTTCTTCTGCATATTTAGGTAGTATTTATACAATACCAACACATACACACGTCATGGAAACATATGAACAACAATGTCTCATCATCATCATCATCATCATCATCATCATCATCATCATGATCATAGTGCTACAAACATAGTCTCAACCTCATCAAAATAGTGATACAAGCTACTACCGGTCTCGAATACAACTACATGGTCACATACACATGTTTCATCATCGATCTAAACTATGTTATGATCACATACAATTGAAGAGTGATCTCAATGAGCAAGAAATGGATTATGAAGTAGTTCCTGAGCCGATTCCAATTCCTCTCTCGCTAGTGTGAACTTCAAGTAACTAGTTTCCACTTTCCTTCTTCTTTGAAACCTTTTGTAGCTACTTCCCGTGAAGTTATCTGCTTGGGCCTGGCACTCTGACCACTCGTCATACACTACTCGAACCCTCCCTCTTTACATGACATACCACTTCTTCGTCATCGATCTGTATCCTAACACAGATGCCTCATAATTCAACAAATTCATCAATAATATGCAACATAATATACTTAAGCAACACCAAGAGAAGAGTTAAAATGTTAGCAAATAGTGTTGGGAAATATAGTAGAAAACAAAAGAACATAGCTCTACGAACACCCAGGAACAATATGAAGATGCATAAATGGTTTGGATCACGAACACTACCAACTCCGGAGTGCAACAGAAGTAGACAAGTTAGTGTAGATCTTACTTGAAGTCCCTCGAACTGTTGATGATTATCCCATGTACCGTCTTAGAATACTCCATCGAACAGAAGAACAAAAGTACGACCTCTCTACTTGGTTCCAAGCATACAGTCTTCACAATTAGGGAGTGCTTCGCCATCCAAAGCTAATCATCGTAGAAGAATTAGAGGAAGGACATTAGAACCACACTGGGATTCTAATTATGTTTGATTAGAGGAACTAGGTCTAGCTCTAATTAGATCAAATAGGATCAACTAGAACTAGAACTAGAACTAGATGAACTAGAGGAGGCTCCAAAACTTGTATATTCAATAGGGCCAATACCTCAAGTATATATATAGCTTAGATGGGGAAAGAGGGGCTGCCCCCAAGGAGGAAAAGTCCCTCCTTGGGGCGCTGGCCAAGGGGGTGAGGGGGATTCCTGCCCCCACTCCAATACGGCCTCCCCCTTAGGAAAGGGGGGAACCTCCACTTGGGCCTTTGTGGTCCAAGTTGCCTTCCACCACTTGGCCTTTTAAGGCCCGTTGATGTTAAATGAAATACAAAATCCTCCAAACAATTACTAGAGCCTTTTATTATTAATTTAACATCACCAGAAATTTTTTCCAACTATATATTATTTATTAGTAATACCCTCTCTTGCCTGATAAACTTTGAAACCCTTCTGGTGACCCCGAAACATTTTCGGTTCCTCCTGAAACTATTTTTAATATTAATGAAAAAATTGCACAAATAAATCCTAGATACTCTCAGCCTATTAACACTCATAAGATCATTATTACCTTAAGGTTCTGACCCCATAGGTTTGGTAAAACATAGATATGAATTAAACTCATTCGTTGAATGACCAATAGCAAACCATGGGCATTCATATCGATCCCTATGATTACATGAATGATATTTGAGTGAAACTTTGGTTCTCATGTGATGTTACCTTTGCCTTGCAATACTTTACAGAACCCGACGTGAGATATATCGGTATCCTCTTGAGTCATACACATGCTCTCTATACCGGTCTCCTTGGTACTGGTTTTGTTCTTCTTTCTCGTTGACATGTTCCTAGATCCCGTTGGCGTTGTCACCTGTGTCTGGCCCGACGATGATGGATGCCGTCACACCGAGAGGTCCCTAAGGATATCTCTCCACCGTAAGAGGATAAAATTCCACTCTTGAGCTATCGTGTCCCTTATCTAACTTTCCGATGAACCTATAAGTTGTCATTATGATCACCGTGTTATAGATGACGTTTGACCAACCCCCAAAGCCCATCGCATGGTAAGAAGAAACTATGGCAATCTCATGGTCTAAGGAACTAAAAAACACATTAACACTCTGTGGTATAACAATTGACTTATGATGAAATTATCTCAAAGTATAACATACAAGTTTGGGTCGATTCAATATGATCATTCTTCTAACATCATATTGTCAATGTCATTATACTTGACGATATCTCAAGATCCGAAAAATTTGATCACAAACAACACTTCAGCTACTCTTAGAGGTGAGACTAGGAATCTTATTTTACCGTTTATCGTTCTACACATGCATATGAGTTTTCCACAGAATCACATATTGCAGTATCATAGTAGTTATAACATAAAATCTAAACTCTTAATCATGAACATGGAAATATAATAATACAATATTATTTCCTCTAGGGTATACTTCCAACAAACTCCTACTTGCACTGGAGTTAATAATCTAGTTGCATATTTTCTGTAACACTCATGGCTATATGGTGTTTTCTCATGTGTTGCTTGTGGTATAGTCTTTGTCAACCTGTGTGTCACATTCAGATCCTTTGTGAAACTATGCTCTTTGTTATGTCTATTTTGTGTGTGTTTAAAAATTTCTTTTTGCTTTGAATAATGACCCTATTATTCATAATATAGTTTCATTACTTTCATTGCGCTTAGGATCATCAAATCTATATAAAAACACTTCTTGATATAGATATTCTTATTTCTATCAAGACACTTCTTGATTCATACATACATTCTTTGAAGAATCTCAAACCTCAACATAGAGTTTTCTTTCGTTATATAATCCACCATATTATTCTTGTTTGAAACCATTCAAACTTTTATTCTAGCATAGACTGATAGTCATCTTAGATAGTCATGAAGATGTTTTTCATACAACAATCCCTCCATCTCCTCTATAGATAAAAACATATCCTTTTATCCTTCTGAGGTACTTGATAATTTTTATTAACTGCCCTGTCAGCTATCTTAGGATCACTGTTACTACAACTTAGTTCGTAAGAAATATCCATCTTTGTATATATCATGGTTCTCATGATGGGTTCAACTATTGAGGTATATTGAACTCCAATCATCTACACATGCTTATCAATGGTCCTAAGATATTGATTTTGCTAAGTGTTATACCATGTGATGATTGGGAGAAAATCTTTCATCATTCTTTATTTCAAACTTCTTTGAAACCTTGTCAAATGTATATACTTTGGTTTTAGCACAATTGTATATCTTGATTTATCTCCATAGAATTTGATGTCCAATTAGCTATATTTTCCTCAAAATACACCTTTCAATGAACCCTTTTATTGTGTTAAGAAACTTTATGTTATTTTCAACAATATGTCACCCACATATTAGATTTAGAGGTGTCACATATCTCTCACTAAACTTCTTGGATATACATGTCTCATCATTCTAATGAAGTTAAACTATTTAACTATTTCATCAAAATGTTGATTCCTGCTTATTTTGATTCTTGCTTCAAACCATAGATTTGTTTCTTTGAAGTTCGCAATCTTATACCAATCATAATCCATTCAAACTTTATCATTGCTTCTGGTGATAAAGATTCATTATCAATTCTCACAGCCCGCAAACTTTCTTGTAACTATCCTTGCTTTATAGACAATATGATTACCATCGGTGTTTGTTTTCCCCGAGTATCAATCAAGTTCTAAAGATGATGAAATTCTTTTAGATCATATGGTTTTAAGTGATTCCTTATGAGCTAGGAACTGCCATCGCTTTCCTAAAGAATATTTCATCTATTTCATTTCTTTCATTCATTTTCATATCATTCTCATGGTCTATCAGATATTGTTCTAATGGATTAGTAGGAGGTACAACAATAGAAGAAAGACCAATGATTTGATCTTTACTAGGCAATTCTTTATCATGAGGTTGTCTCCTAAACTTGGAGACATTAAATTCATGAGATACATCACCAAACTTAACACTAACCTTCTCTTTAGCACAATCAATTTTAGCATTAACGGTATTCAGGAAAGGTCTATCGAACATAATAGAAAAAACATCTTGCGGTGATCGAAGAACTAGAAAATCAGTAGGTTATTTGATCTTAGCACATAGGACTTCAACATCTCTAACAATGCCAAGCGGTGAAATAGTATCTCTGTTTGCAAGCTTAGTAGTAACATCAATATCTTCAATCTCAATAGGTGCAATATCTTGCATAACTTCTTGATATGAAGTAAATGGAATAACACTTATGCGAGCACCCATATCACATAAACCATGATAGCAATGATCTCCAATCTCAACAGAAAGAACATGCATGCCAACAACCGGTTTACTCTTATCTGATTTATCTTGTTTTGTATTAACTGGTAAGCAATCCTAGTTGTTTCATCATAGAAATAAATGACATGCCGATCAATATTATCAACTAAGATTTCTTTAACCATTGCAATATTAGGTTCTACTATAATTTGCTCAGAGGGTTTAGGTTCTTTAACATTACTCTTATGAACCACGGTTATAACTTTAGCATGTTCCTTAAGCCGAACAGGGAAAAGAGGTTTCTCAATATAAGGAATGGGTACAATTGGATTAGCAAAATAAGTAATAGTTTCAGTTTTAGTTGTAAGCAATGTTTGGGATATTGCTTATTGTTATCATCTCGGTCGGCTAGAGATTAGAGATTAATTGAATGATCAATCGATTTTATCGGTGGATTATAAATTGCTCAATTTTTTATAAGTCATAGGTTTCAAGCACTAATAAGATAAAAGTAGAAAGAATCTTCACTTAAACATTACACCTTTAAATAGGACAATACTAAAGAATACTACATCAGTATACAACTGTAGTACAAGTTTCAAAATTCAAATAGGGAAACAATTCATACTACATCAGTGCATATAATAGTATTGTAGATACAGAACAAACAAAGTTAGGACAACACTACAACAGCACATGTACTATTTTTGCATGTCTCAGAAAGTGCATATATAATAGATATTACATAATAGATAACACTTACTAGTAGAAAGTAGTACAATATAGTAGTGCACATATAATACATATTAGTCTCGCTGCTTTGCAAGAAAATAAGGTGATAACAAGGTACATAAAAGTTCAAACGAGGTTAAACAAGGTCATAAGAAGGTCCAGAAAATACAAATAATATAGTTCTTTCTACTTTGCTAGCACATAGCCAAACACCAATCAACACATAGTCCTTTGCTCTCTAATTCCCTCACAACTCACAACCAAAAGTCCAAAATAAGGTGCTAGGCTGCTAGCAAACATTAGACATTGTCATTGGCATAGGATTGAAGGTTGCATATGGTCTTCCTCACCATTGTCATTGGGTTCTT
The DNA here is from genome assembly GCF_018294505.1 of Triticum aestivum. Classification (NCBI taxonomy): domain Eukaryota; kingdom Viridiplantae; phylum Streptophyta; class Magnoliopsida; order Poales; family Poaceae; genus Triticum; species Triticum aestivum. The sequence goes on along the minus strand of NC_057812.1, from coordinate 285,220,522 downwards.
CTATCCTAACCATATCATCAACAGACTCGAGCTTTATCTCATCCCCATTGATAGGCACAGTGTTAGATTCATCATCGGAAACGAACTCTTCCACTTCATGTAGTTTTGTCACCCTTAGACTTATATGAGGCTCCATTGCATTTTCATATTTTGTTGGCCCCCATCTCATCATCAATGTAAGCATCTTCACATATCCAATCTTGGGATGTGGAAGAATTTTCACCAAGGAGGACAACATAGGATGATGAGTACTTATTTCTTTGTCTATCATTCTTCCATTGAATTAAATATAAACTAGATCGTCCCTACAACATACATCTAGTTTATTTATCCTCTTTGTATCTACACACAAATTTCAAAGTGAAGCTTAGATATTCACATCTTGTCAGGAACAAAGTAAGGATCAGATTTGAGTACTTGCAAGTTGAGAATCACTTGTTCAAAAATGCTCCCATTTCTTTCACATCCAGATGAACTTGTGGTCAAGTTGAGAATCCTCAAAGCCATGTGCATCAATGCAGGAGTTTGTAGGCCATAAGTTGCTTCTATTTCTGTGTCACTTCTTCCTTGGTTGTGCTCAGTTTTGCCCAAACCTCTAACTTTTGCTCACCTTTTCCCTCCACCGCTTGCCCTGTGCTCACAAAGATCCAAACGGAGCCATGTTGTATGGTCAAAGCAGTTGACCGTTATCTTCTCAGTTACTGACACGTGGGGACAAAGTTCATAGGATAGGTGGGTCGTGCATGACAGGTGGGCCATGGCCCTAACATCTTATGGCGAGTGAGACCTGGCTCATTAACCTATCACTTTCTTTTGTCTACATCGCCCGGACCCAGGGTGAGCCGCCGAATCCACCATCTAGCCCCACACCACCGTCGCCTTTCCCCCTCGTAGCCCCACCACCCAATCCGCAACCTCACCGTCCACTCCGACCATCTATCTAAGCTCGAATGGTGTACCGTCGTGGTTCTAAGGGTAGCCCTTCCTCCCATATGGCGGTTCCATTGGAGATCGTTGGTCGACTGGTACATTTGTAGTCAAAACCCTAGCAATTAGGATTAGTCGATTGAATGGGCGATTGAGCGATTAAATTGTCAGTGTCGAGTTGCTGTAGTTAGCAACCAGTATGAACTTCTATTTAGGATTGGATTCCTTCTAGTGGCAGCTAGTTTTGAAATAGAAACCCTAGAAATTAGGTTTTTGTGAATGGAGCCCATTTCAGATTGTTTTGTGGTGAATTTGATCTGAATAATCCAATTGGTTATTAATTCTTTGATTTGCAATTGGTGTTTGATTGATGGCAAGCAGGTCAAAGGTGGAAGAGGATGATGGATTTATTTTGCGTCAGGTATGAGCTTTTACTAGCCAAGTGCATGGAGATATGCTCTTGGTTTTCAAGCACGAAATCTCTCGTGATGCACGCACTGGGTGTGGCGTTGGAAGTGATGACGGACGAGCGGAAGCGGTTACTTCCTAAAGGCAAGGGACAATCTCAATTGAGATTCTCCTATGGGCAATGGCAGCGGGGATGGAGTCTCCAGATCTTCGACAACGAGCGCAATGGTACGAGTACCGCTCCTGCCTCTCCTCGTCGAATCCAAAGGCGAAAGGGCCGGTAAATTTTTGCGTATTATCTAGGACGTCGATGAGGTGACAAAGGAGGAGGATGAAGAAGAGGTGAGCTATCAGGGGGTTGTAGATCATCGCACATGAGGTTGCACAAGAGGAGGGCTATCATGGGGTTTGGAGATCATAGCACAGGACGAGGATATGGAAGAGCAGGGCTATTAGGGGGGGTTTGAAATCATCACTGATCCCGGTCATGCTGAAATGATTCTAGTGATTAATCTGGAAGACGAGGATGAGCAGATGGTTGATCAGGAGCAGATGGAGGTTGATGCCAGCAATGATCTGGCATTGGTTACCGTGGAGGGCAATGTTGGCTGCAAGAATACCTCGATAGTTGTGGAGCAGTATGAGGTCTCGGTGAAGTTTGAGCGGAATGTTCAACGCTCTCACCACCGCGTGGTGTGACACCCGGCTCATAGGAACTGGAACACACCATATTCTAGCCCATAGATCAAGTCTTCCGAAATACGTCACTGCTTGGCATAGAACAAATCAACTCTTATTAAAAATGACAAGGGTACAAGGGTTCTGATGTTACAAAGATTACGTCGGCACAGAGACACTACGCCTGCTAAGGTAGCTCTATGCTAGCAGCAGAACAACTCATAGCAGTGGAATACTTCTAGCAGCAAAACAACAATGACAGTGATGGACTCCACTCTGCATGGACTCTGGCTGGGACACGCCTAGCTCACACACTCGGGATCCTCGGCAACTAATCAATCACGGGATAACCTGTAGTCTGTCATGACACACCAGGTGAGTACATTGAGTGTACTCACAAGCTCACAATAGCCAAAAGCATCAAGGCAAGATAACAACATAGCATTAACAGGTTAAGTTATTGACAGCTACTATGATGTGGAAGCAAATATTAATCATGATATCGTAATGCTAGAATAACTGATGAACCATCATCTTGGATCACATGAATCATCTCACTCTTGGCTATCCAGCCAAGCAACATATCATCTCGATTACCTCGTGATCACCGTGTGATCACATCACAATACGATGACCATCCTCGAGATCATCCCAATATCATCACCGACATCCTGCCAACTGTTAGTTGCTCGCATATAGATATAAGTCATTCTCATCATGAGTGTTGATCGAATGGTGTGGCCTGCAATGAACTGTGTCCATAATTGAGGATACGGCTATTGATAGTCTGTACACTCTGTAGAGGTTAGTACACTAAACCCACACCACGGAACTCATGGCCTCGTGCTCCCATTCGGGTGGACCAATGACATTCCGACAAAACCAATCTATTGCATGACACTCTCTTGGACAGTCTGACAAACTCCCCTTTGGGCTATGTCATGGGTGGCCCTGATGCCAACTACTGACATCTGCCACCTTCCTGGCTGGCCACAGTCGCGGCAAAACTAAAACAAAATTGTCCCAAATGGGCACCTACCGGGCAACATGGGAACACAAGGTTATTGCCGCCTACCAGGCTAGGGTAGCGCGCGCACATAACCTTCCCTAGTTGGACGCACTAGTGAGAGGCATGAAAGTAGACCGAATTAGTGCCTCCCCATCTAGGAAAGTGTGGCTACACACTGAGCTCGATTCAGTGGTACCTAACCAACAAAATGAAGGAATTTGTCCCCAAGGTATATCTGATAACTATTACTCCAATGTGATATATCAAATTGTAATCCAAGTCATAGCAATATCCAATGAATAATATAGTCATATCATTATTATTAACTCCATAGGTACAAGATTAAATATGTTCATGTTGAATCCAAAACAAACGATCCTACTGATCCAATAACAATATCAAGATTGTTAACCAATGATCAATATGATAGCATCAAATCCAATACTACTCCAAAACATAATATCCAATATGATCATGGTGAAATATAATTATTGCTCCCAATAATCCAATGTCATTCTCAAACTTGCAAAACATTAGTCCTATAAATCCAAGCATCATCATGGCAGTAGCAAGATCAAAGATTACTCCAAGAAATTCCATGAACAAATCATATTTAATTAATGCAATTTTAAGCAAGTTTATTAAATAAACCATGGCATTGAATTGCAATCATGCAAATGGAGGGTGTGGCTTGCCTTGCTCCAAGGGAGTATTGGATCTACTACTGGTCTTCACATACACTCATCAAACACTCTGAAAATACTATAAACAAGCAAATGAAATAACCACATAATGCATTTTCTCTATCCAAAAAATCTAGGCAGCAGAGAAAAATACCAAATTCTACCAGAAAATAAAGGAGCTCAAAAGAAAAATATGCAAAAAAGAATCAATTCATTTGGACTTGTGGTTTGGGAGATATCATTGGTTAAAGTTGGGTCAAATCTGTATTCAAAATTCATTTAAATGAATTTCCTGGAAAACCTCCAGGGAGTGATGCTGAAGGCATAATAGCGGAATATGCTATCACTTAAAAATGCTTCGGAGGAGGCCGGAGTGGCTGAATTGTGGGGTCACTATGCCAGATTTTAAAGAGAGAGAGGGAAGCAGAGGGAAGGCGGGCTCACCAGCGACTGTTGGCCGACGAGGATACAATGGCAGGGCTGGGAGATGACAGGGATGGGACAAGCGCATCACAAAGAACCCGCTTGTACCAGTGGCTCATCGGGAGGTGGTCGGACGACGCCAGATTGGAGCTCTCCGGCGGCGGTCGTCGGGCTTCGACGGAGGCGAGCTTCCAGGCGATGATTTGCTCGGGGAAGCGGTGGGTGAGGACTAGGGGGTCTCTATGGGCTCGGGGAAAGGATTGGTTGGAGCTGGGGTTGGCCGGAGCAAGGAGGAGAGCCCAAAGCCGAGCGCTAGAGCTCCTGGCTGGACCAGAGCAAGAAGAGCTCACCGGCTCAAGTGAGTGGCTCATGGGGTCGATTGGGTGGTAGACTACTACAAGATGGTCCTAACACGATAGCACAATAAGAGACCCTTCGACGAAACTATGTGTGATGCATTAATCACACATGGTGGTGCAACAAATCCATCAAAAAATGATATGAACTGTTTGTGATGGCGGAGACATCAAACACGATTCAGATTAGAGTTGCGTATGTGATACATGGCATACAGTTGATCCATACGAACTGTTTGCAATGAGCATAACAATAGAAATGGTGAGCCAGATGAAGATGTGTGTGATATACGACATACAGTTCACTCGAATGAACTGTTTGTGATTAGGCAACACAATAGAACTGGTCAGCCAGATCTAGGTGTGTGCGATATACAGCTTACAGTTCACTTGGATGAACTGTTTGCGATCAGGCAAGACAACAGAGATGGTTCAACTTAACAAGATGTGTGTGATACGCGGCAAATAGGCCCGTCATTAGAAATGTGTGCGAAGACCGATAATAACACAGATGATTGCTGATAATATAATAAGCCGTGCATGTTGTGGGCATGCACTTGCTACTATACAATTGTCAACGATTGATGAAATCATCACCGACCGGTTCCCTAGTTTACTCCATGTGCGATGTGATTTGCTCTGTCTACAGAAGAACAACATATATAACCAAAATAAACATCCAATTACATAAGTGACTATACAAAACATTCACACACACACCTCAATAAGCAATTACATGTATTCTAAACTAGGAGAAACGATCATCTAATCATCTACTTATTGTGATGCCGCCACCACTGCTCTGTGGCTCGAAGATCCCTCGTCTGGGGCAGGACAAAGGCACTTCCTCATGTCAAGGGTCTGCATGTACATATCGTAGCTTGTGTATGCGCCCTTAGCCACGTACTTGACATGTTCCTCATCCAGTCTCTGCTCCCAGACACTGTGCTAGGCAATCTTGTCCTTCTTGCTCTCATCCTTCATCTTCATGTAGTAGGGGTCGATGATGGCTGAGGCGAGGTCAACCAGGGAGTCCTGATTGTTCCTCGTGCTTCCCCAGACCGTGTGGTAGTCACAGATGTCGACAAGATTCTGGCAGGCCAACCCTGAAACCTTGAGCGCTTTTAGATCGTTGTTGGTGTCCACCTTAGCAAATTGTAGTCGAGGTTGTTGTTAAACCTGGCAAAATGCTCAGAAGTCCTTGTGGACAGGTGGTAGTGGTAGACGAGGACGTCATATCGCACGCACAACTAGGCAACAACAACCTTCTGATCATACCCGTCATGATCGCTGGTGAACTCGAGGTCGAAGCCGACCACTTGGTACTTATCCTTAGCAAGCAACTGCTCCATAGTGTGGATGGACCTCTCCACCGAGACCGGCTCGTTCATGTACACCACCAAGGGGTCCTTCCCCCTCACGTACGTGTCCACTATGCGAGGAGTGGTGTACTGATGCTCATTGTCATTGTCAGCCATTGGGAGTGCCATTGGAGCTGTTGGATATCCTCTCTATATGTGTTGTCATGGGTGTGCTTACTGTGACGCATGACATGAGAGATTAAGTTAAATGGCCACGAGAATAAATGGGGGCCGGGTGGCCTGGATTCTCGGCACGTCGGCATGGTAGTTTTTGGAGCGGGTAGCTGCATCGTCATGCCGCGCTCGGTGTAACCGCATTCATGATGGCAGCACGAACACACAGGATCATGCGCCGGCTCCAAACAATGGCATCATGCATGGAGGGATGCAAGGGCAGAGCACGCCGCGACCGCCTCATCCGCGAGCAAGCACACACATAGAGCAGTTGAACACGTAGTGAATGGTCGTCTACAAGCCGGCCGGCAGTTGCGAGCCAGCGACATGATGTGAAACTATGTCGTGTTCCACATCATATGATGGTCAAACAATCATTGATGACGCTCCATAGAGAGCGACCGTGTGCTACGACCTCTGTCCTGGTTTATTAGTCACCTTTATATTCTGCGCAAAATTTTGACTTTAAATTTAACTAACAAAATGTGAATGCATCTTATAAAAAACAATATAATTGGAAACTATGTTCAAATACGAATCCAACAATATAATTTTTGGTGACATGCATTCATATTTTATTACTTAAATCTCTAGTCAAAATTTGGCACAAAATACAAAGAAGACTTATAAAGGAGGACGAAGTTAGTAGGTTATTAAATCGCAAACATTTTTTATTAACCGCATGTGCATGTGTCATTTCGTCCTCCCACTACTGCAGGATGCTGCTAACGTGACACTACGATTAGAGACCCTTTGACAAAACTGTGTGCGATGCATTAATCGCAAATGGTGATGTAAAAAATATGAAGGATAAATCAAATATGATTCAGATTTTAGTTGCGTGTGCGATGTGGGCATATGGTTCAGTTCAATGCACTACAAAAAAGATACATCCATGACATTTTGGGCCGAACGAATTTTTTTCTATCATGCTTATGACACTTCTATGACGATAATTGCGACAAAACCCGGTATCATCGTAGATGTGGTGGGCTCCTACTTCTATGACAAAAAATGATGACCGAAAATGGGCTTTTCGTCCTGGGCGGGCCGGAGACGCACCTATATGACATTCTTCGGGCCGTCCATGACTGAAAAAATCATGGTAGAAGCGAGGGTAGGAAAATTTCGGGGAGTTCCCGGTTACGGTAGGTGGTCGGGGCCAAGCGATGCATGGAGGTTTGCGCATTTCTCTCATACACGTACGCGCGCGTGTGTGTGTGAGGCATTGGGCTCTAACAACCTGAGCGAGGCGTTCGCTTACTAAACCCGAGCAATTGCACTGGCTTCATTACTCAATGCTAGCGATTGATCCATGGCTGTTAACTGAACCCGAGCAATTCCTTCGCCACTGCTGCTGACTGAACCCGATCGAACCGGCTGCCTCTTGATGAACAACGAGTGTTGTTGGGGGTTGGATGAACAGTTCCGGGTGGGGGTTGGATGAACAGGAACCCGTGGTAGTAGAGGCCGTTGCCGTTGGATGAACATGACCCCGATCGAGTCAGTTGGGGGTGGATGAACATGACCCCATGGAGGGCCAGTTGAACATTAGTTGGTGGAGGGCTGGATGAACAGTAGTCCGTGGAGGGCTGGTTGAACAGGACCCTGTGGAGAAGGCTGGTTGAACAGTAGCCGGTGGAGGCAGGGTGAACAGGAGCTCGTGGATCAACAGTAGCTGGTGGAGGCAGGAGGGAGACGCCGTGGATGAACAGTCGTACATGGAGGCTGGAGGAGGTCGACAGTGGATGAACAATTGCCCATGGAGGTCGGATCAAGGTAGTAGACGGTGGATGAACAGTAACCCGTGGAGTCCCGTTTTGCGGTACGCCACAACCCTCTCGATGAACAAGACCCCTGTATCGACCGTAGGCACTCCAACACAAGTCTGTTTCCTCTGTTTTACGATACGCCACACTCCTCCCGATCAACAACACCCCGTTTCGACCGTAGGAGCTCAAACACAAGTCCATTTCCTCGGTTTTGCGGTATGCTAGACCCTTCCCGATGAACAGGACCCCGTTTCGACCGTATGCGGTCGAACACAAGGCCGTTTGCTCCGTTTTTCGGTGAGCCATACCCTGTTCCGGCTGTTCCATCCAAGCCAGTTGGCTCCCACTGTACATGACCCATTCCGACCCAGTCTGTTGCCTCTTGATGAACAGGACGCGTTCTGACCTAGTCACCTGGCTCCCGGTGAACACGACACTGTTTCTCCATTCCGACCCAGCTGGTTAGCTGAAGACGAATAGGACAATGTCGCTACCGTCCATTGCCTCTCCATGTACATGAGCTCTCGCCGTCCATATGCGCGAGTATGCATTTCGAGACCCTGTTCGTATGTACGTACATGGCCGTATTTTTTGGCGTGTGGCTCTATGTACATGTACGTGGTTTAGACGGGACAACCTGAACTACTATGTGGCGGGCTCTACTATGACATATGCCGCTACTTACTAGGCCACGGTTCATCGTTGTTGAGCGATCGATCGACCAGTATGTACATACACGTTCGCGACAGGATAGACCACGCTACATACGTTTCAACTGGGTGGGTCCCAGCTGTCAGGGATGATAAGGACGCACTTCCTTGCGCGTGAAGATATAGCTGCTGGGTCCTAGCTGTCAGGGGGGATTCATTTTTTTGCGTGTAATAAGGATGCACTTCCTTGCATGCGAAGATGTAGCTAGTGGGTCCCAGCGGGCAGGGGGAGAAAACAGTATTTTTCAAGGTAAAAAGGATGCAGTTGCATGGATGTGTCCATGGGGGTGGTGCGTCCCCACTGTCAGCCTCTCACGTACAGTTATATTCCAATGACTCTCATTTGTTAACCATCTTGACCACACCGTGCCGAGAGCACCAAGGCCGCCAGGCCGGCGTACAATGGCGAGGCCCTAGACTGGAACGACCCGGAGATGGGGAAGACGTGGTAGTGGAGTCACAGATGCTGAGGAGTGGGAAACTTGACTGGTTCGGGTGCGCGGAAGCACTATCGCCCATGGGAGACAGGAGCAAGAACAAAGGTTGAAGAAGTAGCATGGCTGTTGGATTAACATCCAATGGTCCAGCTGCTAGAATCATTTGTTGATTAAGTTGACAAAGCTCTACGTACATGTCAGCTTAGTAGGCCCACAAGTCAGCCACCAAGTTTGCCGGGTCCCAGCTGTCAGCGGGAGGAATAGTTTTTTTGCATAACAAGGATGCACTTCCTTCCGTGCGAAGATATAGTCGATGGGTCCCAGCTGTCAGGGGGAGGAAACATTTTTTCAGCTTAATAAGGAGGAACTTTCCTTGCGTGCGACCATGGACCTCGTGGGTCTCAACTGTCAGGCTCTCCATGTACAGTCCTCTTCTGATGATTCTTGTTTGTTGACCACGCCGCGCCGAGCGCAGTGAGCCGGTGGACGACAGCGAGGCCCCGGACGGGAACGACCAGGAGATGGGAAGACGCGGCAGTGGAGTCACAGATTGAGAGGAGTACAAGGGTTATAACTGGTTCTGGTGCGGCGTGGGGCTGCAGTCAGTCGAGAATAACAAGAGGTGTGGAGGGGTGGAGAGATAGCCTGGCCGGCGGTGGGGTAGCGCTTCACAATGATGTGTGCTAAGCAGAGCCGCTAGCCACTGGAGGCTGGAGCAGGCGGTCCCGACGACGCTGGAGGAAGAAGCCGAGAGATTGAAGGTGCATGCCGGCCGTTGGATATAAATCCAATGGCTATGGATGTCAGAATCATTTGTTGACTAAGTTGACAACTCCTTGCGTTGGCTTCGACCTATTGGCCCACATGTCATCGTGCAAAAATGTGGCATATATTTAACCCATGTTTTCTAGAATTTACAGTCCATTTGCTGGGCTGAGTGAACAAATAATTTCGCATCAATGCGGCCCATTTAATATTTTCTAAGAAATCCCAACCCATTTGCACTTTCTTGAAATACACGAATTAGCTGGGCTTGTTCTATATATAATGTTAGGTTAGAAGGAGCAATTAATATCAAAAAATAAATCGGAGCGACACATTTATATATATAAAATGAACAAATCAGTGAGTTACTGCTCAAAATAAAAATGAGCCCCTTATTATTACATTGGTCCTTAAAATCTTCTCAAGCTTTTGTACGCAATCACTAGGATTTTCCTTGCCTCTAAGTCAAAAGCAACCAGGATTTTCCTTGCCAGCTTCTGTTAAATAATTACTTTTACTTTTATAAGTTAATAAGATGTGGGATGTTTTTATAATAAATATATATAAGTCTCTATTAAATATATGATAATAGTAATAATATAAATATATATAATGTGGTTAGAAGGGAAAACATAAATTGGACACATCATTATTATTCTTATATATAGATAAACAGAAAAGAGATCTGTTTTTTATTAAAAAAAATACATTGGGCTGCCGATCTTTAAGAAAAAGTAAAAACCTACGCTGGGAGGCCCATAGGCCGCTACGTACATGATGGACCTCAGAAAATAAGTTGAAACCACTATCTCGGTACGTCGTGGGCTACGCATGTTAAAAAACAAAACCTAGGCCTAGCTGATACTTGCTCGCCCTGTGGAAAACAATGATACCAGCTAGATCCCCGATACCCCTTTGCCGTAACAACAACAAAAAGATCCCCGATACCCCTGAAAAAAGCTCCCCAATGACAGTCATCGTTGGAAATTTATTTCGTTTATTGACTAGGTTGACAAACCCGTGGGCCCTAACGTCAGTATACAATTAGGAGGAAGATTTTTTTTCCAATGAGGCACTTGCTTGCGTATGGCTTGGACCTGGTGGGTCCCCACTGTCAGTCTCTCAGCATACAGTCCTCTCCGGATTCCTCTCGTTTGTTGAGCATGTTGACAACAGCATACGGCGGATCCACGGCAAGCACACACGGATGGGAAAGAACTAGAGCCGGGGAAGACGCCTTCATTCTTTCGAACATACCGCACTAGCCCGGTGGCTGCAGCCCTCTCACCGAAAAGCTGTACTGCCCAGGTTCAATTCCAACTGGTGCAGTTGAAAAATATCTAACACTTGCCAAAGTTTCGTCCCTAGTTTATCCAGATTTTCGCACACTCAACATTGTCTTGCCATTTTGAAAATAGCATATCTTTTTGACTTTGCATCATATGAAGATGTGCTCTACATGAATGCTGATCAGCATGATGTTAACTTGTTGTTAGTTCCATTTTTATACCATGAATAAAATTTCCAATATTTTGGTATCCATGTTTGAAAAGTACCTGTTGATTTAAATGCTCTGCTTCTAAAACATGCAGTTTCTTATCAAATCACTTGGACAAGCAGCCATCACCGGTGTTGGATTCGGTAGCGCACTTCTTCAATCCCTTGGCAACGCGAGGGGGAAATAAACTTCCGTCCCATGCTGCCGATTGGCGAATGGAGCGAACTGGATTAAAGAGGGGGCCGGTAGCGCGACTGAAGAAGCACATCAGATGCAATATTTTTTCAGTGGATGGCTCTCAATGGCGTTTTCTTTACTTGCCTATGCACCATACAACTTATATTTTTAGCCTCCCAGTGTGTGGTGGACCAGCAACCCATTTGCTGGGTGGGCCAACCTACAGAAAGTAGCACTTGATTTTCGATTTAGCTACCCTTCAGTCGACTAAATCGACTTTTGGGTCAGTCGGTTTTTAGGGGTTGGGGGGGCTCACCGGAGTTAAGGAAGGACCAACCGCAGCAGGTAGGGGGGCTCATCGGGGAGGTACCCCACTATCTATCTTAGGGTTCAGGGTGGGGGCGATGGTCACCGACAGTGGAGGGCGCGTTGGTGGGGCGGTGGAATGGGGATCGCTGGAGAAAAAGCTCGGCCCGAGGATGAGGGGGCTAGAGGGATGGCCAAAGCGGCGGCGGACTAGCGGTGGGGAGTGGTTTCGGGGCGGGTGGGGCGGCTGCGAGCGGTAGGGGCCGGCGGTTTGGCCGGTGGTGGCTGGTGGCTCAAGGGGGTGGAGGTTCAAGATGGGCTGCAAGCCCTTGATTTCATATCCAATGGCTAGAAAATCGACTGACCAGAGATGAAATAGTCAGTTGACTGACGTGTAGCCTCACCCCTTGATTTTTCATCAAGCCTCAAAAACAACGCAATACTATGTTTGTTTTGAGGCCAAAAACATTACGGCAGGGGTTGAGAGGGGGAGGGGGAAGACAGAGTAAAAAGATCCTAACAAGCAGGTGCAATTCTTCTCGGGAAGAAGGTGTGCCGTTGACACCCACACGTCAAAAATCCCATAGTAGACATACTAACAAGTTCACACACAAGTACAACGGAAAATGTAAACATTCATATCAAACTCGGGTTCACGGGACACGTTCATATTCATAGGCAACATTCACAATCAAGAACTCAAAAGATTCATATACACACAAGTTTAGCATGTCTATGCATCCAAATGATTGATAGATCACAAGACATATTCATAGATAATTCACAAAAAGATAAAGGGTGCATCTCTTTTGCACCCTCATTGTCTTGCTTAAAGAGATGTATTAGTTTATTTAATCAGTGCCAATTAGCTCAACACTCAAAGCATTGCCATGTATCATAGGTTGCAAAACTTTAACGTGCAAAGATAAAGGAGTTTCTCATGACAGTAGCAACACAGTAGCATGATACAAATACAGATGACAACAAACTAATATGGATGAAGGCCTTAGGCCGGTAACAACCTGAGAAAAAAAGCTTATTCAAGTAGTCCCGGTAGAGATGAAGTTAGGCCGATACCAACCTGAGCAAAGAAAAGCTTATTCAAGTAGTCCCAAAAGCGATGATAAAGCACTCACTGGAATCACTCAATAGTATATATTTTTGTGCACTTCCAATATATGTTTGAAATCACTCTTGTTTCTAGTGGTGAGATTATATCGAAAGATTATCAAGAACTTCTAGTAGAGTTAAAGCACTGGCTGGGATACAGTTCATTGTATTCTCTTGTGCAGTTCCACTAAAATGTACGATTGGCACAACATGATCCCTGTTTGCACAAGTAGGAACAAGGTGAAACCTTCATTAGATTAGTGAGAAAGGATGGAAAGACATTAGCATATTACTTCAATAGTAGCATCAAATTCATGATGGACAATACGCAAAACATTGCCTCATTGAACCAATGGCAATAAATTGACATGCAAAACAATAGCATTATTATGTCAGGACAATACCAAGATTCCCTCCTTGCTCCACCACATGATTCACCTCCACAAGCACACATACACATGTACATGATTCAGCATAGGGTGCTACTAAAGATTTGTTTAACTCCGACCGGAAAATTAGGCAGCAATAAAATAGTGCTACTTAAGTACTCCCAATTAATTAAATGACCTTGCCGGAGAGACAACATAAGTGGAAGGGCTCCCTGGAGGATTGTCTCACATGTAAGGGAGACATTGCCGGAGCTCTTGAATGGCATCGACTGAGGCCTCAGATTGAGCAAGATCACCTTGGCACAATTGATAGTGTAGAGCTGGGTCACACATGCATCCAGAATCCAGTTAATTAGTAAGATATGTCGTCAACCCAAGTACTACTCTGCTGCATTTCTCTATCTATCTCTACTCTACCTTTTCTTATAAAAAACATATTTGGTGATGATGGTGTGCCTGCCATCCTGCAATATAGGTCGTCCGATTTATATCTGAGGGATAGGAAGGAAACTATGGCAATTTTGCAAAAAGATACCCACACCCCTCTCCACATTTGCAAATAAGACCTTCCCTCGTCCATCCTTTTCTCTCACAAGATAAACTACTCATACAAATGCATCTTGATGTTACATGCAATGCACGGGCATCTTGCTAGTCTTCCAAGTAAATTAAGACTCGTAGCAACACAACAATACAATACCACTAGAAAGATGTCAGGATAACATAGGATGGTACCATCGTTTGATCTTCTTCATTTCCTCCTTATTCTTCTTCGTCTTCCTCTTCATGCTCTGTTTCTCTTTCTTCTCACTAGTTGGTGAAACCACATACATGATTGGCCTTCTATTTCAGAATTGGTTTTGTCAATGAGGGAGTACAAGTGTACTAGTAAACAATAGTATTATTTTCTCATGGCAGTCGCAAAATAGAGATGAACACATGCATTAAATATAATTCATACCTAAAGGAAGGTTATGGTGCCAATATGGATGATGAAGATTGGAACACAGATCTCCCTTTGTGCAGTTCCACCGGAATGAACCAATGGTTCAATTATGACATTCCAGTTAAACAACACAAAAGTCACTTGTTTTAAGAAGTGTTTTGTGTAGTGCACCAAAAGGTCATAATAGCAACAAGGTGAAATGGATATCCCTGTTTCCACGAAAAGCTATAGAGGAAACAGTCAGAGCCTCAAACAATTACTGGCAAAAACAATTGGCTAAACTTCTCATGGCATATAATAGTGGCATGGCTTCATTTTACTAGGGGCATTAGATTGAGAACAACTAAATATTTTCTATAAGGGCATGGGATAGTGGGTGCACCAGCAGTCCAGCACCATGTACCTAAACCGGGGCATAAAGTGGTGATTTAGAGTTTGTTTCCCCCAGAATCAAACATCCAAGAAACATATCTGGGTTGGTCCCATTTTTGTTCACTCTAGCCACCTACTCCTATGTGTGGATAGCAAAACTAGTCCTGGTCATACCACTGTGTACAGTGTTTCCCCTATATTTCCCTTTTCTACCAAGAGATCAGTTGGATGACCAGTCTATACTACTTTCACCCCCTTTTTTCACCCAATGCCTCACACACACGCGCGCGCGTATGTGTATGAGAGAAATGCGCAAACCTCCGTGCATCGCTTGGCCCCGACCACCTACCGTAACCGGGAACTCCCCGAAATTTTCCTACCCTCGCTTCTACCATGATTTTTTCAGTCATGGACGGCCCGAAGAATGTCATACAGGTGCGTCTCCGGCCCGCCCAGGACGAAAAGCCCATTTTCGGTCATCATTTTTTGTCATAGAAGTAGGAGCCCACCACATCTACGATGATACCGGGTTTTGTCGCAATTATCATCATAGAAGTGTCATAAGCATGATAGAAAAAAATTCGTTCGGCCCAAAATGTCATGGATGTATCTTTTTTGTAGTGCATTGAACTGAACCATATGCCCACATCGCACACGCAACTAAAATCTGAATCATATTTGATTTATCCTTCATCACAACCATTTTGCATCTTTTTCATCACAACCATTTGATTTACATACTAAATTTCCCCCCTTTATTTCTTGTTTGAACCAAGTACAAGATTTGACTCCATGAAGTAGCTTTACCTCTAACAATAGAAAAAAAGGTGACGTTGGACAATCCGATAGAGAGGGGCTGAGAGGTAGAAAATGATGCACATGCAGCGACGTAGCAAGCTAGGGAAGTAGAGCTAGGCCGGTTTCGAAGGAAGATATACCTGAAGGTCGTCAGGATGTGGATAGGTGGGCGGCAGGAGGCCAGATCCGCCCACACTAGGGCAGCGACGAAGGGATCGGAGGACCTCCCACGCTGGCGCTCGGCTAGAGATAACGTTGCGGCCGACAGTGGGTCTCCTCCCTCGCTGTCGATGACGGCCTAAACGCTGCCCCTCCTCCCCTTCACTGGTGGAGGGGGATATGTCCAGATCTGTAACCAACGGTGAGGATAGAAAGACAGTGTTACCACTGCTATCTTTCTTAGATCTGGAGAGGGTGAGAGTGTGTGAATAGAGCAACCCTAACAAGCAAGCACGGAGGCTTTGGCCTATATATACGTATAGTTGGGTAGTTTTCTTTTTTCACTCGATCAAAACAATCGTTTAAAATTGTGTACGTGCCAGGTCGCCCTTTTTTGAGTTGTTGATTATTTTTGAGATAGCTACCCACTTATTCCAAGTGGTGTTAGGGCATCTCCAACGCTGGGTGCTTCGGAGGGTGCCAGGATCAATTTCCTACTGATTTCCCTGTCAATTGGCAGTTAGGCCTTGGAATCCTAGCGCTAGATACTACATTGGCGCAAAGATAGGCATCGATCGCTTAGTCCTTTTCTGTCCCGCAACATGTGCGTGGGCTGTTCAATTAGCACTCAAATGGCGCCGGCTGTTAGCATGTCGCGTTGAGTGGTAAAGCACCCAAGAATTTCCAAATTGAATAATATTTACTTTTTACTCCATAAGCATCTACTTAAGCGTCTTGCATTGAAGATACCCTTACGGTGTGCGAGATCGCACTTTGTATTGTTCAAGTCTGGTACTAGACCCTCCATTAAGTGAACAACCATCGCCTCGTAAAATTTGTGAACAAGCCCATGGCTAAAATTATGGGAAACATGGGCTGCCCCAACATGCATTATTATTTATATTTTCTATGTGGGAGTATCCTCAAAACAAAATGTGAGAGTACAACCTTTATTGTGCCCCTTCGTAATTTGTGCTAAATTTTGACCAAAGATTTAACTAACAAAATGTTAGTGCATGTTAACAAAAATTATATCCTTTGGTTCATATTTGAACATAGTTTTCAATGATGTAATTTTTTGTGACATGCATGAACATTTGGTTAGTAAAATTTATTGTCAAAATTTGGCGCAGATTATCATAGGGACCAATAAACTAGGACAGAGCTCCTCGTCTATCGTCCAGACTACTACTACACTGTATATGCCTAGCTGCTCTATCTACATGCGGGACATTAAAGCATCCGGGCCCGCGTGCCATCCACCAAATCACAGCAAGGTGCTACAGTCGAGACTCACCGGTCACCCTGGTGTTGCCGTCATGACCCATCATATCACAAAACCCACACCTTTACTAGTAGTGGTAAAGTGGCCTCGAAGTTGGACTGGACAAAGCAAACATCATTTCACTAGAATGCTCGTTGAAGCTCTTTCTGCCCTTGAAGAAAACCTCACTCCAGGCTAGTCACTTATGTGATTTTTATTCTATACCGACGAAGGAAAGGTGGGCGAATCAGTGATGCTACTATTTTGCGAAGCACCGACCGATTGTCACAACCTATTCTTTTCCCATTTTCATTGCGATTGTGGTTTCCTTTCGATTGTTTTTTGTTTGTCAGTTTATTTATTGATCCTGGAGCACTAGGCAAAGAGTTGTCAGCGGAAAACCCACTCGAGATAGAGATCTCCAGGAAGCGTGCACCGATCAACGAGTTGGCCATGTTGGCGGGCCAACCCATGGAGACGAAGAACTCCAAGAGGAAAGCACTGGCCAAAGAGTTGACGACATTGGTGGATGAGCTCCTCAAAGAAAGCTGGAAGAACATCAAGGGGCCCACCGTGCCTACCCTAGAAACTCTATTGGCCACCTATGAGAGGCTCAAGGCCAAGTTTGAGGAGATAGTCGCCGTTGAGAAGTAGTATTTCCCTAGCAAGGCGATGGCCCCCGGAGGGATGGGATCCCCCGGTGAGCTGCACAAGGTAAAAAAATGGCTTACCATAGCTGTTGTTTTTGATTATTTGCAATGTGCTTGCTAATATGTTAGTGTTGTGTAGGTGTCGGTGGACGTCCTTGATGATTCCGATGTCGCGGTCCATCCTATGGACAACACCCTAGAGTTCGTTTTTGATGTCGCGGTTCATGCTGTGGACATCATCCCGGAGATCGATTCCGATGCCGTCGTCCGTCCTGCGGACATCGCCCCAGAGATTGATTCTGATGTCGCGGTCCGTCCTATGGACATTGCCCCAGAGATCGATTCCCATGCCGCTGTCCGTGCCGTGGTCATTGCCCGAGAGATCGATGACAGGAAATAGTTGGCCGCACTAATCCTTCAAGGTAGTTTGCATTGTGTTTAATTACTAGAATGATGCCTGTTATCAAACCATCTTAGGGCTAGTGCACTGTCTTGTGTGGGCGGTACTTGCTACTTTTGTTTGCTAGTGAATCATGCGAACCCTCTCCGAGTTATGGAAACAGATGTATCCTCACCAGCTTTTGATGTATTATATGGCATGATTAGATGTAAACTGAACTGTTTATCGTATCAGCAGGGCTTGTTTGATGATTCCTGGTGTTAGTAGGCTAGCTACTATGCGAGCTATAATACTTGCAAAACACTCACCGAATAGAAGCATTGGGGCCGATGAGCTCGTGGTACGCTTATAGGTCTGATCCGTCATCGATCGGCCAATAGCCCAAGCTCCTAAAATTGTAGGCTTAGCGATTGATCAGACAATAGTCCACAATTATACATTAATTCACATCAAACTCAAAGAGTTGGTTCACAGATGCATTCAGCCTCATTTGGTTCATAGGGTAGGAAAACCGTAGCAATAGGAAAGTCATAGGAAATGAGATGACATGTATCTTAATCCTATGAGTAGGAATAGGAAAGGAGATGCCCTTTGATTCACATCATAGTATTTTTTCCATTCAGTATAGGGTAATGTTTATTTTCCTATGAAATGTGGATGATAGGAAGAATTCCTCCATAGGAATATGATTCCATTCCTATAAACCAAAGGGCTCTACAGAAAGTTTTCCTATAGAAATCCTATCATATGAAATGTCTTCAAGATTCCTCTAAACCAAAGGAGATCTCACATTAATAGCTAGCAAAATTGGCACGTACTTGTAACATGCGTGAATGTGTAATTTTTTTGTTGGAAGCGTGAATGTGTAGTGACGTCGTACTTTTGGAGTGGCTGTAGAGAGTGTGTATGTGTGCTAGAGGGGTTGTGGGATGGAGAGTGATCTAGAGAGAGAGAAAGACCCTCTTTCTACTCCTAATTGTTAGATTGACAAAGAATATTTTCCGAGAACACAAATCATAGCAGTACAGAGACGTACTCCCTCCGTTCCAAAATATATGACTCGACTTTGTACTAACTTTGAAACGGATGGAGTAAATATCCTATGCGAGCTAGTTTGGCCTAGTGGGTTTCAGTGATATGATGTGCTACAGCGCCGTCCAGTCCTCGCGCGTGGTAGCAGTTTTGCGGGTACAGTAAGTTTTCATGAAGAAGCATAATTCAACGAAGTCATGATGGTTCCTTTGTTTGACCAACTTACAGTGGGAAAGGTTGGGCCTGCGCTTCGACCGGGGTGGAGCAGGATAATTTTGTGTATGGCAGGTGGACCAGGATGGTCAACGTCCCACATGTCGGCGAATGAAAGTATTCTTTCTGATATCGAGGACGAGCAATGAGTATTCATTTGTTTATTTTTTATGAAAGCTATTATCTCCACTGTTACGACGGAGGAGTGTGAAACATGGCAGCCCAGTGAACTTGGCATGTGCAGTTGTGCACAACTCCCTCCTTCCTCATGTACCATAGTGTTGACTATAAGGTTACAACTTTTTCTCACTTTCTCTCAATCTATTTCCTCTCAAATATTTTTTACCTTCTTTTTTTAGACACAATTTTTTTATACCTCTTTTTTTAGAATTAATTTTTTATGCCTAGGAGCACGTCTAGAGACGGGCTCTTGCAGAGCCTACTCCTTGACTTTGTCAATGCCTCTCTCTCCTCCACATCAGCGGGCTTATAGCCTACTATTGTACTATTACTACTTGCTATGAACACAGGAGCTGGCGTCTGAGGGGGGAGCGTGCGTGGGAGGGGGGAGGGTTTTTCTGGTGGGCCAGGGCAGTCAGAAGCGGGCTTGGAAGAAGTCTAGACTCCCGCATGGCCCACCTCACATTATCACAATATTTTTTGTAGTCCATGCACGGTGGGCGGGCGATCTCTTCTCCCTCTCCCATCTCTCTCTTCTCAGCTGACGCCCGTCGAGCGATTCGACTATCGACGGTTTATTCAATTGAAGTCCCACATGTCAGTGAAAATGCAAGACAACGCATGTCCCCTCTGGTGAACGGTGTGTGAGCCGGATTGTCGGGGGTGCGACGCAAACGTGGCAGGCGTGCTTTAAGGGTGCCGCCTTTACTTTTGAACTTGCAAAG
This sequence comes from Triticum aestivum, assembly GCF_018294505.1. Taxonomy (NCBI): domain Eukaryota; kingdom Viridiplantae; phylum Streptophyta; class Magnoliopsida; order Poales; family Poaceae; genus Triticum; species Triticum aestivum. The sequence continues at coordinate 285,200,600 of NC_057812.1, read as the reverse complement.
CATAACATTTTCATGCGATCGATCGATAGGAAGCCAGATCAAAATGACGAGGGCGGTGCTTTCCCGCGTGTTAGGCAGGCTTGTTTGAGTGATATGACGTGCTATAGCGCTATCCACTTGCTCCATTTTATGTAAGAAAGAGTCTACATTCTTACTCCTACGTGGGAGGAGTGCGAAACACGATGGATCTGATTTTGATCGAGGGATAATTGTTCCCTGTGAAATAATGGAGCACTGTTGCCGATTATAGCATGATAGTTAGGGCACCTCCAGCACCGACCCACAAATTTACACCGGCATCTGTCCGAGGACACTAATGCCCGAGGATGCCATCCAATGCTGCCCACATACCTTTCGACAACTATATGAACTAACCGGATGAAACTCGTGCAAACAAAGCAAATTTCAAATTAACCGGAAGAAATTCATCACATTTCAAAAACTTTTCCTATAATCTGGATAAAATTCATTGCATATTTTGCACAAACTGTACTAAAATCTACTGTAAACATAATCTAAACGATCATCGGCGCCCAACCCCATGTCCGGCCATGAGGCCCGAGAACTGACGCTCCGGCTATTGCCTTTGCCTCCTTGTAAACTACCTCGGCTTTGTCCAGCTCCGCCTCGATGACCTCCTCCTCCAGAGCATAAGGTTCTAAAAATTTCTGCCTCCACATAGCCATCAAGCGGCTAATTGGCCGCCAATGTTTACCCCACCAAGCTTGGCGTCGACTGAGTGGAGGAGCACTGGCCTTCCTGGGACAAGAGTGGCGGCGACCTACCATGTACTACTTGTCACAGCCCTAGAATTTGATTGCAATTAGTATCATAAGCATCCATGCATCATGTCTATATTTGTTTGAAATTTGAAATGGGGATGACAAGCCCTAGCACTAAATTAAATGCAATTAGGATCAAAATAAAAATATTTTCAATGAACCCAGAATGCCCTTTAGAAAAGTTCATTATTTTTGATAAAGCTGAAAAACTCTGCCAAAAATGATGCACATATTTTTAGGCCATTCTGGATTTTTGAATAACCCATATTGTATTTGAATTGGGGCATTTAAATACTATTAATATTTTTAAAATGCTCCAATAATTCTGAAAATAGTTAAGGGCCTCTGTAATAATTCATTTAATGCCCACAATTATTTTCAAGATTTATTAAAATGATTTGGGTTATAAACTAAATCAAAACAAAACAACATAAATAGAAAACAGAAACAGAAATAGAAAGAGAGAAAGAGACTTACCTCAGCCTACCAACCGGCCCAGCCCACCAGGGGCTCCTCCCTGTCGTCTTCCCCTTGCCAGGAGGACGAGCGCGTGGCCGGCGCGCGCGAGCACGCGTCCGGCCACCTCCTGCTTGCTTGCCGCTGCTGGAGACTACCCCGAGCGCCACGTGCATCGCCACGCAACCTCCCCGACCCCCTCGAGCTCTCTCCCGTGCCTCTCCCCTCCTCTGGTCCTCTCTTCCTCTCGCGCCCGAGCACCACCGTCGCCGCCGCCCGCTGTCCCTGTGGCCACCGAGCTCCCCTCGCCTCTCCGAGCAGTCCACGGGCTCCGCCTCCATCTCTCGCGTCTCTCCGTCAGCTCGCACGACGCTGGACGCCCTGCCTCGCCCTCTACCCCGCCATCTTCGTCGTCTCTGCCCCAAGATCGCCAGCGGCTGCACAGCCTCATCATGCCCACCCCAAGCTCGCCGAGGCCACCGTAGCGACCGTTGTGAGCTCCATCATCGTTTGCCCCTCTTCCCCTTGCCTCTCGATCGTCGCAGCCGTAGTTTTGACCGAAGCCGAAGCTCGTCGCCGCCAGCCATGATGCCGCCGTCGTTTTAGCCACCACAGCCCGTGCCTGAGCGTGTCAGTGCGCTTGATGCCTTCCCAGGAGCACGCCGCTCCCACCAGCTGCTCCTCCCAAGCACCCTAACATCGAGCCCAAACTAACCCGAACTCCGGCCGCCGCAAAAGCTGCCGCTGCCGTCGATTTAGTCCACTCCGGCACGAGCCATTGCCTCCTTTAGTTGCGCGAGACTTTCAGCTTTCCATAGCCGCAAACCGCGTCCAAAACCGAGCTCTGTGAAGCTTTTCCGAAGCCCGCGGCCGCCGCTGACCTCGCCGGTGGCTTAATGCCAGTGGGTTGACCCTGCTGACCGAGTTGACCCCGGGTGGGCCCAGTTTGACCCCTCTGGGTCAATGACAAATGGGACCCGCCTGCTAATTAAGTTAGGATTAGGACTAACAAAATTAGTTGGGCTAATCACTACAATGGGCCCAGTGGCTGTTAATTTGATTAGTTAGATTTAATTAACCCTGTTAGTTAATTGTGTCACTGACCAGTGGACCCCACTAGTCAGGTTTGACCTGGACCGGGTCAGTTGACCTGCTGACGTCACGGTGACGTAGTGCTGACGCCATAACTCATTTTCTGGATTAAAAATAATTCAGAAAATTCCAGAAATTAGTATAAACTTCTAAAATTCATAGAAATTCAACCGTAACTCCAAATGAAATAAATTATATATGAAAAATGATCAGAAAAATCCAAGGAATCTAAATATTGGATTTTCATGCATGTTTGAACAACTTAACCTCACTGTCTAGTTCAAAACATGATAATGCACTATTTGAATTCATAGTTTGAATTTGAATTTGAACCTAGTGTTCAAACCAACTCCATTTAACTTGTTGCTAGTTGCATTAGCTCAATCAACGGCATATTACCATGTCATGATCATGCATCATATTGTTGCATCGCATTGATTGTGTTCTTCCTTGTTTGCCGGTAAATGTCCCCTCTCGGTAGACGCTGCTCCGACGCTGTGATCGTTGACACTGATGAAGACTCAATGTTATCTTCAGAAGTGCCAGGCAAGCAAAAACCCCTTGCTCATTCTGATACAATCCCACTCTCTCGCTCCTGCTCTCTTTTACTGCATTAGGACAACAACGACTCAACTGTTATATGTTGCGGTAGTTGAACCCCTTTCCTCTGCATGACCTGTCATTGCCACAGTAAATAGATGAAACCCACTAGCATGAGTAGGAGTTGTTTGAGCCCTGATGTGCCTACTCATTCATGCTTGTTTGTCATGCCTGCTATTGCATAGAGTCGTGTCAAGTCTGGTTCATCGGGGATGAATCGGAGGTGTGTAAACATGTCCTACGGTGTGTGAGCTAAGTGTGTGAACACGATTTGGTAAAGGTAGCGGCGAGAGGCCATGTAGGAGTACATGGTGGGTTGTCTCACTGAAACCATCCTCAGGAACTGAGTTCTGTGTTTGTGATCCATGAAACAGCTACTACCACACATTAGGCTCTGAAATATGACCCCGCTCGACTTATTGACCCCTCTCGTCCTCTGTCCAGGATTTGCAACTAGTTTCTGGTGTTTGTAGGTTATGTGTTGGTGGCCGTGCGTAGCGCTGACCCTAGGGGTGGGCTATGATGCGGTAGATACACTGTGGCCGGCTATGCAGGGCGCCCGTTTGGCGTCTCGGGACCCTGTACACATCGTTGGGGCCGTTGAGGACACCCTGGCCGGATTTCCTTGCAGATGGAACCTGAATAGGCGATAAACCTGGACTAGAGACTTGTGTGGTTAGTCAGGTCGTGGTCTACACCCACGTTGGCTTTCGCTTGAAGTCTGCCGAGCACATGTCGTGTGCAGACGCTAAGTGGTGGAAACATGTGTGATGAAGTACACCCCTGCAGGGTTTTAAATGATCTATTCGAATAGCCGTGTCCGCGGTAAAGGACTTCTGGGTTGCCTATAATAGTTCATAGACAAGTGAAAGTGGATAATCTAAAATGCGCAAGATAAGCGTGAGTGCTATGGATGGCGTTCTCGTAGGGAGACGGGAGCGGATCCATAGTGGTGTATTGATATGGTGAATATGTGGACTCGTGTGCGCCACCTCAAAAGAGTTACTTGCAGTCGTAGTTTAAGATAGCCACCGAGTCAAAGCTGGCTTGCTGCAGTTAAACTCCACCACCCCCCTTTGTTGATACCGATGCATATGTAGCTAGTTCTGATGTAAGTCTTGCTGAGTACTTTTGTACTCATGTTTGCTTAATTTATGTTTTGTAGAGAGACTCCAGTCTCGCTAGTAGTTTCGCTTGGACTTCGACGTTAGCTTGATACCTGAGCTACGATCTTGTGCCCTCAGCAGGATCTGGTAGATAGTCAGGCTTCTTAGCCTTTTTCATTTGTAGATGTCTGTACTCAGACATGTTAAGCTTCCGCATGTGCTTTGCATTGTATGCTATGATTGTTGGGTCATGAGACCCATGTTTGTAATATCTCGCTCCTCGGAGCCTAATGAATAAATACTTGAGTTGTAGAGTTATGTTGTGATGCCATGTTGTATTTACACATATCGAGCATATTGTGTGTATGACTGAAATGCTTGGTATGTGTGGGATCCGACAATCTAGTTGTTTATCCCTGGCAGCCTCTCTTATGGGGAAATGTAGTCTAGTGCTGCCATGAGCCATAGTAGTCCGCTACAGCCCGGTTCACCGGAGTCCTGCTAGCCCAGCACTACTGCTCAGGACACTTGACTGGCCGGCATGTGTTTCATTTCGTTCCTGTGTCTGTCCCTTCGGGGAAAAGTCACGCGGTGACATCCGGAGTCCTGCCTAGCCTGCTACAGCCCGGGTTCCCGGAGTCTTGTTAGCCCAGTGCTACAGCCCGGATTCACACGCTGCTGACCGACATGCTCGATGTGATTCATGTATGCCTGTCCCCATAGGTTAGTGCCGCTTTGGGTTAACGACTAGCCATGTCGGCCCGGGTTCCTTGTCATATGGATGCTAGCGACACTATCATATACGTGAGCCAAAAGGCGCAAACGGTCCCTGGCCATGGCAAGGCGACACCCGTGGGAATACCGTGCGTGAGGCCGCAAAGTGATATGAAGTGTTACAGGCTAGATCAATGTGACTTGGAATCGGGGTCCTGACAGCGTTGGTATCAGAGCCTGACTGCCTGTAGGATTACCAAGCCAAACTGGTCGAAGTCGAGTCTAGAAATGCTTTAGTTATGTAAGGGAATTGATTGTGGAAGGGAACGTAAGGCTCTTTTTACTCCTTTACCCTATGCCCTTCTAATCTGAGTCAACCTCTTCTTCTCTATGGGGATTAAGAATTAGGCCTTCTCATCTATCTATTAGGATGATGTGCTACTAATCCATAGACTTATAGAATTGATAGTTTCAAGCTTCAGTTCCGTTCCTACTACTTCCGTATGTTGACAGTTGATCTCAGAACCTTGATATTGTGTTGTTGAGTGGTTATGCCACCATTTTGCAGGATGTCTCAAATCATTTTGAGCGTTTATAGCCGTTATGCTGTCCGAGTCATCCCAGGTTTCTAACTAGTCTGATGCATTTGCAAATTCCTTCTTCCGTTACCGACGTTCCTTTGGGCCAGTTTATCCACACTAATCGGTGAGTTGAGGTACTCCGTTGCCTCGACATATATGTTGGAGCTATTATTATGACCCTAGGTGTTGTAGGGAGTCACCTAGTAATCTAGCCATGTTTTGTGTTCCTGGTGTGATAATTCTGGCCACCATTCTCGAAAGCATCCCGTGATGCCATGTAGTGGTAGGTATTCTATTCATGGGTTCTTGAACCCGAGATTCCCCTACTTATCTCATGTTGATAGTGTTGCTAGTTCCTTTAGGATATTAGTAACCTTTGTGATAGTCCTCGAGATCCGTGGTATTTCCTCCTTCCAAATACTATGAACCACTTATGGCAGAAGTTTGTTGGATCAAAAGATCACAACCAGAGTGCTCTTGATGAGTTCTCCATTCTGCATTGTGAATCTGCCAGTCCTACCTTTCTGCATGGGTTATCCGGAAAAAATAACATGCTAATCCATGCATCCATAACTCCGAAAAATTATATGTTCCTTTGAGTTGTTCCTCTTTAGTTGTATTCTGAACCTCGTCCATCAATTGTTGGTCAAGAGTAGTTGTGCATTGGTGTTATCGATGCCTATTATTCATGTGATCCGTCAAGCCATTCCATTCCGGAATGACTAGGAGAAACAAACTCCAGTACCTCATCCATATCCAGGATTGGGTCAAAGCAGTTGTATTCTGCAGATCAAAGTGACAATCCAGCTTTTGATTCTGTTCAACCCTTAAGTATTGCCCTCTTTATGTCAGGAATATCATAGGAATTGCACAACCTCCTATGAACTCTTGATACAGTGATACTTCTCGCCATCATTATTCATTCCTCGGTTCCGTGTTGTTGTAACCGGAATGCCGACAAGTGAATTGTGATGTGTGAAATCAATACTCCGAGCAACTCGTTGCTTTGTAGTAAATGGACAATATTCTTATTCCTAGCGTGATGGTTTTTGAGCTACCATTCTAAGATTGATCGTGCTACCTAGTCCATATCTCCGGGTGCACTCATCGACCAATGAGTTAGGATTGTGACAATCCCTCGCTCCTTGATCATATCGTCTTGCCCTGAAAAGCAAGATTGTTCTCGAGCTTAATAACATATCGGTGGTTCGTGATTTTCCGAATATCTTCTCGGAAGTATTACCAGGTTGTTCCCTGATCGCTATGTTGAGTTCGTGATCATGTTGGCTTTTCTATAAACCACCCCTTCTCCAAGAATCTGTGTTGGATACCCCTGAGCTAGATGGTTAAGCTGAACAACAACTTGGAGAGTTGGAAGATAAAAGGCTTTGCCGAATTTGGTTCTTTCTGAAGGGATATCTTTGTGTTGTGTGTGTGTTGAAGAAAGATGATATCTTCACCAATTGGTCCTCGTGATCAGTTGTTGGATCTATTGTCTTGTCAAAACTTTGACTTGAGTATGGGCTATCGTCAAGTCAAATCAGAACCAACGATGTTCGTAGTGTTGTCTTACTCGTGGTTGATCCCTCGAGAATACCCCATTACATCTTTTGGTCTGACCAATGCTATCACCGTGTTCACATGATGGTGGAAGTCCAGTGATATGGAAATTCCGATGAGTTGTTGTTGAGCCCATCAGCAGCATTTTGTCTCCCCCATGATTCATGTTGAACATCAACCTAGTGTTGAAAACCTTGTAAGCAATGCCTTCGTGTTCCGTTCATGAAGCTTATGCTTGGATAAAAGAAGTGACTTTCTCTAAGTTCACGTGCACTAGGTGTAAGTTGCCGCCATGAATTTGAGAAAGGTTTGTTTTGTTTCCCTTGGAATCATCCCAAATCAGTCATGCATATGTGCGAAGTATTCTATGGTTTGGTAGATTAATTACCTCCACTACATATGTGTTCCTAGCACACCAAGCCACTTATTGGTTTGTTCAAGGAGAAGAAGTTTCTTCTTAGGAGCTAGACTTACGCAAGGACTTTGATATCCTCGTTGATGGTTCCCTCCTGAACTCGGTAGTGTTTCGTTGTAAGACTACCAGGCGGTCATGCTTGTCTAGGACAACGTGTTCACACGCTTGTAGCAGAACCGGCTCATGTTTTGGAGCTTACTATCGTAGTTCATTCCCCGAGAATCTCGCAATGTCCTCTCGTCGATTTGTGTTGCAAAACTTCATTTTTCTTTCTAGACTTGATGAGTCTGGAATATCCTGACACCAACCAGATCTGAATTTTAGGCAGATATGATGGTTGGAACACACTCTAAGAACTATAATATTGGTCTCCCTGTAACCGGTAAAGTGGATGTCGTGGCCAACACACCCAGCCGGAAGACCTATTATTGTAGTATCTTGATTGAGGAAGTTGGCCACCGCCCCATAAGGATTTCGTAGGATTTACTCCAGAGGTTGTTCCTTACGGATCTATTGTATTCCGAAGTCTGACCACTACTTGATGGCTATGTTGATGCTTTAAAGCATGACCGTGGTAACCAGTACATCAAGGAGAACATTAGAAGCGGAGTGCTAAATGTCTCTCGGTCGATCATCCAGATTTCATTCTCTTGGCCTCGCTAAGGTGAAATCTGAGAAAGGGTTGTCTTTCTATGCATCTGCATTGTCCATCACTATTCGTCAAGGTAGTAAGATGCGTTGCCAGGATCCTCGACTCGGATGTTGGTAGAACCCTGATGAATATGAAAATGCTCAAGTTCTTGAGAGCACGCGCAAGCACTAGGTTTTACCATTGGCGTTAACTGGGATTTGCTTCCAGCTTCCTAGGTTATGTTATAACCTTTTCAAACAGTGGACTCACTCTCGACTGTTGAGCTTTTCCCCAGTTACCAGAATCATTCCCAACACTTGCATTTTGTTCCCAGCTTGCACCTCAGTAGTTGTTGTTCAGGATCATCTTCAAAAGTGGACTTACCATGGGTCCCATCCATTTCCAATGATAAGCAAAATCATCCATTGCGTTGTCTTCAACAAGGGAGTATACATCATCCTTTCTAGTCCAAGTATATCATTCTTTTGAACTCCTTCAAATGATCGATTGTGATTGCCTTAGGCTAGCATAAAGAGTTTCAATGATCTTTGAATCAAAAGTAATTCTTTTTGTCACTTAAGGGAATAATTCTAAGAGTCACCTTCCCCGAGGTATCACGTTACGAAATCATGGAAAATATCTTCTTGCTACTTTGAAATTCATGCTCCATCTTATTCGAGTATGGAATTGTTGCCTACCTAGTGAACCTTCGCCATCCGTTTCACTCCATCCCTCTAGGTGTATGCTTCGTGTCTCAGCTCAAGAGATGTTACTATGTCTCATTCCATGAGTTGATCTTGCAATCATTAAGATGATCCTAAGTTGGTCGAACCTCAGGGAGGTCGATTCTTCTTAAATTCTCCCTTTCTACTCGTTGTCATGTTGGATGTAGTTCTCAAAGCAAGACGTCGAGATCAAGGTGATGCAATGAATCAACATCCTCGGGAAAGACATCTGGATCGTGAAGGTCGTGTTAGCTGTGTATACCCTCTGTCTTCTTACCTCACGTCTTGAATCTTGGGACGAGATTCTTGTTTAGTGGGGGCGAGTTGTCACAGCCCTAGAATTTCATTGCAATTAGTATCATAAGCATCCATGCATCATGTCTATATTTGTTTGAAATTTGAAATGGGGATGACAAGACCTAGCACTAAATGAAATGCAATTAGGATCAAAATAAAAATATTTTCAATGAACCCAGAATGCCCTTTAGAAAAGTTCATTATTTTTGGTAAAGGTGAAAACCTCTGCCAAAAATGATGCACATATTTTTAGGCCATTCTGGATTTTTGAATAACCCATATTGTATTTGAATTGGGGCATTTAAATACTATTAATATTTTTAAAATGCTCCAATAATTCTGAAAATAGTTAAGGGCCTCTGTAATAATTCATTTAATGCCCACAATTATTTTTAGGATTTATTAAAATGATTTGGGTTATAAACTAAATCAAAACAAAATAACATAAATAGAAAACAGAAAGAGAAATAGAAAGAGAGAAAGAGACTTACCTCAGCCTACCAACCAGCCCAGCACTGTAGCTGGCCGGCCCAGCCCACCAGGGGCTCCTCCTGTCGACTTCCCCTTGCCAGGAGGACGAGCGCATGGCCGGCGCGCGCGAGCACGCGTCCGGCCACCTCCTGCTTGCTTGCCGCTGCTGGAGACTACCCCGAGCGCCACGTGCATCGCCACGCAACCTCCCCGACCCCCTCGAGCTCTCTCCCGTGCCTCTCCTCTCCTCTAGTCCTCTCTTCCTCTCGCGCCCGAGCACCACCGTCGCCGCTGCCCGCTGTCTCCGTGGCCACCGAGCTCCCGTCGCCTCTCCGAGCAGTCCACGGGCTCCGCCTCCATCTCCCGCATCTCTCTGTCAGCTCGCACGACGCCGGACGCCCTGCCTCGCCCTCTACCCCGCCATCTTCGTCGTCTCTGCCCCAAGATTGCCGGCGGCCACACGGCCTCATCATCCCCTCCCCAAGCTCGCCGAGGCCACCGTAGCGACCGCTGTGAGCTCCATCGTCGTTTGCCCCTCTTCCCCTTGCCTCTCGATCGCCGCAGCCGTAGTTTCGACCGAAGCTGAAGCTCGTCGCCGCCGGTGATGATGCCGACGTCGTTTTAGCCACCACAGCCCGCGCCTGAGCGCGTCAGCGTGCTCGATGCCTTCCCAGGAGCACGCCGCTCCCACCAGCTGCTCCTCCCAAGCACCCTAACGCCGATCCCAAACTAACCCGAACTCCGGCCGCTGCAAAAGCTGCCGCCGCCGTGGATTTAGTCCACTCGGGTGCGAGCCGTTGGCTCCTTTAGTTGCGCGAGACTTTCTGCTTTCCGTAGCCGCAAACCGCGTCCAAAACTGAGCTCTGTGGAGCTTTTCTGAAGCCCGCGGCCGCCACTGACCTTGCTGGCGGCTTAACGCTAGTGGGTTGACCCCGCTGACCGAGTTGACCTCGGGTGGGCCTAGTTTGACCCCTCTGGGTCAATGACAAATGGGACCCGCCTGCTAATTAAGTTAGGATTAGGACTAACTAAATTAGTTGGGCTAATCACTGACAGCGGGCCCAGTGGCTGTTAATTTGATTAGTTAGATTTAATTAACCCTGTTAGTTAATTGTGTCACTAACCAGTGGATGGTCCAGGTTTGACCTGGACCGGGTCAGTTGACCTTCTGACATCACGGTGACGTAGTGCTGACGCCATAACTCATTTTCTGGATTAAAAATAATTCAGAAAATTCCAGAAATTAGTATAAACTTCTAAAATTCATAGAAATTCAACCGTAACTCTAAATGAAATAAATTATATATGAAAAATGATCAGAAAAATCCAAAGAATCTGAATATGGCATTTTCATGCATGTTTGAACAACTTAACCTCACTGTCTAAAACATGATAATGCACTATTTGAATTCATAGTTTGAATTTGAATTTGAACCTAGTGTTCAAACCAACTCCATTTAACTTGTTGCTAGTTGCATTAGCTCAATCAACGACATATTACCATGTCATGATCATGCATCATATTGTTGCATCGCATTGATTGTGTTCTTCCTTGTTTGCCGGTAAATGTCCCCTCTCAGTAGATGCTGCTCCGACGCTGTGATCGTTAACACTGATGAAGACTCAATGTTATCTTCAGAAGTGCCAGGCAAGCAAAACCCCCTTGCTCATTCCGATACAATCCCACTCTCTCGCTCCTGCTCTCTTTTACTGCATTAGGACAACAACGATTCAACTGTTATATGTTGCGGTAGTTGAACCCCTTTCCTCTGCATGACCTGTCATTGCCACAGTAAATATATCAAACCCACTAGCATGAGTAGGAGTTGTTTGAGCCCTGATGTGCCTACTCATTCATGCTTGTTTGTCATGCCTGCTATTGCATAGAGTCGTGTCAGGTCTGGTTCATCAGGGATGAATCGGAGGTGTGTAAACATGTCCTACGGTTTGTGAGCTAAGTGTGTGAACACGATTTGGTAAAGGTAGCGGTGAGAGGCCATGTAGGAGTACATGGTGGGTTGTCTCACTGAAACCGTCCTCAGGAACTGAGTTCTGTGTTTGTGATCCATGAAACAGCTACTACCACACATTGGGCCCTGAAATATGACCCCGCTCGACTTATTGACCCCTCTCGTCCTCTGTCCAGGAGTTGCAACTAGTTTCTGGTGTTTGTAGGTTATGTGTTGGCGGCCGTGCGTAGCGCTGACCCTATGGGTGGGCTATGATGCGGTAGATACACTATGGCCGGGTATGCCAGGCGCCCATTTGGCGTCTCGAGACCCTGTACACATTGTTTGGGGCCGTTGAGGACACCTCGGCCGGATTTCCTTGCGGATGGAACCCGAATAGGCGATAAACCTGGACTAGAGACTTGTGTGGTTAGTCAGGTCGTGGTCTACACCCACGTCGGCTTTCGCTTGAAATCTGCAGAGCACATGTCGTGTGCAGATGCTAAGTGGTGGAAACATGTGTGATGAAGTACACCCCTGCAGGGTTTTAAATGATCTATTCGAATAGCCGTGTCCGTGGTAAAGGACTTCTGGGTTGCCTATAACAGTTCATAGACAAGTGAAAGTGGATACTCTAAAATGCGAAAGATAAGCGTGAGTGCTATGGATGGCGTTCTCGTAGGGAGACGGGAGCAGATCCATAGTGGTGTATTGATATGGTGAATATGTGGACTCGTGTGCGCCATCTCAAAAGAGTTACTTGAACTCGTAGTTTAAGATAGCCACCGAGTCAAAGTTGGCTTGCTGCAGTTAAACTCCACCCCCCCTCTTTGTTGATACCGATGCATATGTAGCTAGTTCTGATGTAAGTCTTGCTGAGTACTTTTGTACTCACGTTTTCTTAATTTATGTTTTGCAGAGAGACTCCAGTCTCGCTAGTAGTTTCGCGTGGACTTCGACGTTAGCTTGACACCTCAGCTACAATCTTGTGCCCTCGACAGGATCTGGTAGATAGTCAGGCTTCTTAGCCTTTTTCATTTGTAGATGTCTGTACTCAGACATGTTAAGCTTCTGCATGTGCTTTGCATTGTATGCTATGATTGTTGGGTCATGAGACCCATGTTTTTAATATCTCGCTCCTCGGAGCCTAATGAATAAATACTTGAGTTGTAGAGTTATGTTGTGATGCCATGTTGTATTTACACTTATTGAGCATATTGTGTGTATGACTGAAATGCTTGGTATGTGTGGGATCCGACAATCTAGTTGTTTATCCCTGGCAGCCTCTCTTACGGGGAGATGTAGTCTAGTGCTTCCATGAGCCATAGTAGTCTGCTACAGCCCGGTTCACCGGATTCCTGCTAGCCCAGCACTACTGCTCAGGACACTTGACTGGCCGACATGTGTTTCATTTTGTTCATGTGTCTGTCCCTTCGGGGAAAAGTCACGCGGTGACATCCAGAGTCCTGCCTAGCCTGCTATAGCCCGGGTTCCCGGAGTCTTGTTAGCCCAGTGCTACAGCCCGGATTCACACGCTGCTGACCGACATGCTCGATGTGATTCATGTATGCATGTCCCCATAGGTTAGTGCCGCTTTGGGTTAATGACTAGCCATGTCGGCCCGGGTTCCCTGTCATATGGATGCTAGCGACACTATCATATATGTGAGCCAAAAGGCGCAAACGGTCCCGGGCCATGGTAAGGCGACACCCATGGGAATACCGTGCGTGAGGCCGCAAAGTGATATGAAGTGTTACAGGCTAGATCGATGTGACTTGGAATCGGGGTACTGACACTACTCTTCCTCGCCGCTAGGTGCGCCCGCGCACGCGCACCAACTTTGTGGTCGTGGTGGCGGAGGGCGGCCGGGGGGAGCCGGCGATGTCCTTCGTCTGCTCCTGCGATAGTACGTCCATGAGAGCTTTCGAGTGCACTTGTAGCGGAGCCGCCGGTGTCCTATGTCTGCTCCTACGACAGTACGTCGAAGAGAGCTTTGGAGCGCCAGGGGGCCATGGTTGGAGTGGTGCCAACAGAAGGAAGTGACCGGAGGAGAATGACTGTGGGTCTTCGGCTATGGCTGGGAGCTGGGCCCGATGTTAATATAGCGGGCGAATGGCATTGAGCCACGACAGACGAATGGACGGCTGGCACCGGAGTAGGTTCGTCGGCAGCCGCGTGTCATTAATGTGGGCGACAGATGGACTGATGGCCATGGTGTCGTTAACATGGAGTAGTCGCTTGCACCGGGATAGCGCGCGGGTGCCACTCTCTCGGTCGTCGTGCTGCTGCAATGCCGGTGCAAGTGAGAGGTCATGTCTGGCGTTAATGCGGACGCTGCTTCAGTGACTTAACTGCGGGTGCAGTTGGGTCACTGACATGTTGGCCCAACAGGCATCTAGCCCACATGTCAGTGACCTAACTGCACCTACAGTTAAGTCACTGAAGCTCAGTCCCGTGAATGCAGCATTGACATTCTGGGAGAGACAGTGACCGTTTGAGGCGGGAAGCGCGCGCTAGCGATGGAAGGGGTTTCGGTAGGCCAGGGTGGTCAGACGTTGGCATGGTGGTAAAATGTGAACTCATGGATGACGAGCCTTTGACGAGTATGCGGCATGTACAGACGACCAGGCGTCCATGGAACCGCTCTTGTCGTTAGCTAGCCTTCGACAACCACCATTAGACACCACACAACCATGAATAACTTACAAATAATGGACGAATCGATCAAACGCACACTCGTGTGTAGTGGCACTATGATCGATCGCTCATGATACATATATAGGTACCATACACTATTGGAATTAGGGTCTTTGCCATCAGTTGGCTCTTTGCCGTCAGCTAGCTGATGGCAAAGAAGGTATTTTACATAAGGTTAAAGAAAATTGACGACAAAGAAGAAGAGAACGACAAAGATATTGTTTGCCATCAGCCGTCTCTTTGCCGTCTTCTAGCGATCATGTAACACCCACAATGCGGCTATATCTCCCACGTGTCGGGGCACGACTTAGAGGCATAGCCGCATGGTAGTTTAGTCGCAAGTGGGGTAATCTTCACACAATCCCATGTAATGAATAAGTAAGGGTTAAAGAGTTGGCTTACAAACGCCACTTCACACAAATACAAGTTAAACATACATCATCTAGAATACAATCAAGGTCTGACTACAGAACCAAAATAAAATAAGACAACCCCAAATGCTAGATCCCCGATCGTCCCAATTGGGCTCCACTACTGATCAAAAGGAAACGGAACAAAACAATGACCAATATCTTCATCGAGCTCCCACTTGAGCTTAGTTGTGTCATCTGCACTGGTATCATCGGCACCTGCAACTGTTTGGAAGTATCTGTGAGTCATGAGGACTCAGCAATCTCACACCCGCGAGATCAAGACTATTTAAGCTTATGGGTAGGATAGGGTAATGAGGTGGAGCTGCATCAAGCACTAAGCATATATGGTGGCTAACATACGCAAATAAGAGCGAGAAGAGAAGCAACGCAACGGTCAAGAAACTAGAAGTGCTCAAGAAGTGATCCTAAAACTACTTACATTCAAGCATAACACAAGAACCGTGTTCACTTCCCGGACTCCGCCGGAAAGAGACCATCACGGTTAAACACGCGGTTGTTTCATTTTAATTAAGTTAAGTGTCAAGTTATCTACAACCGGATATTAACAAATTCCCATCTGCCCATTACCGTAGGCATGGCTTTCGAAAGTTCAAAACCCTGCAGGGGTGTCCCAACTTAGCCCATCACAAGCTCTCACGGTCAACGAAGGATATTCCTTCTCCCAGGAAGACCCGATCAGGCTCAGAATCCCGGTTACAAGACATTTCGACAATGGTAAAACAAGACCAACAAAGCCGCCCGATGTGTCGACATCCCGATAGGAGTCGCACGTATCTCATTCTCAGGACACACCAGAAGGTCAAGCTACGAGTAAAACCAGCCCTCAAGTTGCCCCGTGGTGGCCCCACAGGTTGCCCGGTTCGGACCAACACTTAGAGAAGCACTGGCTCGGGGAGGGGGGGGGTTAAAATAAAGATGACCCTATGGCTCCGGAAACCCAAGGGAAAAAGGCTTAGGTTGTTAGGAAAATGTAAAACCAAGGTTGTGCCTTGCTGGAGGAGTTTTATTCAAAGCAAACTATCAAGGGGTTCCCATAACACCCAACTGCGTAAGGAACGCAAAATCAAGGAACATAACACCGGTATGACGGAAACTAGGGCGACAAGAGTGGAACAAAACACCAGGCATAAGGCCGAGCCTTCCACCCTTTACCAAGTATATAGATGCATTAAAGTAAATAAGATATATTGTGATCTCCCAAACATATCCATGTTCCAACATGGAACAAACTCCAGCTTCACCTGCAACTAACAATGCTATAAGAGGGGTTGAGCAAAAGCGGTAACATAGCCAAACAACGGTTTGCTAGGATAGGTGGGTTAGAGGCTTGACATGGCAATATGGGAGGCATGATATAGCAAGTGGTAGGTAGCGCGGCATAGCAATAGAGCGAACAACTAGCAAGCAAAGATAGAAGTGATTTCGAGGGTATGGTCATCTTGCCTGAAATCCCGCAAGGAAGAAGAACAAGTCCACGAAGAAGACAATCGGACTTAGTCGAACAGATCCTCACAACTCCGGAACGGAACCGAAGCTAACGAGGGAAGCAACCTGGAAAGAAGCAAGCAACATAGTAAACAACCATCACATAGCATGATGCACAACCAAGTATGATGCATGTCCGGTTTGAATATGCATGGCATGGCAAAGTGCACAACCAACACTACAAGTTAAGTGGAGCTCAATATGCAACGAGTTGCATATTGACGGAACACCACATCAATTATTTAGTTCTCTCCCGTTTAGGTACCCAACAATATTAAATGTTGTTAAACATGGCAAGAGATGAAGCAAAAGTAAACTACACAATCTAAGTAATTTAAATGGGGCCGGAAACATCAAACAACAATTCCGGTAAATCCCCATATGCATTTAGCAATTTAATGCAAACAACAATTTTAAACATTCTTGATGTTGTTATCATGATGCGGATGACATGTGCAAGTTTATGCAATTTTTATTAAAAGTTGACATGAGCATGATATTGAGCATTTGTCATCATGACATAAATGAAAGGTGTCACGGCAATGACAACGGAAATGATCCCACAGCAACAATCTGATGATCCGACAACTCATCGAGATGTCGGTGCAAAAGAAGGTGGATGTGTGAAACATGCAAGAGTGACGGGGAGTGATCCCGAATGCCGGGTTCCCATGGGTTAGTGGCATGGAAACGAGTGACAAAGCCAATCATTCACGGGTGGATACAACATCTAAACATTCATATCATACAACACATCACAAGCATACGGTCCACCAGCGTCGTCTCGATGTTATACCTTTGAAGCGTGCATTTCCGGGGCAGTTCGAGTTCGACGAGGGAAGTAGAGGAATTAGTTGTTCTACGACGGTAGTAGAAGTAGTGGTACTATCGGTCTTCGACGGTAGTGGAAGTAGTTTTTCACGCGACGGTAGTTGAACTAGCTGCTTGTGGTTCACGGGCTTTCGGCGATGGTAGTGGAACACGTTTCATAGCCGTTCGGGTCATCGTTGGAGGAACGTGACGGATTTGAATCCCTTCGAGGTTGTTGTGGTACTTGGGGTCTTCGGACTTGCTGGTCTCGACGAAAGGAAGGGGTACTTGGCGATCGACGGACCTCGTGGTACTTGTGGGTACGAGTCTTGGTGTATCCGGGTTCTCTCAATGTAGTAGTACAGTGCATTGGCCTCGAGCGGCACCGATCGAGTCAACGCAGCGGGTCTTGGTGATGACCGAAGGGTCTCGTTTGTGGCCATGGTACAGTGGCTCCGTGAAAAACCAGATGGATGCAAGGCCATGGCAGTGACGGGTTAGAGCGCTTGACAGGATCCAAAGCCAGGAGGTGCTCGAGGACAGGGGCGCTCGGGGCATCGGTGAGAGCTTGCAGGACGCAGGTGGAGGGGTTGATGGCGACGGGCGGTGAGGTATGAAGGTGCTGCAGCAGTGCAGGTCAGGCGTCACGCGAGAAGAGCAGCGGCAGCAGGGCGCGGTTGCGCTTGGGGCGCCGGCGGCGGCCTCAGCAATGAGAAGTGGGGCGCGATGGAGAAGGGAGGAGCGCCGGGATGACGACGGTGCCAAGGAGACGAAGCAGGAGGGAAGAAGAGGGGCGTGTCGGGGGTGGACGAGGATGGCTTGCGGTGGCCTTGGCGAGGTCGAGATGGTGGCGAGGCTGCGAGGTGGCGCTGGGCGTCCCTGGCGATGCGGCGCTGGAGACGAACCCGAGAAGGAGAAGGGAGGGGCGGGGCTCGACGGGGCGACGTGCGAGCGCCGGACCATGGGCTTCGGGGGTGAGGAGGCGCCATGGAGGAAGGAGGTCGGTGAGAGGAGAGCTTGGGGAGCCGACGGCGGTGTAGGGTCGGGCGAGGTGCTTTGGGTGTAGCGTGTGCGACAGCGCTGTGGAAGATTGAGAGAGGGGAGAGGGGATCGAGCGGTTCCTGGGATCTGCGTGCGTGCGGGTGCTGGCGGCGGTGTAGGAGGAAGCGAGGCAGAGGGTGAGAGTTAGGTTTAGGGGGTTGGTGTGCCTTGGAGGAAGGATGGGCCGGCTGAGAGGCTGCAGGTGGAGGGAGGCCCAGCTGGGCTGGAATGTCTGCTGGGCTGGAATGGCCGCTGGGCCTCTTGTCTCTCTCTTTAAAAACTTATTTCTTTAACGGAAAAGAAATTAGAGAGAGGAAAAGAAAGAGAGGGTTAGGGAAGTATTTTGGGCATGGGGGTTATTTTTCTAGACTCACAAAAATGTGAGGAATTTGAATAAAATGACAAGAGGATTTTTGGAGAAAATAGATTCACACATGTTGAACTTAATTCAACATGTTTGAATTTTGAAACCCATTCAAAAGGACTCTAAATGGGCTGAGATTTTAGAGGAGCCTCGAAAAGAAGTGACAAGAATTGTTGGGAAAGTTTGAGGAAGAACTTGAGATAGAATGGGCATGGGAATTAAATTGTAAGTATCTTTTGGTGATTCCAAATTAATGGAATATTTATAATATAACTCCCTATAAAGAGAATTTGACCATGTGAACTCCCTCGATTTAAGTGGATCAAATATCCATGCCATCTATTTAGTTGAGTTTAAAAAAAGGGGGTGCAAGATGAAATGATGCAATGCAATGATGAATGCAACAAGCAAAAACAAATCACACGACGAAACTCGGAAAACAAGGAAGGCATCTGAAGCTCCGGTCTTGGGGCGTTACAGATCGGCATAGAAGCTTTGCCGTCAGCTAGTAGACGTCAAAGAGGGAGGGTGGCCCACTAGCGAGAGCCACCTAACGGCCACTTTCTTTGCCGCCGCTAGCGGACGGCAAAGCTTCTTTGCCATGTGCTAGCCGACGGCAAAGAAAGTTGCCAAACTAACGTCCGTTAGCTAGGCTCTTTGCCGTCAACCACGACCTAACTAAAAAGCCAACACGCCCGCGCCCCACCCCTTTCTCTGTCCCCTCTCTCTCTCCGCCCCGCGCCACCCCCGTCGCCGGCCGCCCCGCCCCCGTGCCACTACCGCCCCGCGCCACCCATGTTGCCGCGTTGCCCCCCTCCCCGTCGACCCCCTCTGCCCCGCGCCACCCCTGTTGCCAGCAGCCCCGCCCCGCGCCGCCGCCCCGCGCCACCCATGGCTCCATGCTGTCCCGGCGACCCCATCTCCACCCCGCGCCACCCCCGTCGCTGTGCTGCCCCCGCCGCCCCAGCGACCCCCTCTTCCGCCCCGCATTGGCCCGCCCCCATGCCCGAGCCGCCATCGCCCCGCGCCACCCCCGTCGCCATGCGCCCCCTCCTCCACCCCAGCGGCCCCGGCGCCCCTTTCCTCCACCACCGTGGCCGGCCCGCCGCCCCGCCGCTCCGGTGCCCCCTCCTCCAACCCAGACGCCCAGGCGCCCCTCTCCTCCACACCCGCGGCCGCCCCGTCGCTCCAGTGACCCCTGCTTCGGCGATACCTTGTATTTTTTTACATTTAGTTTAGGTTTAGTTTAATTTTGGCTTGGTTTAGTTTAGGTTTAGTTTAGGTTTAGTTTATGTTTACATTTAGTTGACTTTAGGTTTAGTTTAGGTTAAGAAGAAAGATGAAAAAATAAGAAGAAGAAGAAGAAGAAGAAGAAGAAGAAGAAGAAGAGGAAGAGGAAGAAGAAGAAGAAGAAGAGGAACAAATCCCTAATTTTTCTCTTTTGCTGTTGTAGTTGGGTGTTGTGCTGCTTTGATAGAATTTGAATTGTAAAAATACATAGCAAATAACATTGTGTGGGGAGCTGTTTTCATACTCCCTTTATATATAAGAGACATTATGGGCACCTCCGAGATACCTAGCCAACATATATATCAATTTAATTTATCAAATAGGGAGAAAATCCTATGTATATGTTTTTGTCAGGAGTGCTTGTTGAATCTCCTAATTTTCATGTTTTATACAAATATTACAATAACATTTAATGGTCAAAAACAGCAATTTTTATGTGATATGGAGTGAGGAATTGATTATTCAATGATATTTTTACCCCTATGTGAACTGCTATCCATTTTAATTCCGCAACATAATTGTCACTTGGCAAAAATATATTAAATGAATTATGATATTGGTTGAAGTGTGATAGTAGAAGAAATAAGGTCCATGGCATGTCATGCAAAATTATAGATGTCTATATTTCACCAAATTTCAAATAATTTTTCTACCAAAAATAAATGAAAAAAATATTGGTTACACTTGAACCTTGTGTTATCTTTGAATATCACCATCAATATCGTTGGTAGTGGTAATGTTTTCTTATTGGTATCACCATCAATTTGGTTTACATTTTCAGTTTTGTTTCATGTCTAAAGAAATCCCTAGTTTTGAAGGGTTCTAGCTGTTGCCATAATATGCCCACAAGTGCATTGCTTTTTTAATGTGAAATGATAACTTGGTGTAGTTGATTATCTTCTGCTCAAAACTTCTGCTGCTATAATGTTGTATGATAATGTTGTAAGGGTAGTAATTGATCTCTTCTACTGCTTATCAGAGATGGGGGGACGCCACCACCACAAGCTGCGCTCTGCCACACCGGAGTACGACATGGAAGGTTTCGAGTTCTTCATGATCATACTCGAGAATTCCTCCAGGAGGCAGGTATATAAAAGGAGAGATCTCCCCTTCACCCATATCTTTATCAAAACTCTGTTGTTGGCTACATCACTGCTTGATCCACGCTGCAGAGGCTGCCTGACACTATTATGAAGATGCTGGACGGCCATCGGCAAAGAATGTAAAGCTGCAACAGGCCGGCAGCGGGCTTCGCAGGCTGTGGGACATGGAGGTGGTGTTCAGGTATGACCACATGTACCTGTGTCGTGCCTGGGAGCAGTTCGTCCGTGCCTATGACCCGCGACACGGGTACTTCCTTGTCCTCAGTACGATGACAATGCCACGCTCACCGTGAAGGTGTTCAACACGACTATGTGCCGCATGCGCTACCAGGACGACGATCATGCCAGTACGCTCTGCGTTTTCTACCTCTCCATTTGGCTTTGTCTCACACTGATTGTTAAAAAAACTTTGTTGCATTTGGTCAGGCAATGGGAGCAGCAACAGCGACTCTGGCTACAGCAAAAGCAGCAGCGACTCTGGCTACATCAAAAGCAACAGTGAGGATGATTCGGGATGGAGTGGGGAAGAAGAGGAGCTGAGTGGGGATGAGAAGGTGCAGCCAATTCTGTCTGATGATGACCTCGCAATGGTGGTGGGTGACAATGGCCAAGCAATGGTGGTGGCTGACGATGGGCAAGCGATGGTGGTGGCTGACCATGGGAAAGAGATGGTGGTGACTGACGATGACCTAGCGATGGTGCTGCCTGAAGATGGCCTCACGATGGTGGTGGTACCTGACAATGACCTCGCGATGGTGGTGGCGCCGACGATCCCACAGCTGGGCAACATGACCATGCCAATTGTGGTAGAAGACTACATCCCACTACCTCGCCGCTCTAAGTGCATCAGGATGATGAAGGAGAAGGAGAAGAAGGAGGAGTGAAGTATGTCAGGTATGTCAGATCTCCAAAATGATATATACTTAGCTTTGTTTCCTCCGAGATGACCTAAGTTAGCTCTAATATGCTAAGTTATCTCTAATATGCTTAGTTACCTAGGTTTGCTCAATAATGACATACACTTATATTATTTATGTAAAAATGGCATAATTAGCTTACATAGGTTTGAAAAGGCATAACAATCTTGGTAACCTCATATATGTCATATAGTTAGCTTATTTTCCTCAAAAAAGACATAATAAGCCTAATTAGCTCCAAAATGATCAATTTTACCTAAGTTAGCTCTAAAATGCTAAATTAGCTCTAATATGCTTAGTTACTTGGGTTAGCTCAAGAAAGACCTATACTTAGCTTACTTATGTCAAAAATGGCATAATATGCTTAGTTAACTCAAAAATGGCATAATTAGCTAGGTTAGCTCCAAAGTGACCAATTTTACCTAGGTTAGCTCCAATATGATCCATTTTACCTAGGTTAGCTCCAAAATGACCAAGTTTACCTAGGTTAGCTCGAATATGATCCATTTTACATAGGTTAGCTCCAAAATGACCTATTTACCTGGCTTAGCTCTAAAATGAACTACACACTTAGCATTTTTACCTATCTTAGCTAGAAAATGGCATTTTACCTACCTTAGTTAGAAGAAGATGATAAAGAAGAGGAGAGGAGAAAAAGAAAGATAAGATAAATTATTCTTGTTCATTTTCTTCTTCCTTTTCTTATTTTTCTTCTAGCTAGTCTTCTTCTTCTTCTTCTTCTTCTTCTTCTAACTTTCATCTTTCCAAATTTGCAGATTTGCTTTAGATGAAGAAGCTTGCATTGATGGAGTGTACTCTTCTCTTTGTGCTTCCTTTTTGTTTATGGAAACTTCTTTTAGATATGTATGTATATATGGATATGTTGTTGGAAACTTGTATGTTTCTTATGTTGTTGGAAACTTATTGTTGGTATGCTCGTTAAAATTATTTTCAAATGTGTGTGTGTGTGTGTGTATATATCTGTGAAATTCTGTCAAATTGAATGAATTTAAGAAAAACAGGGGCTATACATGCACTTTATCGTCCGCTGGTAGACGGCAAAGAGCTTTGCCATTAGCTAGCAGACGGCAAAGCTGCCACATGGCAGCTACTTGGCTACTTGTGCAACCTGGGGGGCACTGGGCGGTGGCAGCATGAGGGCAGGCCCTATATGGTTTCTTTGTCGTCTACTGGAAGACGACAAAGAACTTTGCATCTTTGCCGTCTCCCAGTAGACGGGAAAGCACACCGTTAAACCCTTAACGGCCCTAAGCTGCCATGTGTGTCGTCCAGGTCCTTTGCTGTCCGCTAGCTGACGGAAAAGACCATTTCATCTTTGCCGTCCGCCAGCGGACAAGAAAGAACCCTTTGCTGTAGCTTATTCAGTCGGACCTGTTTCCATCTGCTGGCGGACGGCAAAGGCCTTTGCCGTCAGCCATGGCAGACGGCAAAGTGCCTGATTCCTGTAGTGATAGTACCCTCTCTAGCTAAGTTGTTTTATAGATTGTCGTTGTGATGCATGATATACATGAGCAAGGCGCTGAGTCATGTCGTCGCGTCGTGTGCTGGGCCATGGCTAATGTCTAGCAGCTCGGCGCCCAAGCACGAGTATGACGTTGGTGTTGAGCCAGGTGAATAAATGCTCGGTGTTCGCGGAGGCTGCTAGCAAATGTCTAAACAGTAATGTCACGCACCGCCGGGGCGCGCAGGTGATGGGCTCGCCGTTCGTGTTGCCCCATGAGTAGGACTTTGATTGAGGGGGCAGCGTGCATGCATTAGTATGGTTTGACAGCGTGAGCGTGAATGTCTGTAGGCGTACATTCTACTTGCGTCTATGGAAGGTGTACTCTAATGTGTGCATCACGTATAACAAAAAAAATCGGTTTGTGCATTTAACACAAAGTATTTCATTTTCATTTGGCTGACGAGTGTGTGTTGCAGTGATGAGTCTGTGGTTTGATTCCTCACATACGCATAACTTTGGTTTTTATTTCTTTCTCCACTGACAGGTAGGGCCACATAGATAGATAGATACAAAACACGAGCTAATGAGGCGCATGCAGACTGTTTGACTGGTCAACCGGACAAATACGGAGCTATATGTTGAGCTAGTGACCGTATAATCACCATAATCTCGTATACAGTGATCAAAGTGAGCTATCAAGACAAGTTTGATGACCGCCAATGCATTTTACTTGGTAATAAATGACCAGGATTGAAGGGGAATCCAAATTTCCTTGGTCTTCTGTCCTTGAGCTCTTGACAAACCAATGCACTATACGGTTGTCCGGCCACTCCACCCCAGAGCTCTCACCAAGCGTCGTTCATGCCACCGGGCGGCACACTAACCGGTAAGGAAGCGATGGCATCCCGCCACGCACGACCGCACACAAAATGGAGGGTAGCGATGGCATCCCGCCGTGCTGAGTTCATCGCCGCTTGTGACCTCACACCTATGTGGGCGGACTTTGAAGCTGCCAAAGCCGAATGGGCGGTAGAGCAAGAGGCAGCCAAAGCCGCACAGAGGTTGCATAAAAGGCATAAAGCACTCAAGAAAAGAGAGGCCCGCCACCGCAAGAAAGAAGAGGACGCACGCGCTGCTGCGGAGAGTTCGGCGGAGATCCATGCACGGTGGGGTGTCACCGACAAAGCCGGGAAGGAGAACGACGACGTCTAGCCAACATGTGAGAAGTAGAAGTACTAGTAGTTAGTGTGTGTCGGTGTTGCCCGTACATTTGTTTAATTAATTACTAGCACAAATGCATGTGCGTTGCAACGGATGGCAAAAAACCTCACTTCACTAATCCAATGGACCAAGACCTCCTCCTCCCCCCCCCATGACCCATCACCAGACATGACGACATCAACAAAATCCTTAAAATACTTCACACTGCCACATGAGAAACAAAAAAAGTATTAGAAGCGTTGTCCAAATATCCCACATCTTTGGCTAATATAATAGAGAAAAGTGTAGAGTTTGTGTCGCACACAATAGGGACTCCGAGTCCAACTCCTTATACTTTGGTGACGGGTGCTAGTGGGTCGAGCTGAAAAATAAGACTGAAGATTTGTTTTATTCCTAGAAAAATATAGCATATGACCAACAAATAATGAATGTTTTATTGTGATTTAGGCAATGATTTTTTTGCATGTGTTATTGCAATATTTTGCTATTGAGTTAAACAATTCTGATATGTCAAATATTAGTATCACAGTATCGTATCTTAGTTTTTAACGTCAACAATTCATATATAAAGAAGTAGTTCACCCGTGGCATGTGCACCTAAACACAACACCTAGCAATTTAGCTAGAAAAGCGGTTCAAGATGATTTAGACACAAAGAAGAAATTCATCAGTTCAATAACTGAATAAGCCTCGGAGCATGTAGAAAAACTATGATATTTTTGGGGCGTAATTACCAAATGTCTCGTATATGGGGTGAAGTAATTTTGGTGTATATTCATTTAATTTTTCTGGTCGAATATCTTATTGTTCTTGAACAAACTTATATTCTACTTAGATTGGATCACATTATAATTTACTTTAACCTTATATTCTGTTTTACTGGTTCAATTTATGTTTAATTTCTTTTTCTAATGCGAAGGCATCTAATTTTGTATGTGCTCACGTTAAGCTCAAATTGTATGCATGTTCCATAAAAGAATTTGTACGCATGTTAGAATATATATATATATATATATATATATAGTGTTACTATTCATCACCCAGGGTGCAGAATAAGTTATTCTTCATCTGAGGTAATCTTACGATAATTTCATAATTAAATTACGTTTGCAATTTAAATAGTTACATTCGTATTGATTCATTACGTAAAATTTGGCATAAGAAAATAAAAATATAGGTCATAAGACAAGAAAATTTGCAGTTTATGTGTATTTTACACTATGATTTTATGTTTGTAATTTTACATAACATAAAATATTTTTTACAACGATTATATATTTTCTTACGGTGTCTTTTTACGTCGGAAATAAGAGAAAAAGTTACGGAACGTAAAATTACGGGGCATTGATGGTAAAATAGAGGAGGGGTGAAGAATAACTATTCCTCACCCAGGGTGACGAATAGCGCGACCCTATATATATATATATATATATATATATATATATATATATATATATATATATATATATATATATATATATATATATATATATATATATATATATATATATATATATATATTGCTGATAGATCAGACCGGCCGCTCATGGTATGATGATCTATGTTTCTTTTTCAAGTGCAAAGGCATCTAATTTTGTATGTCCTTAATTTATACACATATTTCAAGTGCAAAGGCATCTAATATTGTATGTGTTATAAATACATATTCTTGATAGTCCTTTTTGCTTTTCTTCTTCTTCCATTTTGATGACAATTATTTTCGGACGGAGGGAGTAATTTGTATGTGTCCAGATTGACTCTCCTTCGTCACATCACATCTTTCTTTCACATATGGAATCTTCCTTCTCAACTCTAGGATTACCTTCCTTTTCTGCCTCATATTGCGCATGGAAGGTTTATTTCTCTCATCCTCAACTCTTATTTGATCCCTCTTTCCTTGTATATCCTTATTGTTTCAATCCCTCTTTCCTTCCTTATTGTGGGATGGTTTATTTTTTGTCCTTAATGATTCCCAGCACTGCTCCTTGATACACACAAAAATCCAATGTATATAAATTAGAAAATTTACATGTAAAGAAGCAAGGTGGGACTATGTCATTAGAAGGTGAACCCTCTTTTCAACACAAACATAGGCTTGGCTTGTTGGCTACAGCCGTACTACCGGGAGTCAAGCTCGCGAGTTCGAGCTCCCATTATGGATGACGGGACGACTCGCCCCTAATGGTAAAAAAACGCTAATCGCGGAACAAAACCAAGAATATCACCTTGCTTTAATAGTAGGTATAGATATGGATATGAGAATGTACCAGTACTAGTTACTACATTAGTTTTTAGAGCAAATTACCAGTACATTAGCCTAGACTCAATGGAAAAATTCCTATCCTATGCATCAAATGGCATCTCTTTCTCTAGAATTGAGATGCATGTCATCTCACTTCCTATGATTTTCATATTCCTATGAAATTCTTATCCTATGAACCAAAGGAGGCCTCTGCTGGAGTATAGTACTACTGTAGCTAGCAGTACTGTTGGTACAGTTGTTTTCTTCAAGAAGCGAAATTCAATGAAGTCATGATGGTTCCTTCGTCCGAGCAACTTCATAGTGGCAAAGGTTGGGCCTGTGATTTGATGGCTCATTAGTCATTATTACTGCGGCGCGACGACTGGGGTGACTCTCGGAGTTCTGCGTGCATGGCAATTGGACCAGGATGGTCGACGTCCCACATGTCGGCTAATGGAAGTATTCTTTCTGATATCGAGGAGCAAGGAAACTGCGTGATATAGTATCACTGCTGATTTATATTTATTTTTTATTTTTGATGAAAGCTAGTGTTTCAACTCTTACGACAAAGGAGTGCCAAACACGGCACGTGTTGGATGTCCCACATGTCCGCGGAAGGAGTGGGACATGGTAGAGCGTCTCCACTTCTTCCACTTCTAGGTCGGAGACCACACGTAGTAGTACTAGTGGTATGAACGATACCAAGTGTGACCCAGAGAGAAAGACACGTCTAGTTGGAAGGTCTCGGGCTATACACGTAAACAAATATAAAACCTAATACGTGCCTCCAATTAATATAGTAGTAGAGTACTTAGGCACGTACATCATAACATCACCGTGCATTGCACGTACAACATTTGGTGGTAGTAAGACACAAATGCCTATATGCCACGCATGTTCGTACTATTTGCGCCTTTCTACTTCACTTACTGTGCTACATTACTCACATTCGTACGTCCACTCCTGGGTACATGTCCGTCTCATAGTTCCAGTCCCACGTGTTCTTCATAGATGGAACTATCCATAACGGTGGGCAAAGGGAGTCCATATCATCGCAACTTCTTAGTGTGGCTCCCCACAATGGAGACTCGTCCAAACTATGGCCAGCCTCGACGTGGAGCAGTCGCGCGCACCGGGAAGCGGCACTCTCTCAGCTGTCGCGCTGCTTCAAAGCTGTCGCCAGTGAGAGGTCGTGTCCGCTATGGCCGGGCATTAATGCGGCACTGATGGTCCGGGGCGACATTGATCGTCATATGCAGGAAGCGCGCGCCGGCAAGGGAGGGAGTTTGGGTCGGCTAGAGCGGTTAGACATGGGCGTGGTGGTGGTATTGATTTTGAATCATTTCAGGTGTAGTACTGGTAGTTTGCAAAACTACTCAATTATTGCACTCAGTTTCCTAAGAAATTGTGGTAAAAAAGTTACTTGCAATGCATGCATCTGTGACCAATATAAATGACCAATAAAAAACTAGTACATGCACGCAACAACTTAATGGGCATTGTAATCTCAACATGTGATGGGGAGCTCTAAATTTTAATTTGAAACTTACAAAACGAAAAAAATTCAAAACAAATAAACTAGAAGAGAGGGAGTATATAGTAGGATGTATCCCATACAAAACAAGTCGCCTGGTTTGTCACCGCGAAGATGCGGTTAGAAAGGAGCACAACGTCTTCGTCTTCGTACGGCAACAAATCGGTCGCATACAGCATGGTCCACCTTTGACCGCCATGTGCAGGGTTCATGAAAGCAATCGCGATGTCGAACACCGCGATGAGAGTGTAATTTTGGTTGGCGGACGACCTTATCGGGGCTTCCAGGATTGCTATATTATCCAATGTCACCGTGATTCCATCATACCAATACAGGCGGTGGCCCGTTGCATAGCTGATCCGAATGTTGGACAAAGGTTCCATGGTAACGGTGTCACCGTTGTAAATGTTGTGCAAATTGATGTTGGTACCCTCCCGTACATATGCATACCAATCTCCACTGGCACCAAGCCTAACCTGTGAAACAGTGGGCAGCGGGGGAATTAGGAGATGGGCATGGAATTAGTCTTTAGAATGCATTTACTATGTGATCAAACTCATCACTTACTTGCTCATCGGACAAAATCCGAGTGCCCCTCAACATCGGCATCTCAAGGGGCGTCAACTTGCAACTACCCACCATGCCGCGCTGGAGAGACCCCCAAGGAACATCCTCGTGAATTGCACGTAACATTAAGATGCATTTGTATGAGTAGTTTATCTTGTGAGAGGAAAGGATGAACGAGGGAAGACCTTATTTTCAAATGTGGAGAGGGGTGTGGGCATCTTTTTGAAAAATTGCCATAGTTTTCTTCCTATCCATCATATATAAATCGGACTGCCTATATTGCAGGATGGCAGGCACACCATCATCGCCAACTTTATTTTTATAAGAGTAGTAGAAGAGAGATAAAGATAGATAGATTATTATTATTATAAGAGTAGAGATAGAGATTAGGGAGCTGGAGAGTGGTTCGTTGTACGTCATGTTTGCGTCCATCCACTAGCTCACAATTAGAGCACGCATGACATTTACAGCGATTGGGATTAGTTGTTTTTCGGACGCATGGACCAACACAGACTAGCGGACCTGGTCACCCTTTTTGAGCACACCTTCGACCAGTACGTGCGTGACGTGTGTGCATGCAAATCTTGCATGACCAAACCGTGCGAAGCTTAGCGGTAGGCTGTCAAACTACAACCTGCATGTGGCAGCCATGTCATCCACACGCAACCTAAAGGCCAATTCATATTCCGCTGGACTATACTGTACAACTATGCATTGTTTGGCATGAACATTCCTTGGAGCTCATGCTGCAACTGGCGTACTCCACAGCCCGCTTCCCTTCTCCTTCCTCTTCCACCGCCTACGCACGTCCGCGAGAATCACCCGGTCAACCCTTATATAGGAGTCCTAGCACAAAAAGATACATGCATGACCACTAAAATTTCCTTTCTCTTATCTCTATGAAATAAATGGGGGTTGAAACTCAAAGCCCTTAAAGTTTGAGTATATAATGGAGATCATCGTCCTCCTCCGGCTCCTCTTTGCCCGCATTGCCGTCTACATGTTCCGACTCCGCGTCGTCATTCTCCTCCTCCGGCTTCACGTGCTGCTCCACCTCCAATGCCTCCTCATCCGGCTCCAGCTAGTCCGGACTCCGGAGGCAGGGCGGCTGTGATCCAGGCTTCGCGCCGCCTCCAACTTAAAGCGCCACTCCAACGGGAGTATGGCGTATGTCATTACCTTCGGCCGGGCCATCGCTATCGGGCGACGAAGACCAGAGAAGAGGCAGTGGGAGGGGAATGAATGCAGCTATTGTTTGGGTTCGCCGTCCGACTTAAATAAATGCGCACCATCACGTGTACCCGCGGGTGCACAAATTGTAACATACGGGTCTGCTTAAGGGGGCGTCATGTAACTGGTATGTGTGTGAGATTCTAAGAGACAGAGTGCGTGTGTGCGACTCTACTCTTCGAAAATGTAGTCAACCTTTTTCATCAGGATATATGTATAATGGTATTACACTTTAGCTAGTGATTTACGTGGCCATGTTAACGTGGTTGTGTAAAAAAATGTCACTTCCTGCTCTTGATTTACGTTATATAATTATGAGAAGTTTGCTAACTACTAAAGTAAAGTGGAATTTGTCCATGTTATACAAGTAATTTAAGGTGATTGTTTATCATACGGGTAAGGTTGGACGAAGGGAGGTAGGAACAAATGCTCCGCCTAGAGCATGTGTGTGTGAGATGTAGTCTTAGTGCATGTGGGGGTTGCGTGCGTGTTTGTGTGTGTGTGTATGTGTGTGAACAGAGTCTTCGAGGGCGAGAGTAATTTAAGTGTGTGTGGCTTCATCGTAGAGAGGTGATGTGTATGGTAGAGGACACCAACGAGGGGGTGCGAGAGAGAAAAAGGCCCGTAGAGAGGGAACATGTTTGTTCGAGAGACACCGAGGAAGACTACTATATATCGATGGTGCATGTAGGCGGGAATTATACGAAGGGATGTTCTTATTGGTTTCGGGGATATAGGTGAAGAGTGAGAGAGGGGGTAGCTAGAAGGAGATTGTTAAGAGTGAGTGTGTGTTTTACCCATCCAGGCGGAAGTTATGTGCACACAAGAAGAGAATGATTCGATGTGGGGTTAGGGCTAAGGGTAATGAACTATGTATGGAGACATAGGAGACCTTGAACGTGCATGTGCGAGAGGTATACATGTATACGTGGGATGTGTGTGTGCGCGCATGATCGAGATAAAAGAAAGAAGACATAAGTCATAAGATCAACAACATGGGAGAGACGGATCGGTATGACAATATGCATGCATGTGAGAGTGCAGGGATGAAGGCCCGACAGCTTGTGTTTTTGTCTTTAAGAGATAGTGGCATGGGCTGCATCATGCATCTATGGCGAGCAGAGGGAGTGAGACACAATGATTGTGCAAAAGAGATCAACCTATAAATGCCTGTATGGAGAGACAGATATAGTGTGCGTGATAGGAAGCAAGAGTGCGTGAGAGAAAGAAATGTTGACGGAGAAACTACAAATAGATAGAGAGATAGAGATGCTAGCTAGAGGGACATCAGCTAGTTTAAGTGTTGGAGATGACCGCCGAGTGGTTCAGATGGTGAAGTTATGTGTGTGTGAGAGAAAGATAAAAAGAGGGCACATGATTGCACATAGAGAGAAACATATATAGTGTGCGTGATATGAAGCAAGAGTGAGGGCGAGAAAGAAGGTTGATGAAGAAATAGATAAATAGAAAGATAAAGATGCTAGCTAGTGCCTGTGTTAGAGATAAGAGTCGAGTGGATCAGAAGGCTGAGTTATGTGTGTGGGTGTGACAGACATAGAGAGAGGGTGCATGCGATTCACATACAAACAAATATCAGAGAGAAATGAGATCCTGAGAGACGAAGTTTTGTGTTTGCGAGAGAGAAAGACATTTCACAACGAGAGTGGTAGCTAGAGAGACATATCAGGGAACACGAGATATCTCTAGGGAGAGAGATTGTGTGTGAGCGACATACAAGAGAATGGTGGAGAGATATGAGACCCTGGGAGACAGAGTTTGTGTTTGTGTGTGAGAAAGAGATATTTAAGAGGAAGAGTCATAGCTTCTCATAACTAAGGAGCACATAGACATCTCTATATCTGAGGGGGTGTGTGAGTGGCACACAGAGGAATAGTAGAGAGAAACAGGAGAAAAAGTTTGTGTTCGTGTGAGAAAAAGATATTTCACCGGGAGAATCATAGTTAGAGACACAGAGCAGGGAGCGAGATATACTTAGAGAGAGATAGAGTGAAGGTCGAGGGAGCGAGTACCGTCAGTGTGTTATGAAGATAAAAGATCATTGTCGACATGCAAGTAGCACGAGAGATACCCGAGAGACGATGAAGGCGTATAGGTCTAGAGAGATATATAAGCATGAGTGATAGCTATATGAGACGAATATCTAGATTAAAGAGGATTCAAATATCTAAACTAGAGATCACGCCATCGATAATATCATAACGAAAATTGGTGTATCAAAACTGCATATTAATTTGAATTTGGGGACACGTGTAATGTTATATATTTATCAATATTAGTGATCCATAGATTCTTTAATTAGAGACAATGCATGGTTTATATGCAATTAATGTCTAAATGGGATTACACTATATGTTGCGTGTGTGAAACACATTATACATGGTTGAGAAGTAAAAAAACCGCATGAAACACACAATAATTGGAGACAGTTAGCGAGGAATGCATACATTGGATTTCAACATACAGCGGTTTCTAATATTTGAAAACCCAAATTAAGATGGATCCAACCTTATGAATCTGAGATGATGGCATTTGTAAACCATATTTATGTATAAAGGTTGTTGTGCTTTTGAAAGTATATATAAAAAATTGATGTATATAGAATTTTATTCCAACCGAAAATGGATCCTGCCCGAACAAAAATAGAATACAAACTGGATCTGAATTAGTTGGCATGGTAAACGTGCACTCTTTCTCTGCAAAATTTTGAACGAAGCAGGGAAAGTCGCGGTAACCGCCCAAAACCAAAATCTGCGAGATGGAAATTACTGCCTATCCCTGAGATGCAAAGTCTATCGGCTCGACTTCTATAGGTTTCAGTAGGGGTAGGCTTGTAATTTCACTCAAACATGACATAACCGCCTCCGCTTCTCACCTCCCCGGATTCATGAACGATGAGAGCCAAAACACAGTGACTCCTCAGCCAAAATTGCCTCCCTTCCCGATTCATACACGGTGGGCGCCAAAACAAATTCTCGCGGCCGAAATCTGCACCGACAAATATTCGGTGTGTGCGAGATTACCGTCCTATCCCCAACCGACTAATATTCTATGATGTAGGAAATTTTAAACGGGGGCCAAGTTTGTAAATTTCCATGCATTTGAGACAAGCGCGCCCTGAAGACATGGTCCCCCCTTCCTCTGTCCCTCCACTTCCCCATTCTTATTCCGTGGGTGCCAAAACACCCTCTCCACCCCAGCTTCCTCCCTCCGCCACCCCATCCACCACCGTCCTCCTCCACCATGCCAGAGCGATACCCCGATGCCATCATCCATTACAAGAGATCGACCTCTCTCGTCCACGGCTTCGGACCAGGATCATTGCATCCCGTCCTCTCGCTGCATCCCTGCCGTTGTCCACCTTGCCGGCGCTGCTTCTATGACCGTCTCATCCACCATGCTAGGATATTTCCCCCTCCGCCACCGTCTACCCTCCTAGATCTGCTTCCACGCTGCCGGCAGCCATCGCTACCGTAGCACCGTCAAACTCTCAGCAGATGCATACACGGCATTGCACCAGAGGCGGTACTCTTTCGTATCTGCTCAATTATTTATCACGGGAAGAAAATAGATCGCCACTACTTTACTGTGATTTCTTGTCCATCACTTACTTGCTTATTAGTTGAAAGCAAACATTGGTTGCAAAGTTGCCTTTGTCCGGTTTGCACCTTCAGATCCGCTATGGCATGCTCAACACTATACTCGCAATGCTTATGGTTTTCCCCTTTTTTATTCCACACTAGTGAAATGACAGTAGACTAAATTTCAAAATTGGGTCAGTCGAATTTTGAGAGATCGCTAGACTTCGCCGAAGGGTAGGAAGGGGATCGCTTGAGGGCTGCCCCATTATCTATCTTAGTGTTTCGGGTGGGGACAGTGGTTGTGGTGGGCTGTCGTCGGGCTATGGTAGGGCCTCGCTGGAGGCAAAACTCGATGCGGGTGAGGGGGTGGGGTTAGCTAGAGGGATGGGTGGGGGCGGCGGAAGATCAAAGGTGGTGAGCGGTTCAGGGGAGGGCGGGGGCCGGTGGTTCGGCCGGCAACCGGTCTTTAGGGGAAGAATAAGAGGCGAGGAGGAATAAGGGTTAGGAGACGTGGGATCTTCACTCAATCGCCTGAAATGGTCGACGGACCCAAATGACAAAAGTCAGGCGGCGTGCATGTAGACATTCCCATATATTCAGTACTATTATCATAGGTGCTTCGAGATGTACGTGCAAGCAGTGCTCCTCAACCCATGAAGCTAAACAATATGTGGCTCATAATTCCAAACTTAGTTGCTCAAATACGAATCTGATATGATGCTGACTTGTACTAAAACAGAGAATGTTTAATTGGTCAGTTAATGTTCCTACTTTACTTTCGAAAAGCACATGCGCCACATATAGAGGGACAACAGGGAGTTGCTCTCTTTATGCACTCTGGTTCATCATGTGTGACCAACAAACATTTTATTATCCAAAATCTGCTTTCTCTTCTTTAGCATTCTCCTCTTCTATTCTTCCTTTGTAAGTACTCTCTCTGTGTACCTAAATATAAGTCTTTGTAGAGATTCCTCCATGGACTACATACGTAGCAAAATGAGTGAATCTACACTCCAAAATGTATCTATATACATCCGTATGTGATCCATAGTGGAATCTCTACAAAGATTTGTATTTAGGAATAGAGGGAGTATAATAGTTGTACAATATGTTCTTTGTAGTGAAGAGGAGCAGGGACATTTGCAGTGTACAGGTCTATTCAGTCGCTTGTCATGGACGCTTTCAACTCTTCGTGTTGGTCTTCATGTCGATTATCATGGACGCTTTCAACTCTTCATATTCGATTGTATGTGTCGCCTTTGAGAGTTACACTGATAGTAGAAGTACTACGCCTTCAGTTGTAGAGAGCTGGTATGCGAAGCCTTTCTAGCCGTACCGGCAATACTAGCACATATATTCCAGCAAGTTCCACTTTCCTGATTTTACTCCTGATGCTTTGGGTTTTCCATTATATCTACACTATGATCTGCGTAGGTGCTTTGTGCACTACTAGCAGCTGTCCACCCTTTAAAGCTAAATAACACACCAATCATACGTCCTAAGGTTCTTCAAATACGAATGTGATATGATACTGACATTAGCTAACAGACACACATTTAATTCATTAGCTAATGCTCCCACTTGAGTTTCCAAATGCATGTGGCCACATATAGAGAGATGTCATTGAATTGCATATCTTTGGACGCTCTGATTCATCATGGGTGGGCAACCAACATTGTATAGAAAGAATGGGAATCTCAATAATATGCTTCCCCTTCTATTCTTTAAGATGTTCCTCTTCTGTTCTTCTTTAGTAATTACAGTATGTTCCTTGTTAGGAAGGGGAGCAGGGACATCTACAGTCGATAGCTCTATTGGGCCGGTTCTACTACATGATTTCGCACTACGAGTTGGTCTGCCATAATATCCCGGAAATGGTGGGAGCCGGGCGGTCTTTTATAGACTAAACTGATAGTAATAGTTGTGCGCCTTTAGATGAATATATCTGGCATGTAGGTGGTCGATAGGTTGCATATTAGTAGCGGCAAAACCCTGTATTTTCCAGCCAGTTCCGCTTTCCCGATTTATTTATGGTGGTTATGGTGTACCCCTATTATCTACACTACGATCTGCCTACTGGCTCTGCGCTCTCGTTATCATGGTTTGGCAATAAATTTCTATATGGTATATTATGAACCTATCATCTGCCAACTATCCTTACATCTGGAGCTCCCAACAGGGAGCCTATTTTTTTGTGTAGTTATGCCATATTATATTAATCTACTCACCATATTAGAGCACACATGGGCTCTCTCATCAGAATCCAGTGATTGCACACAAGGGTTTATAGGGAGCCCCTATATATTACAATATCCTCTACATTACAAAGTTAATCTCACTACTATTTATGTTTTCATGCTTTTCAGATATTGTACGTAATCACAGTGAATATAAGAATGCGCACATTAGAAGAATATTGTGGAACAGTTCAATGGGTAACAAACTTGGCATCAAGGGATTGAGGTCCATTGTGGATGCAATGAAACCCACTTGCTCATGGCCTATAGATTCGTATTCAGAATATGATCCTAATGACTATTCTGAGCTCAAGGAGTCAAAGGCAGATGGCCTATCCTGTTTACGCAATAAGGTGTCTGTTCTAATTTGGCAAGGTTTTATTGGTTGCACATATCTTGCATAAGGTGTCTTGCATTTCTTTTGCTTTGTTGCACCGCCATCTGCTTAGTTTACTCATGATATATGTGAAGATGCCATGCCCATCCATTATCAACACCTATTCCATTTGTCGCCAGACCATCTTTTTTCATTCAAATGATGTTCTTGTGTTTCATACATCCAAAAGGAAGAGGGTGATTGCAGAACCTGAAGGAGTACAAGCAAAGTCCTTGAAAAATGTGGTGCTACCAGAGAAATCACAAGCACCCGAAGTATATTGGTGATAAAACCAGCGCCGCAAAACCTAGGATATCGCAAATATGTTGGTCGCTGCTTTCATCTTGTCAGTACCTATTGTCCTATCGTTGTCATTACATTCATATATGGTGGATTATGTGACATCATTGTGCATTATAGCCTGCTTATCCACTGTTCGCTCCAATTTATCAGATCTATATTAATGCTTAAACTAATGTAGAATAAACCCAATGTTTATGAAGAAATTTAGTTCTGCATTGTTCTTGTAAGTATCTATTGTCGTTCATCACTGTACTTATATTTGTCAGTTAGTTCGTCATGTACACTTTGCAACTTATTTTCCCTTGTCCTCCATTTTCTACACATCAGATCTACATTTACTCTTGCCAAAATATTCAATAAAACCAATGTTACTGAAGAAGTTTAGCTCCGCATTGCTCTCGTCAGTGCCTTTTGCCTGTATGTTGTATTTACATTTGCAGTCTGCATCTTAAGTTAAATAATCGCCATTTGTTCCTATATTTTCACATCTATATTTACTCTTAACAAAATGTAGAATAAAGGCAACGCTCTTCAAGAAGAGCGTGCGGTAAACTTCTTGAATTGCCCCCCCAATCAATATGGACAAGGGCCTTATAGAGCCTGTCTTCACTACTAATGTAAGTTTGTCCTCCTCAAGCCTTCAAACTTTGTTGTGTATATTTGGATAGCTTTGAGTGCAAATGATGTTTATTTTTGTCGTCTGCGTCAAATTGCTTGTTCAAAGTTTATAAAGAAGAAGTATAAACATAAGTTTGTCCTTCTCAATTTCAGTCTTTAGTTGTACAACCTAGTTCCTTATTCGTACCATGTAAATTAAACTAAAGATAGCAAGTTATCTTCTTTAGCACTATGAGTATGCTTGTGTTCTTGATCTGTGATCCAGTAGTGTGGTGAAACTACCAACAATAGCACAATGTCATATCATTCTATGTATCAACTATGAACAAAGCCATATTATATTAATGTTATTTAAATCATGTCTCTTTATTACGAATCTGAAATGCTATAAATTGACAGTACATTCTCCATTCATTCTTATACGTTGTTTTGAACTAAATGTATGCTTGTGTTCTTGATCTGTAATCCAGTGGTCCGGTGAAGCCGGCCGCTCCTGCACAATGCCATTTCCTGTCGTCTTAACTATGAACAATGCATATTATGTTAATGATATTTTAAACTGTGTCTCTTTATTTCTGACAAAGAAATGAGATGAATTGACAGTGTTGATGCTTATACGTGCAAAACCTGTTATCTACCTACTTGTTTCTCTTTCAGGGTGACAACACTACTGGTAGGAAGAACTGCCACAATGATAGTGAGACGAACCCATTGTCATATACTCCATAGAAGAAGGCAACACATCTTGAGGGTAGGGATACAACCACAAAGTCATATCTTGATGTAGTGTCGAACTTACTAAGTGACACAAGCTCGATGAAGTCACTGCCTGAATCTGTTCGACTTCTTCAGTCTGAAATTCAAGCAGAAAGACACGCTTCCACTCAAATCCGACAGGAACTCCAATCCCTATGCAAGATTAACGATAAGTATAGGACTTCTATTGATGCTATGCAACTTAAGTTGGTGTATATAAGCATCAAAGAAGCGCAGTCTCATTAGGTTAGTAAGCTGCTTGTGTTGCAGCTCCTGGGTCGGGCTAACCTTTCTTGAACTGTGTTGAAGTGTTCTCTTTCCTGTCTATTATTTTGTCGGCTTGTTAACTTCCACTGGTGGCGACCTGCCCAGTTTATGGAATCTGCTATCTGGTTGCCCTATATTATCACTCGCGCCAAACTTTGATGCACAGAGGATGTAATATGTTGTAATTTCTTTGTTGTATAGTATAGGTTTATTCTTCGTCACGATGCTGTAATTTATTTGTTGTTTCTGCTATCGTCGCTCTGAGAGAAGGTCATACTCTTCAATCGGTGCACAATGATAGGTTAGGTTTATAAAATAATAATTTATGTACTAAAACTGGCTGGTCGCTAATCGCTAGTACGGGCCGAACTACGGGCCTACAATCATCTTGGGCCATTAGTTAGGTCCAGTCTTAATCTGGCCCAGTATTAGTTTCGGTCATTTAAAAGGCCGAGTAAACCGCTTGCCTTAATTGGTCTAGAAAATTAAATAGGCTTTTAACACGTTGAGAACTAGATTCAGCCTTAATTGTGGCGAACAAATCACGGGCCGACAACATGCTGTAATATAAATTGGCCCATTCGGGTGACGGTCCATAAACAGGGTGAAATGTTTTTGGGCCTTGGCCGACCTAATTAAATGATGGGCTGGAAGCAGGCTGGATGTATAAGGGGCCAAAATTAGGCCCAACACTCTCAATGGCCTTTAACGGGCCATTAGGCAGTTTGGGCTAGAATGTATCCACGAAGACTACGGACCGTTAAGAGGCCGAAAGTAACTACGGACCATAGTTAGGCCCAGGTGCAACTCGGGCCGTCAAATGGCCGAAAGTGAAACCGGGCCGAAAGAGGCCCATATGTAGACAGGGCCGCTGACAAGCCAAAACTAATATCGGGCCGAATTGTTAAATGGGCCATTAAGAGGTTGAAGAGAAAATCAGGTCCCCAATGGGCCCAATGGCACAGTAGCTATTAAAAGGGTCGTATCTATTATGGGCCGTAATTTCGCCCAAGAAATGAATGTCAGTTAACGGGACGGATCAGGTATGGACCGTAATTTGGCCCAAACTATTGCAGGTTGTTAACGGGCCAGATATGATATGGCCATAAACTGGACCAGAATATTGCAGTCATTTAACGGCCCATATCTAATGTGGGCTACAATTTGGTCCAGAAAATGTTAGGCTGTTAACAAGCCAGCCCATTAGATCTGCCAAAATCTTGTGGGCCTGTTCCTGGGCCGGCTTTTAAACTTATATGGGCCTCTATTGGGCCGTCCCACATGTCAATGTTTCATTGGCAATTCTTGTCAAAAAGACGGCTGACATCTGTCCCAACGCTGAACTGACACGTGGATCGTTGACGAATGAGAATTTTACATGTGGAAAATCGCCATTGGTCCGGGCTGTTAATGGGTTATCGGATCCGAACCAGAACCCGATAGCTTAATGGCGACCTGTTATGGTGGATGCCATGTGTCGGTTTCCCTTGATGAAAGCACTTCTATGATGCGCGATTTATTGTCATGGAAGTGGACACTTTTGTGATGATAATTTTGGTAATGTCATGGAACACTTCTACGACATCACAGGTATGACTATCTTGATTCTTTCATAAAATCGTCATGGATGTACATGCATGACAGAAAACGTGACCTACTGTGACAAACACGTATCATCACTTAAGTGTATTTTTTTGTAGTGATGAACTGTTTGCGATGAGGCAGAACAAAAGAAACGGGCAAACAGATGAAGACGTGTGCGATATACGACATACAGTTCACTCAGATAACCTATTTGTGATGAGGCAGAACAACAGAAATGGGCAGCCAGATGAAGGTGTGTGCGATATACGACATACATTTCACTCGGATGAACTGTTTGTGATTAGGCAACACAAAAGAAACGGTCAGCCAGATCAAGGTGTGTGCGATATACGACATACGGTTCACTCAAATGAACTGTTTTCGATTAGACAACGCAACAGAAACGGTTCAGCCAGATCAAGGTGTTTGCAATGGAGGGCATACAGTTCATTCCGATAAACTACTTGTGTTGAGCCAAGAGAACAGAAATGTTTCACATAAACAAGATGTGTGTGATACGCGGCAAACATCCAATTACATAGGTAGCTAGTACACACATGACATTTCCATAGACCATAGTAAACTATTACATGCATAATTAACTAGGATAAATGATCGCTTGATCATCATCTACATATTGTGACGCTTGCCGCCACTTCTCTACTAGGATAAACGGAACATTTTTCTTTACCGTGAATAGCATGCTCTATTGGGCACACAAGTATATGGATCATAGCCTTGGGCGAGCAATGTGCCTGCACGCGTCATGCTAGCTTGATGTTCCTTCTATGCTAAGTTTCCATTAATTGATGGCATTTTATGAACACGCCACTGTTTCCCGCCATTTCCTCACCAGTATCCCGCTACCCAGTGATATTGCGCATAAACCCAGGAGGCACGCAACACACGGAGGCAACAAGCATAACCTGTAGCACATCCACCTTTTCCAAGCATGCCAACCCACCAAAGCGCCGCCTCTGCCATCAACCTCGACGATGAGGAAAACAAGAAGGCGCCATGACCCGTCGAGGCCGAGGCGCTCCCCGGCAATGCGGTGGACGATGATGTGATGCATGTCATTGCCAGGGTTGAGGATACCCTTGGCGCATGGTGCTTCAGCGCCCCGGATCAAGATAGGCATGTCAGCACCAAGAGGCTGCAGCTTGCCGCACAACATGATAGACAGCATGCCATAGAGCAATCTAGGCGCGTCCGCACCGATAGGCTGCGACTCGCCACATGACGAGACTGTTGGAGTGCTGCAGAGTGAGAGGTGTGGTACACCGCACAGCAAGAGCGGATCCATCGGCGCTTGCCTACTGTCGACAGGGCGTCGAAGCTGGGTACACGTCCCGTCAGTACCCCCATTCCTTGCGAGGAGTAGGAAGAGGCCCTCTATGCCGTACTTGCACCAGAGGCCGACCATGCCGTACTTGCACTGGATGACCGCCGCGCCGTTCGCATGGGTTGCACCGTTCGCCATGTCCGTGGCCTGATCAATGTCAACATGCTAGTCGGTAGGTTCGACCGCCTCCTTGGACCAGGTGTCCACCTGGGCATAGTAGAGGAACATGGCCGTCACATCCTCGAGCTGGTGATCTTCGATGAAATAGCCAACTTGGAGCTCGAGAACGCGCTCCGGATATATGTGAGCGTGTCGACCGCTTGGAAGAACCTGCACGAGTTCAGGAAGAGCCAAGGGTCTCATGGACGCATTTTATTTTGTTGATTCATTTCGACGTGGATCGCTATGTATTCACAACAATCATAATATTGCTCTGTTTATCGGTCTGTTTCAAAATGTGTACTTTGTTTTCCGTTCTTATATGTTCTATTTCAATGTGTGCATATATGCTTTCCATTCTATATATGTGGATGATAACAGCTAGATACAAATTAGTATACAAAAACAGATAGAGAATGTGTCGGCGTCATGGGAACGGGGGTACCCAGACTTGCCTGCCTGTGGCCCAGGGCGTGGCTCCACCAGCGGCCTGGTACGACCCATCTTCATCAACCAACACTCAAGACCCTCGCGAGGTGCCAAGCCTCGCGGGGAGGACTACACAGGACCTCCTCAGGGGCAGCCTCACTAGGTTGCCTCGTGAGGAGCGGAGAGATCAGGGCGAGGGGCACCTCGTGAGGTTCCCATGATGTGAGCCATGACGACCAAGGCCAGGCGGGCACCAGCAGGCGCAGAGTGCCAGTTTCCTCTTTGGTGCTAAAGAGACAGGCGCACGCGAGGAGTCCCGAGGCGTCAGGAAAAGGTGTCCATATAGGTACAATGAGACCAAGATCAGCATGATGGAAAGATGGAGGTCATCACGGAGCCCATGACGGCGTCACCGCCAGAGCCTTTGGCAGGCGAAGACCACCTTTTTTCAGGATAACTTGTACTCATTGTCCCCCTCCAAATCGGCTATTGTGGGATCCCTTCCCACCTAATATTTGGGGAGAGGACCCGGGCCACTATATATAGGACTAGCCACCACCGTAGGAAGCGGACGGATCGACAGATCTTTCAGATCATCCCCAACCACACAAGCTCATCGAGCTCAAGAACACCTCTCCTCAGGAGGTTGTTTTTCCCTTGTACTTGTTCATCCCCAGCGTACAAGGCAATCCACCACACCACACTGGAGTAGGGTATTACACCGCAACGGTGGCCCGGACCAGTATAAATTCTTGTGTCCCTTGTTCTGCGGGTTTGGCAAGCTAGACTTTAAGATCGTTGCGAGAGTGTGAGCTAGGGGGAGAGATCTTCGTGTGCACCCCAGTGTTCGAACCTCAAGGGTTTGCCAGTGAAGGAAATATGCCCTAGAGGCAATAATAAAGTTGTTATTTATTTTTCCTTAGATCATGATAAATGTTTATTATTCATGCTAGAATTGTATTAACCAGAAACTTAGTACATGTGTGAATACATAGACAAACAGAGTGTCCCAAGTATGCCTATACTTGACTAGCTCGTTAATCAAAGATGGTTAAGTTTCCTAGCCATGGACATGTGTTGTCATTTGATGAATAGGATCACATCATTGGAGAATGATCTGATGGACAAGACCCATCCGTTAGCTTAGCATAATGATCGTTCAGTTTTATTGCTACTGCTTTCTTCATAACTTATACATGTTCCTCTGACTATGAGATTATGCAACTCCCAAATACCAGAGGAACACCTTGTGTGCTGTCAAATGTCACAACGTAACTGGGTGATTATAAAGATGCTCTACCGGTGTCTCAGATGGTGTTTCCTGAGTTGGCATAGATCGAGATTAGGATTTGTCACTCCGTGTATTGGAGAGGTATCTCTGGGCCCTCTCGGTAATGCGCATCACTATAAGCCTTGCAAGCAATATGACTAATGAGTTAGTTACGGGATGTTGCATTAAGGAATGAGTAAAGAGACTTGCCGGTAACGAGATTGAACTAGGTATTGAGATACAGATGATCGTATCTCGGGCAAGTAACATACGGATGACAAAGGGAACAACGTATGTTGTTATGCGGTTTGACCGATAAAGATCTTCGTAGAATATGTAGGAGCCAATATGAGCATCCAGGTTCCGCTATTGGTTATTGACTGGAGATGTGTCTTGGTCATGTCTACATAGTTCTCGAACCCGTAGGGTCCGCACACTTAACATTCTGTGACGATTTGTATTATGAGTTATGTGATTTGATGACCGAAGTCTGTTCGGAGTATTGGATGAGATCGGGGACATGACGAGGTGTCTCAAAATGGTCAAGACGTAAAGATCGATATATTGGAAGGCTATATTCGGACATCGTAAAGGTTCCGAGTGATTCGGGTATTTTTCGGAGTACCGGAGAGTTACGGGAATTCGTATTGGGCCTTAATAGGCCATACGGGAAAGGAGAGAAAGGCCTCAAGGGTGGTCGTGCCCCTTCCCCTTGGACTGGTCCGAATTATACTAGGGAAAGGGGGCGCCCCCATCCTTCGTTCTCCTTCTCGCTTCCCTTTTTCATATTCCATGTAGGAGGTGGAATCCTACTAGGACTAGGGAGTCCTACTAGGACTCCACACTTTGGGCGCGCCCTATGAGGGCCGGCCTCCTCCTCCCTCCATCCTTTATATACGTGGCCAGGGGGCACCCCATAGACACACAAGTTGATCATTGATCTCTTAGCCGTGTGCGGTGCCCCCTCCACCATAATCCAGCTCGGTCATATCATAGCGGTGCTTAGGTGAAGCCCTGTTCCGGTAGCATCATCATCACGGTCATCATGCCGTCATGCTAACAAAGCTCTCCCTCGACACTCTGCTGGAACGTGAGTTCGTGGGACGTCATCGAGCTAAACGTGTGCAGATCGCAGAGGTGTCGTACTTTCGGTACTAGGATCGGTCGATCGTGAAGATGTATGATTACATCAACCGCGTTGTCATAATGCTTCTACTTACGGACTACGAGGGTACATAGACAATACTCTCCCCTCTCATTTCTATGCATCACCATGATCTTGCGTGTGCGTTGAAATTACTGTGTTCCCCAACAGTGGCATCCGAGCCAAGTCTATGTATAGATGTTATATGCACGAGTTGAACACAAAGGAGTTGTGGGTGTGGGTATATACGTATTGCTTGCCGTCACTAGTTGATTCTTGATTCGGCGGTATTGTTGGATGAAGCGGCTCAGACCGACATTACACGTACGCTTACGCGA
The DNA here is from genome assembly GCF_018294505.1 of Triticum aestivum. NCBI lineage: Eukaryota > Viridiplantae > Streptophyta > Magnoliopsida > Poales > Poaceae > Triticum > Triticum aestivum. The sequence continues at coordinate 285,156,396 of NC_057812.1, read as the reverse complement.
GACTGGTTCTACCGACGTGCTTCGCACACAGGTGGCTAGTTGGTGTCTGTTTCTCCAACTTTAGTTGAATCGTATTCAATGAACATGGTTCTTTCTGAAGATCAAAAAGCCATGACTATACCATGTTGTGGTTTTTTGATGCGTAGGTAAGAACGGTTCTTGCTTAGCCAGTAGCGGCCACGTAAAACGTGCAACAACAAAGTAGAGGACGTCTAACTTGTTTTTGCAGGGCATGTTGTGATGTGATATGGTCAAGACATGATGAGATATAAATTGTTGTATGAGATGATCATGTTTTGTTAAAGGTATCAGCAACTGGCTGGAGCCTTATGGTTGTCTCTTTATTGCGTAAGATGCAAGCTCCATATAATTGCTTTACTTTATCGCTATGCGATAGCAATAGTTGCAAAAGCAATAGTTGGTGAGACAACCATGTGACGACACATTGATAGAGATCAAGATGATGGAGATCATGGTGTGATGCCGGTGACGATAGAGATCATGATGGTGTGATGGAGATCAAAGGCACAAGATGATGATGGCCATATCATGTCACATATTTTGATTGCATGTGATGTTTATCCTTTATGTATCTTATTTTGCTTAGTTCGGCGGTAGCATTATAAGATGATCTCTCACTCAATTTCAAGGTATAAGTGTCCTCCCTGAGTATGCACCATTGCGACAGTTCGTCGTGCCAAGACACCACGTGATGATCGGGTGTGATAAGCTCAATGTTCACATACAAGGGGTGCAAGCCAGTGTTGCACACGCGGAATACTCGGGTTAAACTTGACGAGCCTAGCATATGCATATATGGCCTCGGAACACTGGAGACCGAAAGGTCATGCGTGAATCATATAGTAGATATGATCAACATAGTGATGTTCACCATTGGAAACTACTCCATCTCACGTGATGATCGGACATGGTTTAGTTGATTTGGATCACGTGATCATTTAGATGACTTGAGGGATGTCTATCTAAGTGGGAGTTCTTAAGTAATATGATTAATTGAACTTTAATTTATCATGAACTTAGTCCTGATAGTATTTGCATAACTATGTTGTAGATCAATAGCTCGCGACGTAGCTCCCCGTTTATTTTTGATATGTTCCTAGAGAAAAACTATGTTGAAAGATGATAGTAGAAATGATGCATGCTAGGTCCATGATCTGAGGATTATCCTGATTGCTGCACAGAAGAATCATGTCCTTGATGCACCGCTAGGTGACGGACCTATTGCAGGAACAGATACAGACGTTATGAACGTTTGGTAAAGCTCAGTATGATGACTACTTGATAGTTTAGTGCACCATGCTTTACGGCTTAGAACCGGGACTTCAAAAATGTTTTGAACGTCACAGAGCATGTAAGATGTTCTAAGAGTTGAAATTGGTATTTCATACTCATGCCCGTGTTGAGAGGTAGAAGACCTCTAACAGTACTTTGCCTACAAGATGGAGGAGAATAGCTCAACTAGTGAGCATCTGCTCAGATTGTCTGGGTACTACAATTGCTTGAATCAAGTGGGAGTTAATCTTCCAGATAAGATAGTAATTGACAAAGTTCTTTAGTCACTATTACCAAGTTACTAGAACTTAGTGATGAACTATAATATGCAAGGGATAACGAAAGTAATTCCCAAGCTCTTCACGATGCTGAAATCGGCGAAGGTAGAAATCAAGAAATAGAATCAAGTGTTGATGGTTAACAAAACCACTAGTTTCAAGAAAAATGGCAAAGGGAAAGAAAGAGGAACTTCAAAGAAGAATAGCAAGCAAGTTGCTGCTCCCGTGAAGAAGCTCAAAGCTAGACCCAAGCCTGGAACTGAGTGCTTCTACTTCAAAGGAAATGGTCACTGGAAGTGGAACTGCCCTAGATACTTGGTGGATAAGAAGGATGGCAAAGTGAACAAAAATTATATATTTGATATACATGTTATTGATCTGTAATTTACTAGTGTTTATCACAACACCTCATTATTGGATACTGGTTCAGTTACTAAGAGTAGTAACTTGAAACGGGAGTTGCAAAATAAACAGAGACTAGTTAAGGGCGAGGTGATGATGTGAGTTGGAAGTGATTCCAAGGTTGATAAGATCACCATCGCACACTCCCTTCACCTTCGGGATTAGTGTTGAACCTAAAATAAATTTTATTTGGTGTTTTCGTAGAGCATAATATGATTGGATCATGTTTATAGCAATACGGTTATTGTCGGTGTTCTGGGAACGGGGGTCCCCAGACTTGCCTGCATGCGGCCCGCAGCGTGACTCCACCAGCGGCCTCTACGGCCCACCTTCACCAGCAAACACCCAAGACCCTCGCGAGGGGCCAAGCCTCGCGAGGCGGACGATGCAAGACCACCTCAGGAGCAGCCTCACCAGGATGGCTCACGAGGGGCGGAGAAATCAAGGCAAGGCGAACCTCGCGAGGTTTCCAATATGTAAGCCATGACGATCAAGACCAGGCAGGCGCCAGTGCGCACAGTGTCCTCGTTTCCTCTTTCGTGCTAAGGAGGCAAGCGCAGGCAAGGACTTCCAAGGCATCAGGCAAAGGTTTCCATATCGGTGCAATGAGGCCAAGACAAGTAGGACGGCAGGACAGAGGTCACCGTGGATCCCAAGACGGCGTCACCACCAGAGCCTTTGGCAGGCAAAGACTACTTTTGTCAGGATAGCTTGTACTAGCTGTCCCCCTTCAAATTGGCCATTGTGGGATCCCTTCCCGCTCAATATTTGGGGAAGAGGACCAATGCCACTATAAATAGGACTAGCCACCATAGTAGGAGGCAACTGGTCTGAAAGGGAGAGAGATGATCCTCAACCACACAAGTCCGCCAAGCACAAGAACACCTCTCCTCAGGAGGCTGTTCTTCCCTTGTAACTATTCATCCTCAGCCCAAGAGACAGTCCACCACACCGCATTGGAGTAGGGTATTACACCACAACGGTGGCCCAAACCAGTATAAATCTTGTGTCTCATGTTCTTTGGGTCTGTCAAGCTAGGCCGTGAGATCTTTGAGAGCACGAGCTAGAAAGGGGGGGAGATCTTTGTGCGCACCCCAGTGTTCGAACCTCAAGGGTTTTATCGGAACCCGAAATCCGACATTTGGCGCGCCAGGTAGGGGTGCGCTGAAGCTTCGCCCCTCGATGGCCTCGCCTCTCCGACCGACTCTCATGGACACCGTGTCTTCCCTGACTGGATCAACAGGCGCCCTCCATGGCACGGGGGGGCTCTGGGCCTTCACCCCCGCCTTGTGGCGGGTGCAGTGGCCGCACAAGTTCAAGTCGGAGATGCCGCCCCATTACGACGGTGCGGCAGATCCGGTGGCCTTTCTGCTGGCGTACGAGGAGGCTATCCTGGAGGCCGGGGCGACGACAAGATCATGGCCAACTGGTTCCCGATGGCCCTTGCTGGCGTTCCGCGTGCCTAGCTCCTCCATCTGCAAGAATTTTCCGTGGCCTCTTGGGAGGAGCTGCCCGACCTCTTCATCACGCGCTTCGAGGGACCAGCACCCCCAGTCGTCGTGGCTCTCCTCGGTGGCTCGCAGGCGCCACCCTCAGACCGTCACATCAAGTCATTCTTTCGCCAGATCAACGCCGGCTCCACGCGGCAGGGGGCTCCCCCGGGGTGGGCGGCGCCCAAGGCCGACATGATCTTTGACTTAGAAGATCACCTAGTCAACACCGTCGGTTTGGGTGCGCTTCCGATGCTTTGCACGCTGACCATCTGTAGTGTAGCCGTCAGCAAGACCCTCATCGACGGTGGCGTTGGCCTCAACGTGCTCTCTGTGGAGGCCTTTAGCCTCCTTCACATACCGCTCGAGCGGCTCCGCCCTAGCCGGTCCTTCTCCGGAGTCGGCGGCAGCTCCTCCTACCCCCTGGGGAAAATCCGTCTCCCCGTGACTTTCGACACCCGCGACAACTACCACATCGAGCTAATCGACTTCGAAATTGCCCGCATCAGTTTGCCGTATAATGCCATCCTCGGGTACCCGGAGCTGGCCCAGTTCATGGCGGCAACCCATCCTACCTACAACCTCATGAACATGCTAGGAAGCAATGGAGTCCTTACCATGGCCGGAGACACCAAGGAAGCTGTGGCGGTCCTCAAGCTAGCCTTCAGGGCCACGGCGGCGGCCTGCCCGGCCGACAAGGCCGTGCCTAGGGCCAAGGGGGCTGCGCCGACCAAGAAGAAGCAGTTGTTCACTCAAGGTCAAGCCAAGACGAAGTAGATATCAGTCGACGTGGACGGGGCCTCTGGCGCTACCTTTATCATAGGCGCCGACCTTGCCCCAGATCAAGAGAAGGAGTTGGTGGACTTCCTGCGAGCGAACAAGGAAGTATTCGCCTGGGAGCCCAAGCAGCTAGTTGGGGTCCCGAGAGGAGTAATTGAACATCATCTGAGGGTGTGCCCCAATGTGCGCCCTGTGAAGCAGAAGGCGAGTCGGCAATCCACGGAGAAGCAGTCCTTCATCATTCAGGAAACCTGCAAGATGGAGGCAACAGGTGTCATTTGTGAGGTCTGGTACCCGGAGTAGCTGGCAAACCCAGTCGTTGTGCCGAAGAAAGGAGGAAAGGAATGCATGTGTGTCGACTTCACGAACCTCAACAAGGCTTGCCCTCAAGACCCGTTTCTGCTGTCGCGCATCGACCAGATTGTCGACTCCACCGTGGAGTGTGACCTGCTGTGCTTCCTAGATGTGTTCTCAGGATACCACCAGATCAAGATGGCAGTGGAAGATGTGGAGAAGACAACTTTCTTAACCCCATGCAGGGTATACTGCTACACTTGCATGTTGTTCGGACTGCGTAACGCAGGAGCAATCTTCCAGCGACTTATGCACGTCGCCTTGGGGTTACATCTCGGGAGGAACACTAAGGCCTACATCGACAACATTGTGGTGAAGTCTCGGGAGGCAAGAACTTTGTTTCAGGACCTGGAGGAGACCTTCGCAAGCCTGCGCCAGGTGGAACTGCGGCTCAATCCGAAGAAGTGCATGTTTGGTGTCCCTTCGGGCAAGCTGCTGGGCTTCCTCGTGTCTCATAGGGGGATCGAGGCCAAGCCGGAGAAGGTCAAGGCGATCGAAGACATGAGCCCGCCGCAAACCCTCAAGGAGATGCAGACGCTTGCAGGATGCGTGACTTCGCTGGTGCACTTCATGTCCAAGTTGGGGGAGCGCGCCTTGCCATTCTTCAAGCCTATGAAGAAGTGAATGGACCCCTGAGGCCGACCTAGCATTTCAAGACCTCAAGAGATACTTGACCAGCCCGCCGCTGATGGTGGCGCCTCGTCCTCGCGAGCCCTTTGTACTCTACCTGTCTACCACACCCCATTCCACTAGCGGGGCGCTGGTGACCCTCATAGAGGAGCCCCAAGTCAAGGGCTCACCAAATGAAGCCGCCAAGCCGAATAAGGCTGCACAATGCCAAGACGATGTTCCTGAGGCAGTGACTGGACCGGCTAGTCGTCAAGCCACAGGAGCTGGAGATCCACAGGAAACACCTCAGTCCCCGAGAGCCAAAAACTCCGTTAGCTCTCCCACCCTTGTCGAGCACCCAGTATACTTCGTCAGCACAGTGCTACGAGATGCGAGAGCTCGATACCCAATGCCTCAAAAGCTCTTGCTCGCACTCCTCGTGGCCTCGCGTAAGTTGCGCCACTACTTCTAGGGTCACCCCATCAAGGTCGTCTCAGCCTACCATTGGAGAGAGTGCTCTGGAACCCCAATGCCGCAGGGAGAGTTGCTGAATGGAACATCGAGCCGACAGCGTTTAACTTGGAGTCCAGCACAATGCTACCTCTTGAGCACTGTGTTGGTTTTCCTCGAAGAGGAAGGGATGATGCAGCAAAGTAGCGTAAGTATTTCCCTCAGTTTTTGAGAACCAAGGTATCAATCCAGTAGGAGGCTACGCGTGAGTCCCTCGTACCTGCACAAAACAAATAAATCCTCGCAACCAACGCAAATAGGGGTTGTCAATCCCTATAAGGCCACTTACGAGAGTGAGATATGATAAGATAATATTTTTGGTATTTTTATGATAAAAGATGCAATGTAAAATAAAGGCAAAGTAAAAAGAAAAAGGAGATAACTAAGTAGTAGGAGATCAATATGATAAAGATAGACCCGGGGCTCATAGGTTTGACTAGTGGCTTCTCTCAAGAGCATAAGTATTCTACGGTGGGTGAACAAATTACTGTTGAGCAATTGACAGAATCGAGCATAGTTACGAGAATATCTAGGTATGATTATGTATATAGGCATCACGTCTGAGACAAGTAGACCGACTCCTGCCTGCATCTACTACTATTACTCCGCTCATCGACCGCTATCCAGCATGCATCTAGAGTATTAAGTTAAAAACAGAGTAACGCCTTAAGCAAGGTGACATGATGTAGAGGGATAGACTCATGCAATATGAAGAAAACCCCATCTTGTTATCCTCGATGGCAACAATACAATACGTGCCTTGCTGCCCCTACTGTCACTGGGAAAGGACACGGCAAGATTGAACCCAAAGCTAAGCACTTCTCCCATTGCAAGAAAGATCAATCTAGTAGGTCAAACCAAACTGACAATTCGAAGAGACTTGCAAAGATAACCAATCATACATAAAAGAATTCAGAGAAGATTCAAATATTATTCATAGATAGACTTGATCATAAACCCATAATTCATCGCTCTCAACAAACACACCGCAAAAAGAAGATTACATCGAATAGTTCTCCACAAGAGAGGGGGAGAACATTGTATTGAGATCCAAATAGAGAGAAGAAGCCATCTAGCTACTATGGACCTGTAGGTCTGAGGTAAACTACTCACACTTCATCAGAGAGGCTATGGTGTTGATGTAGAAGCCCTCCGTGATCGATGCCCCCTCCGGTGGGCTCCGGAACAAGCCCCAAGATGGGATCTCATGGATACAGAAAGTTACGGCGGTGGAATTAGGGTTTTGGCTCCGTATCTGATCGTTTGGGGGTACTAGGTATATATAGGAGGAAGGAGTACGTCGGTGGAGCAACAGGGGGCCCACGAGGGTGGAGGGTGCGCCTAGGGTAGGCAGGCGCGCCCCCTACCTCGTGGCCTCCTGTTTCCTTTCTTGACGTAGGGTCCAAGTCTCCCGGGTCTTGTTCGTTGAGAAAATCACGTTCCCCAAGGTTTCATTCCGTTTGGACTCCATTTGATATTCCTTTTCTTCGAAACCCTAAAATAGGCAAAAAACAACAATTCTGGGCTGGGCCTCCGGTTAATCGGTTAGTCCCAAAAATAATATAAAAGTGGATAATAAAGCCCAATGATGTCCAAAACAGTAGATAATATAGCATGGAGCAATCAAAAATTATAGATACGTTGGAGACGTATCACACAACCAGGGTCATCAAGGGCGCAGCGCTCGCTGATTTTGTGGCATAATGGACCGATACATCGGAGCTTGAAGCAGGCAAGAACCGATCCCTCCCATCGGGGAATGAAGCGCCAAACGGTTGGGTCATGTACTTTGATGGCACGTTCACGCGCTAGGGCGCGGGGGATGGAGCCGTAATCATCTCGCCCACTCAGGACAAACTTTACTATGCCATGCAACTCTGCTTCTAGCGGGGCGAGAAGGTCTCCAACCACATCGCAGAGTACGAGGGCCTCATCGCCGGCCTCAAGGAGGCGGCGGCCATGGGGGTGAAATGCCTCACCATCAAGGGAGACTCATGATACGTCTCCGTCGTATCTACTTTTCCAAACACTTTTGACCTTGTTTTGGACTCTAACTTGCATGATTTGAATGGAACTAACCCGGACTGACGTTGTTTTCAGCAGAATTGCCATGGTGTTATTTTTTTGCAGAAATAAAAGTTCTCGGAATGACCTGGAAATAAACAGAGAATTATTTTGGAATATATAAAAAATACTAGAAGAAGAATCCACGTTAGGGGGGCCTCCACCTGTCCACGAGGGTGGGGGCGCGCCTGCCCCCTGGGCTCGTCCCCTTGCCTCATGGGCCCCCTGACACTCCACCGACCTCAACATTGACTCCATATATTCACTTTCAGGGAGAAAAAAATCAGAGAGAAGGATTCATCGTGTTTCATGATACGGAGCCTCCGCCAAGCCCTAAACTCTCTCGGGAGGGCTGATCTGGTGTCCGTTCGGGGCTCCGGAGAGGGGAATCCGTCGCCATCATCATCATCAACCTTCCTCCATCACCAATTTCATGATCCTCACCGCCGTGTGTGAGTAATTCCATCATAGGCTTGTTGTACGGTGATGGGTTGGATGAGATTTATGATGTAATCGAGTTAGTTTTGTTAGGGTTTGATCCCTAGTATCCACTATGTTCTGAGATTGATGTCGCTATGACTTTGCAATGCTTAATGCTTGTCACTAGGGCCTGAGTGCCATGATTTTAGATATGAACCTATTATGTTTTCATCAATATATGAGAGCTCTTGGTCCTATCTTGCAAGTCTATAGTCACCTACTATGTGTTATGATCCTGCAACCCCGAAGTGACAATAATCGGGACCACTCCCAGTGATGTCCGTAGTTTGACGAGTTCATGTATTTACTATGTGTTAATGCTTTGGTCCGGTACTCTATTAAAAGGAGGCCTTAATATACCTTAGTTTCCAATAGGACCCCGCTGCCATGGGAGGGTAGGACAAAAGATGTCATGCAAGTTCTTTCCATAAGCACGTATGACTATATTCAGAATACATGTCTACATTACATTGATGAATTGGAGCTAGTTCTGTGTCACCCTATGTTATGACTGTTACATGATGAACCGCATCCGGCATAATTCTCTATCACCGATCCATTGCCTACGAGCTTTCCATATATTGTTCTCCGCTTATTTACTTTTCTGTTGCTATTGTTATCCTCACTATAGAACACCAAATATATTACTTTTGCTACCGTTACCTTTTACCACCGTTACCACTACTATCATATTGTTTCGCTACTAAATACTTTGCTACATATATTAAGTTATCTAGGTGTGGTTGAATTGACAACTCAACTGCTAATACTTGAGAATATTCTTTGGCTCCCCTTGTGTCGAATCAATAAATTTGGGTTGAATACTCTACGCTTGAAAACTGTTGCGATCCCCTATACTTGTGGGTTATCAAGACTATTTTCTGGTGCCCTGCCTCGTGGGCCCATGGTGGCTCCCCTCCACTTATTCCAGCTACCACACACTCCTTCTTCCTCCCAGAAACATCACTAGCCAGCTCAAACCCGAGCCCAAGCTCATCTTGCTGCCATTTTCGATCTCCTTGCTCAAAGCACCTCTCACAAAAGTGCTTTGGGGGATTGTTCCTTGGTTTGTGACTCCTCCAATGGTCCAATTAGTTTTTGTTCAAGTGCTTTGTTCATTGCAAGTTTGTGCTTCCTAGGTGACCATGTTCTTGAGCTTGCATGCCAAATTTATATGGTTCCAAGTAGTTCTAATGCATGATATAGTCTCTAGGAACTTGTAGGAGTAGTTGCTATCAATTTTGTTGAGTTTGGTTCACTTTTATTTTGAAGTTACTAAAAAATTTAGAAATTTTCAGAAAAAGATGAAGAGATTTTTGAGGGGCTCTTCGAGCCGAAGCTCGAAGGATAAGCAAAGTGAAGAAGAAGAAGAGGGGTCCAAATATAATCTGCCTCGCACCGCGGAGGTTCGGCCGTGTGAATGGCCTTGTGATGATTTCTTGAGAGTAGCCGGGATTTATGATGATTTTTATGAGTTCGTTGAGAATGCAGGCCTCACCGACTTCCTCCACGACGAACGCGAACAGTATCTCTTACTCACTAATATCTTTGTGCAAAATTTTCATTTCCATTCTAGGAGGTCACCACCTACGTTGGATCTTTATTTATATGATGAGTATAAGGAGATGACCCTTCGTGAATTTTGTGAGGTTTGCAAGTTGCCCTTTTCGGGCATCACAGAGGAACCACATCGTGACGATGTGGATTGGTTTATTGATACCATTGCTATAGGGGAAACGAGGAAGGTTTCCGATGCACGAATTACTAGCATACACTTTCCTGTTCTACGTTACTTTGCTATATTTTCTAGTAGATGCTTAATTGGGTGCGGAAACTATGGAAACCTGAGTGCCCCTGATATTGTTATTTTGTGCCATGCCTTATTTTGTGATGAAACATTTAGTATGGGCGCTATTGGTGCAAAGCGGTTAAACCTTAACCGTACTAAGGGCCCCATCTTGGGAGGCATCTTCGCCTCGCGCCTTGCTGCATACTATAACATACCTATTAGGCATTATGAGAAAGAAGAAAAATTGCTGCCTCCTGTTTATCTAGATTATAAGAGTATGGTAGCACATGATTTTATTGTTAAGAATAGGGAAAATGCGCTTAAGTAAAAAATAATATTTGGGGAAAATCATCCTGAGACTATTAGCTCTCCTGCTCCTTCCTTGTTTGATTTATCTGCAGGCAGGTACCTTGTTCCGTTGGAGGCCATTCATGCCTACCGGAACCCTACGTCAGCTACAGAGCCAGATCCAGAACCACAATTTGATCCTCCATGACAGTGTGATTACTAGTGGGATCCGGAGGTGATTGCCAACTAGTGGCAATCCGAGGCTTCTTCACAGTACGACCCCAGCTATCACTTTGGATATCCGCCAGGCCAGCCGTGGCCATAGACCAACTTAGGCCAAAAGCCTATGCTTGGGGGAGTACGTACTTCCCACCGACATTACATTCATGTTCACACACTCATTGCTAGTTGTCGGTGCTCATACTTTTTCATTGTATCATCCATCCTAGTTTATTTTCCTTTTTATGTTTTCTTCTTGTGTGTTCAATAAACCTTAAGAAAATAAAAAAAATTAGTTGTAGCTATTAGGTAGTTTACCTTCCATGCCTGTAGTAGTAATTAAAAAGAAAACCCAAAAAGATTTCTCGTTCTTCTTTTGCTTGTTGGGAGCTTTCCCGTGTAAATAGTTTTATTTCTTTTCTTGTTCTCTAGGGGTCAAGAGGAGAAGACCATAATTAAAATGTTGAAGTGGCTCTTATATGAATTATTGTTGATCTGACAAAGAGCCCATATTACCTTTTCTTCTCCCTTGAATTGAATAATTGCATATTCCAGCTTAATCCAATGCACGTGCACTATTATTATTATCCACACTATTCGGTCATGCAAGTGAAAGGCAATAATGATGATTATATGATGAACTTATTGAGATGAGAAAAGCTGGTATGAACTCGACCTCTCTTGTTTTTGTAAATATGATTAGTTCATCGTTCCTGATTCAGCCTATTATGAATAAACATGTTTGCAATGACAATTAGAGATTATAGTTGCTTATGCCATGCTTAATTAGCTACGAGCTTATAATGGTTTACCTTGTGTGCCAACATGCTATTAAAATGGTTGTGATGTGGTATGATAGGGTGGTATCCTTTTTGAACGATTCGAGTGGCTTGACTTGGCACATGTTCACGCATGTAGTTGAAACAAAATCAACATACCCTCTATGATATTTATGTTCATGGTGCATTATATCCTACTCATGCTTGCATTCGGTGTTGATTAATTTTAATTAATGCATGTTCATGACTGTTGTCGCTCTCTAGGTGGTCGCTTCCTAGTCTTTTGCTAGCCTTCACCTGTACTAAGCGGGAATACTGCTTGTGCATCGAATTCCATAAACCCAAAAGTTATTCCATAAGAGTCCACCATACCTACCTATATACGGTATCTACCTACCGTCCCAAGTAAATTTGTATGTGCCAAACTCTAAACCTTCAAATAAACATTCTGTTTTGTATGCTCGAATAGCTCATGTATCAACTAGGGCTGTCTGTATCTTCCATGCTAGGTGGGTTATTCTCAAGAGGGGTGGACTCCGCTCCTCACTCACGAGAACATGGCTGTTCACCGGGATACCCAGTCGCATGCTTTGTTAGTTGGAGGGGGAGTATAAAATAACTGCAAACAAAACTCCCCAGGGACCCTTGTTAGTTGGAGGCACTCGTTGTTTCGAGTAAGCCATGGATTGATGCTTGTTGGTGGAGGGGGAGTATAAAATTTACCATTCTGTTTGGGAACCGCCCATAATGTGTGTAGCATGGAAGATATCGAGATCTCCCGGTTGTTATGTTGACAATGAAAGTATACCGCTCAAATTATTATTCATATCTGTTTCAAAATCGAGCTCTAGCACCTCTACAAATCCCTGCTTCCCTCTGCGAAGGGCCTATCTATTTACTTTTATGCTGAGTTATCATCCTCTCATTAATAAGCACCAGTTGGAGAGCACCATTGTCATTTGCATCCATTACTGTTAGTTTACATTGAGTATGACTTGATTGGATCTCTTTTACCATGAATTACAATGTCTAGTCAGTCCTTGATCTTTAAAGGTGCTCTGCATTTATGTTTTGCGGTCTCAGAAAGGGCTAGCGAGATACCATCTTGTTATATCATATCATGATTGTTTTGAGGAAGTGTTGTCATCCGAGATTTATTATTATTGCTCGCTAGTTGATTATACCATTGCTATGAGTAAACATGAGACCTAAGTGTTATTGTGAATATGGTTAGTTCATAATCTTTGCTGAAAACTTGAATGCTGGCTTTACATATTCACAACAACAAGAGCAAACAAAGTTTGTAAAAAAATTCTTTATCGCTTTAAGTTTATCAACTGAATTGCTTGAGGACAAGCAAAGGTTTAAGCTTGGGGTAGTTGATACGTCTCTGTCGTATCTACTTTTCTAAACATGTTTGCCCTTGTTTTGGACTCTAACTTGCATGATTTGAATGGAACTAACCCGGACTGGCGCTGTTTTCAGCAGAATTGCCATGGTGTTATTTTTGTGCAGAAATAAAAGTTCTCGAAATGACATGAAATCAACGAAGAATTATTTTGGAATATATAAAAAATACTGGAAGAAGAATCCACGCCAGGGGGCCTCCACCTGTCCATGAGGGTGGGGGCGCACCCCCTGCCTCGTGGGCCCCCTGACGCTCCACCGACCTCAACCTTGACTCCATATATTCACTTTCGGGGGAAAAAATAAGAGAGAAGTATTCATCGCATTTTACGATACGGAGCCGCCGCCAAGCCCTAAACTCTCTCGGGAGGGCTGATCTGCAGTCCGTTCGAGGCTCCGGAGAGGGGAATCCATCGTCATCGCCATCATCAACCTTCCTCCATCACCAATTTCATTATGCTCACCGCCGTGTGTGAGTAATTCCATCGTAGGCTTGCTGGACGGTGATGGGTTGGATGATATTTATCATGTAATCGAGTTAGTTTTGTTAGGGTTTCATCCCTAGTATCCACTATGTTCTGAGATTGATGTTGCTATGACTTTGCTATGCTTAATGCTTGTCACTAGGGCCCGAGTGCCATAATTTCAGATCTGAACCTATTATGTTTTCATCAATATATGAGAGTTATTGATCCTATCTTGCAAGTCTATAGTCACCTACTATGTGTTATGATCCGGCAACCCCGAAGTGACAATAATCGGGACTACTCACGGTGATGACAGTAGTTTGAGGAGTTCATGTATTCACTATGTGTTAATGCTTTGGTCTGGTACTCTATTAAAAGGAGGCCTTAATATCCCTTAGTTTCCAATAGGACCCCGCTACCACGGGAGGGTAGGACAAAAGATGTGATGCAAGTTCTTTCCATAAGCACGACATTTGACCAAAGACATGATTCGGAGCTGATGCATATAATGCTATAAGTTCGGGGTGCCGCACTGTCGAAAGTGTTCGGACTTCTTGCACCGTATTATGGGGTACACGAGAGCCCCTGGCGTACTTACCGTACCCGAACGTACGGGTGTGGATTGTTGTAAATGAACATATAAGAGAGAAAAGAAGAAAAACTTAAATAATGCAATGATAGACTATCGATATGCATTGTTATTTAAATAATACATTGAAGCGTACTGGTACAAGTAGTGCCATAAGCAGAAAGCAGGACAATTTGAAATGTCCTATCCCAGGGCGAGCTGCGCATAGATTAGTCAAAACGGGTATATCAATTATTATTAGAGACCACCTGGGGGTTTCCGCGTTCATCTTAGCTTCTTGCCACCTTGGTTGTCGCTTCCAGAATGTGTCCGGCAATCGTACTGCTGGAAAGGGCTTCCAGAGAGTTAGGCCCTGAAAGAGGAAAGGAATGATAAAGGTATACATCCCCTAGGGCGGTTATGCCACATTGCGGGGCGTGTCCTGATCGTGCCCCCGCCTATGTCCATGGTATTTTCAGTGCGTAGTTATGTACGCGTGGCACGGATTTCGTCGCTTGACTGGGACTGGGACGGGGGCCGAATTGCTAGGTGAGCTCTGATCGTGCTAGGCGATCCTGTTGCAGCTTGTTCCGGACTCGCTTGAAGGTGTCCGGGGGCTGTGACACCGAATGAGTGGTCTGCCTTAAAAGGTTGCTTTGTGCTTCTGTTGCAAGGGCCGCAGTGTGCTCTTCCGTGTGGAGCGAGCGTTCTGTGTTTCCGTTTACTACTATGACCCCCCTGGGTCCTGGCATCTTGAGCTTGAGGTATGCGTAGTGCGGCACTGCATTAAATTTTGCGAATGTTGTTCGTCTGAGCAGTGCATGATAGCCACTGCGAAACAGGACGATATCGAAGATTAACTCTTCGCTTCGGAAGTTGTTCGGTGATCCGAAGACCACTTCCAATGTGATTGAGCCTGTGCAATGGGCCTCTACACCTGGGAGGACGCCTTTAAAGGTGGTTTTGCTGGGTTTGATCCTCTAGGGATCGATACCCATTTTTCACACTGTATCCTGATAGAGTAGGTTCAGGCTGCTGCCGCCATCCATAAGGACTTGAGTGAGGTGAAATCCGTCAATGATGGGGTCTAGGACTAGTGCGGCAGATCCGCCATGACGGATGCTAGTGGGGGTGGTCCCTGTAATCGAAGGTGATCGGGCAAGGTGACCATGGGTTGAAGTTTGGGGCGACGGGCTCCATCGCATAGACGTCCCTAGTGCATGCTTCCTCTCCCTCTTGGGAATGTGGGTTGCGTATATCATGTTCACCGTCTTCACTTGTGGGGGAAACCCCTTCTGTCCTCCTGTGTTCGGCGGCCGAGGCTCTTCCTCGTCATCACAATGCAGCCCCTTGTCCTTGTTTTTGGCATTTAACTTGCCGGCCTGCTTGAACACCCAACATTCTCTGTTGGTGTGATTGGCTGGCTTGTCGGGGGTGCCGTGGATTTGACATGAGCGATCCAGTATGCGATCCAAACTGGACGGAGCCGGAGTATTTCTTTTAAATGGCTTTTTCCGCTGACCTGATCTAGATCCTTTGAATCCGGCATTGGCTGCCGTATCTTCGGTGTTATCGCCATTATTGCGGCGCTTTGGTCTATTACAACGTTGCCTGCTGTTAACATCTTTGGTATCCGAGGTGTCCGGATTCCTTGATGTGTTGTTGTTGCGAGCCAGCCAGCTATCCTCACCCGCGCAAAAGCGGGTCATGAGTGTTGTGAGGGCTGCCATAGATTTCCTCTTCTCCTGGCCGAGGTGGCGGGCGAGCCACTCGTCGCAGATGTTATGCTTGAATGCCGCTAGGGCCTCTGTGTCCGGACAGTCTACAATTTGGTTTTTCTTAGTCAGTAACCGAGTCCAAAATTGTCTGGCCGATTCTCCTGGCTGCTAGGTTATATGTCTCAAGTCATCAGTATCCGGTGGCCCCACATAAGTGCCCTAGAAGTTGTCAAGAAATGTGTCTTCCAGATCCTCCCAACTGCCGACGGAATCTGCTGGCAAGCTATTCAGCCAATGTCGAGCTGGTCCTCTGAGTTTTAGTGGGAGGTATTTGATGGCGTGTAGATCATCACCGCGAGCCATGTGGATGTGAAGGAGGAAATCCTCAATCCATACAGCGGGATCTGTTGTGCCATCGTATGATTCGATATTTACAGGTTTGAAACCCTCTGGGAATTCGTGATTCATAACTTCATCAGTGAAGCATAGGGGGTGTGTGCCGCCTCTGTGCCGGGCTATATCCCGACGCAGTTATACGAATCTTGTCTGCTATATTCAGCCCGGTCAGATTTACTCTTGGTGTATCCGACGTGATGATCATCGTCCCATGTTGGTGTGCATGTCCGTGACCCGTATATTGACCTTGCAATTTTTGCCTTACTGTCCAATACGTCTCGCATGTCCCTTGTGTTGTCCCAGGCCTTAGTATTTTTTATTGAGTGGCGGCGGGGTGTAGGCTGAACTTCAGGCTGAAACGCCTCTCTAGCTCAGCCACGCGGTGGCAGGTCAGCCGCATCGTACACTGGTGATTGAGGTTTCAATTCTTCCTCCTTGAGGTGAGGTAGCAACATGCGTTTTGGGTAACTCTTGATGGGGCGCTTGAGTTCATACTCCTCAGCCGCAAGGACTTCGGTCCACCTGTCTGCTAGCAAGTCTTGATGAGCTTGAAGCTGTTGCTGCTTTTTCTTCAGGCTATTTGCCATGGCCATAAGCCGGCGCTTGAAGCGCTCTTGCTCGACGGGGTCCTCAGGCATGATAAATTCTTCGTCGCCGAGGCTCGCCTCGTCTTCGGAGAGAGGCATGTAATTTTCCTCCTCCGGTTCTCCATCTGATGCCCACTCTGGGGGGCTAGCTTGTTCGTCCTCCGGCTCTACATCGCGCTGGAGGGGATTGTTTTTGTCTTCAGCACTATCCGGAGTGTTATTATCTCCTGTGCCGGTATCACTACTCTTGTTGTGGCGGGACTTAGAGCGGTGTTGCTGACGTCGGCATTTGGGTTGCTTCTTGGAGGGGTCATCCTCTGCTGTCTCGTCGCCATTGCCTTCTTTGGGGGTGTCCACCATGTATATATCATATGCCGAGGTGGCGGTCCAGCGCCCTGTGGGCGGTGGTTCCTGTTTGTCTCCGGCGTCGTCGTCCATACCGTCGAAGTCCTCGTAGTCGAAGTCAAGCATGTCGGTTAAGTCATCGACAGTGGTTACTAAGTGGCTGGTGGGTGGGTAGCGAATTTCTTCGTCGTCCGCATCCCATTCTAGCCAGACATAGTTCGGCCAAGGTTCTCCTGATAGGGAGAGAGACCTTAATGAATTTAGCACATCGCCGAAGGGCGAGTGCTGACAGATATCCACGGAGGTGAACTCCATGATCGGTGCCCAGTTGGATTCGAGGGTACGGATGTAAGCGGCTCGGAGTCCGTGGCCGGAGATGAATCCAATGGTTTGGCGACACGACTCTCGTAAGGGGTGAAGTTAGTATCCGGCTCTATCGCCACTGAGAGTGAGGCCTCCATGGCGGGGTCCATCCCTCTGCTCTCGGATGGCGTGACTTGCTCTGGATTAATGGCCGGAGTAGTTGCAGAAGTGATCTCACGAACATTGTCCGACGGCGGGGTTACGTCATGCTCGTCACAGTTGTGCAGCGCGTCCGACATGGTCTGGAATCCATAGAAGATCAAGCTCCGCAGATGTCTGTCGTGTAATTCAAGTTTCCAAATCTGACCTGATGGCCAGGGGCGTAGCTCTCGATCTGCTCCAGTTGGCCAAGCGAATTGGCCCGCAGTGCAAAGCTACAGAATATGAAGATCTGTACGAGGAGGAAAACCTCACCCTGGACCGCATCATTACCGATGATCGAAGGAGCCACCGAGCCTTATGGTGACGGCACAGTGGAACTCTAAATGAAAGCACCAATGTCGGTGTCAAAACCGGCGGATCTCGGGTAGGGGGTCCCGAACTGTGCGTCTAAGGCGGATGGTAACAGGAGGCAGGGGACACGATGTTTACCCAGGTTCGGCCCTCTTGATGGAGGTAATACCCTACATCCTGCTTGATTGTTCTTAGTGATATGACTATTACAAGAGTTGATCTACCACGAGATCGTAGAGGCTAAACCCTAGAAGCTAACCTATGGTATGATTGTGTGTTGTCTTACGGACTAAACCCTCCGGTTTATATAGACACCGGAGAGGGCTAGGGTTACACAAGGTCGGTTACAAGGGAGGAGATATACATATCCGTATTGCCTAGCTTGCCTTCCACGCCAAGTAGAGTCCCATCCGGACACGAGACGAAGTCTTCAATCTTGTATCTTCATAGTCCAACAGTCCGGCCAAATGATATAGTCCGACTGTCCGGAGACCCCCTAATCCAGGACACCCTCAGGGAGCACTACAACATTTATGATAAGTATATGTGAATGACATATTGTTGAGCAGAAATAATGTAGAATTTTCTGGAAAGCATAAAGGAGTGTTTGAAAAAAGTTTTTCAAAGAAAGACCTCAATGAAGCTACTTAGATATTGAGCATCAAGATCTATAGAGACAGATCAAGATGCTTGATATATTTTCAATGAGTACATACCTTGACAAGATTTTGAAGTAGTTCAAAATGGTAAAGTCAAAGAAGGAGTTCTTGCCCGTGTTGTAAGGTGTGAAGTTGAGTAAAGACTCAAAACCCGACCACGACAGAAAATAGAAAGAGAATGAAAAGTCATTCCCTATGCCTCAATCATAGGTTCTACAAAGTATGCTATGCTGTGTACTAGACCTATTGTGTACCTCACCATAAGTTTGGCAAGAGGGTAAAATAGTGATCCAGGAGTGGATCACTGGACAAGGGTCAAAAATATCCTTAGTGGAATAAGGAAATGCTTCTCGGTTATGGAGGTGACAAAGAGTTTGTCGTAAAGAGTTATGTCGAAGCAAGCTTTGACACCGATCTAGATGACTATAAGTCTCGATCTAGATACATATCGAAAGTGGTGGCAATTAGCTAGAGTAGCTCTGTGCAAAGCATTGTAGACATAGAAAATTTGCAAAATACATACGGCTCTGAATGTGGCAGACCCGTTGACTAACTTTCTCTCACAAGCAAAACATGATCACTATTTGGTTGTTAATGACATAGGGATGTGAACTAGATTATTGACTTTAGTAAACCCTTTGGGTGTTAGTCACATGGAGATGTGAACTATTGGTGTTCAATCACATGACGATGTGTACTAGATTATTGACTCTAGTGCAACTAGGAGACTAAAGGAAATATGCCCTAGAGGCAATAATAGAGTTGTTATTTATATTTCCTTATATCATGATAAATGTTTATTATTTATGCTATAATTGTATTAACCGGAAACTTAGTACATGTGTGAATACATAGACAAACAGAGTGTCCCTAGTATGCCTCTACTTGACTAGCTCGTTAATCAAAGATGGTTAAGTTTACTAGCCATGGACATGTGTTGTCATTTGATGAATGGGATCACATCATTAGAGAATGATGTGATGGACAAGACCCATCCGTTAGCTTAGCATTATGATCGTTCAGTTTTATTGCTACTGCTTTCTTCATAACTTATACATGTTCCTGTGACTATGAGATTATGCAACTCCCGAATACCAGAGGAACACCTTGTGTGCTATCAAACGTCCCAACATAACTCGGGGATTATAAAGATGCTCTATAGGTGTCTCCGATGGTGTTTGTTGAGTTGGCATAGATCAAGATTAGGATTTGTCACTCCGTGTATCAGAGAGGTATCTCTGGGCCCTCTGGGTAATGCACATCACTATAAGCCTTGCAAGCAATGTGACTAATGAGTTAGTTACAGAATGTTGCATTAATGAACGAGTAAAGAGACTTGCCGATAACAAGATTGAACTAGGTATTAAGATACCGACGATCGAATCTCGGGCAAGTAACATACCGACGAAAAAGGGAACAACGTATGTTGTTATCCTGTTTGAACCATAAAGATCTTCATAGAATATGTAGGAGCCAATATGAGCATCCAGGTTCCGCTATTGGTTATTGACCGGAGATGTGTCTCGGTCATGTCTACGTAGTTCTCGAACCCGTAGGGTCTGCACGCTTAACGTTCTGTGATGATTTGTATTATGAGTTATGTGATTTGATAACGGAAGTTTGTTCGGAGTCCTGGATGAGATTGGGGACATGACGAGGAGTCTAGAAATGGTCGAGACATAAAGATCAATATATTGGAAGGCTATATTCGGACATCGGAAAGGTTCGGAGTGATTCGGGTATTTTTTTTTGGAGTATCGAAGAGTTACGGGAAGTCGTACTGGGCCTTAATGGGCCATACAAGAAAGGAGAGAAATTCCTCAAGGGTGGCCGCGCCCCTTCCCCATGGACTGGTCCAAATTGGACTAGGAAAAGGGGGCGCCCCCTTCCTTCTCGTTCTCCCTTCCCTTTTTCCTATTCCATGTTGGAGGTGGAATCCTACTAGGACTAGGGAGTCCGAGTAGGACTCGATACTTTGGGCGCGCGCTCCCTCCATCCTTTATATACGTGGCCACGGGGCACCCCATAGACACACAAGTTGATCATTGATCAATTAGCCGTATGCGGTGCTGTCTCCACCATAATCCACCTCGATCATATTGTAGCAGTGCTTAGGCGAAGCCCTGTTCCGGTAGGATCATCATCATCGTCATCACGCCGTCGTGCTGACAAAGCTCTCCCTCGACACTCTGCTGGATCGTGAGTTCGTGGGACCTCATCGAGATGAACGTGTGTAGATCGCGGAGGTGCCATACTTTCGATACTAGGATCGATCAATCGTGAAGACGTACGACTACATCAACCGCATTGTCATAACGCTTCCGCTTACGGACTACGAGGGTACGTAGACAATACACTCCCCTCTCATTGCTATGCATCACCATGATCTTGCGTGTGCATAGGATTTTTTTTGAAATTACTGCGTTCCCCAACAGCCAGAACCCGTAATCCGACATTTGGCGCGCCAGGTAGGGGTGCACCGAAGTTCCATCCCTTTGTATGCCCCGCCCCTCCGACCGGTCACCATGGCCAGTGCGGCTCCTCCGACTGGATCGGTGAGCGACTCCGGTGGCTCCAGGGGGTTCAGGGCCTTCACCCCCGCCCTGAGGCGGGTGCGGTGGCCGCGCAAGTTCTAGCCGGAGATGCCGCCCTGCTACAACGGCGCGGTGGATCCATCGACCTTCCTGCTGGCATACGAGGAGGCCGTCTTGGAAGCCTCATGGCCAACTGGTTCCCCATGGCCCTCACTGGCACGACGCGTGCCTGGCTTCTCAACCTGCCAGGATCCTCTATAGCCTCTTGGGAGGAGCTATACGACCTTTTCATTGCATGCTTTGCGACACCTGCGCCTGTCGCCGTAGAGGCCCTCCTCGGCGGCTCGCAAGCGCCACCCTCAGACCGCCACACCAAGCAGTTCTTTCACCAGATCGGCGCCGCCTTCATGCAACGAGGAGCACCTCCAGGATGGGCGGCACCCAAGGCCGACCTCTCCTTCGACTCAGGGGATCACCACGCTACCACGGCCGGCTCGGGTGCACTCCCGATGCTCTGGCACCCAACATCTACCACGTCGCCATGACCAAGACCGTCATCGATGGCAGAGCCGGCCTCAACATGCTCTTCGTGTAAGCTTTCGGCTTGCTTCACATGCCGTACGGTAGGCTCCGCCCCACCAAGCCTTTCTCCGGAGTCGGCAGCAGGTCCACCAGCCCCTTGGGGCAGATACGCCTCCCGGTCACCTTCGGTACCCGAGACAACTACCGCACCGAGCTCATTGACTTCGACATCGCCCGCATTGGCCTCCCGTACAACGCCATCCTTGGGTACCCTGCTTTGGCTCAGTTCATGGCGGCGACCCATCCGGCCTACAACCTCATGAAGATGCCGGGTAGCAGCGGCGTCCTCACCGTAGCCGGAGACACCAAGGAAGCTCTTGCGGCCCTCAAGCTTACCTTCAGGGCCGCAGCAGCAGTGCGCCCGGCCAGAGAAGCCACCCCAGGGACTAAGGAGGCCGCGCCGGCAAAGAAGAAGCATCTGTTCACTCAGGACCGGGCCGAAACAAAGCAGGTGCCGGTCGAGGAAGATGGATCTTTGGGGGCCACCTTTACCATAGGCGCCGGCCTCGACCCGGGTCAAGACGAGGCATTGGTGAAGTTCTTGCGCGCAAACAAGGAGGTATTCGCCTGGGAACCCAAGCAGCTGGTAGGGGTCCCAAGGGGGGTAATCAAGGATCACTTAAGGGTGTGCCCCAATGTGCGCCTTGTGAAGCAGAAGGCGCGGCGACAGTCCATGGAGAAGCAGTCCTTCATCGTCCAGGAAACTCGCAAGTTGGAAGCGGTGGGTGTCACTCATGAGGTCCGGTACCCGGAGTGGCTCACGAACCCCGTTGTCGTGCCAAAGAAAGGCGGGAAGGAATGCATGTGTGTCGATTTCACCAACCTCAACAAGACCCGTTCCCGCTTCCGCGTATTGACCAGATCGTCGACTCCACCGCCAAGTGCGACCTGCTGTGCTTCCTGGACGCGTTCTCGGGCTATCACCAGATCAAGGTGACAGTGGAGGATGTGGAGAAGACCGCCTTCCTGACCCCGTGTGGGCTGTACTGCTACACCTGCATGCCATTCGGACTGCACACTGCTGGGGTGACCTTCCAGCGGCTGATGCACATCGCCCTGGGTTAGCAGCTCGGCAGAAATGCTGAAGCCTACGTCGATGACATCGTGGTAAAATCTCAGGAGGCGAGAACCCTGATTCAGGACCTGGAGGAGACCTTTGCTAGCCTGTGCCAGGTGGATTTGCTGCTGAACCCGGAGAAGTGCGTGTTCGGTGTCCCCTCCGGCAAGCTACTCGGTTTCCTCGTTTCTCGCAGAGGGATCGAGGCTAACCCTTAGAAGGTCAAGGCAATAGAAGACATGAGCCCACCACAAACTCTCAAGGCAATGCAGAAACATGCCGGCTGCATAACCTCGCTGGGGCACTTCACCCAAGCTGGGGGAGCGCGCTCTATCGTTTTTCAAGCTGGTGAGGAAGAAAGGCTCGTTCGAATGGACCCCAGAGGCAGATCTGGTGTTTCAAGACCTCAAGAGATACCGAACCAGCCCACAAGTGATGGTGGCACCTCGCCCCCTTGAGCCTCTGGTGCTCTATCTGGCTGCTACGCCTCACTCCGCCAGCGTGGCGTTGGTGGCGATTCGGGAGTACTGCCGGGCCAAGGACCTGCAACGCAATACCGCACCCTCAGCTAGAATGACGCAGGCACAAGGCGGGCTGCCAAGGCCAAGACGATGCCCACAGACGATCACACCCCCGCAAGACAACGATCAAGGGCCCGCGGAGGCCCAGATGGGTGACCAGGCTCCTGAGGCCCCCCACCTCAGGAGACACCACAACCTCCTGAGCATACATGCTCCATTGACACTCCCGCCCTCATCAAGCACCCATTATACTTTGTTAGCACCATGCTATGGGACGCGAGAGCACGATACCCCATGCCGCAGAAGCTCTTACTCGCGCTCCTAGTGGCCTCACGCAAGCTACGCCACTATTTCCAAGGCCACCCAATTAAGGTCTACTCAGCCTACCCCCTGGAGAGGGTGCTCTGGAGCCCCAATGCCGCGGGGAGAGTCCTAGAATGGAACATTGAACTGCAAGCATTTGAGTTGGAGTTCAGCACGACCAGGGTTATCAAGGGAGTTGCGCTTGCCGACTTTGTTGCGGAATGGACCGACACTCCTGAGCCCGAAGCGGGCGAGAGCCGATCCCTCTCGCCGGGAGATGAAGCACCAGATGGTTGGGTCATGTACTTCAATGGCGCTTTCGCACAACAAGGCACGGGGGCTGGCACTGTGCTCATCTCGCCCACCCAAGACAAGATATATTATGTCATGCAGCTCTGCTTCCAGCGGGGTGAGAAGGTCTCCAACAACATCACGGAGTACGAGGGGTTGATCGCTGGCCTCAAGGACACCGCAGGCTTGGGTGTGACGCGTCTCACCATCAAGGGTGAATCGCAGCTCCTCATCAACTTCTCCAACAAGGTGTACGAACCAAGGGACGAGCACATGGAAGCATACCTCATGGAAGTGCGCAAGATGGAGAAGCAATTCCTAGGCCTAGAGCTACAGCATGTGCCACGCGGCACCAACAAGGAGGCTGATGAAATCGCCAAGAAGGCATCTATGCGGCTACCCTAAGAACCTGGGGTCTTCGAAGTGCGATTCTTCAAGCCTTCAGCGGCCCCTGCGGCCGTGGACACTACATCACCTCGAGAAGAACTCCCTCAGCCCCCAGCCTCGGGAGCCCCCGCCTGCGGCCCGACCTCAGGAGCATGTCCGCTCCTGATGCTTGAGCCTCGGGAGGGGTGCTGGACTGAGGAATTCAAGGAATATCTGGTGCATGGGACGCTACCGAGAAGGAGGAGGACGCCGAGCGCGTAGCCCGGCAGGCTATGGCATACTGCATCCAGGACGGTGAGTTGTATAGAAAACGACCAAATGATGTTTACTTGCGATGCATCTTCAAGGACTAGGGGAACCAGCTGCTGGCTGACATACACGGTGGAGACTATGGGCATCACTCATCATCACGTACCCTGGTTGGCAAGGCGTTCCGCAGCGGGTTCTACTGCCCCACGACACTCAACGACGCGACCGAGCTAGTAAGGTCCTGCGAGGCCTGCCAGTTTCATGCCAAGCAAATCCACCAGCCGGCTCAGGGCCTCCAGACTATCCCGCTTTCGTGGCCCTTTGCGGTTTGGGGGCTGGACATCCTGGGTCCGTAACCCGCGAACGCCTGGGCGCTACCGCTACCTCTACGTCGCCATCAACAAGTTCACCAAATGGGCAGAGGATGAAGCCGTCCACACCATCCCAGCCGGGTCAGCAGTTAAGTTCATCCAGGGCCTCGTAAGCCGTTTCGGGGTCCCTAACCGCATCATCACTGACAACAGCTCGTAGTTCACTAGCAATATCTTCAAGACCTATTGTGCTAACCTTGGAACGCAGATTTGCTACGCTTCGGTGGCACACCCCAGGAGCAACGGCCAAGCTGAGCGTGCCAATGCCGAGGTCTTGAGAGGCCTCAAGACCTGGACCTTCAAGAAGAAGCTCGAAGCCTGCGGCAGGGGCTGGCACAACGAGCTCCAGTATGTGTTGTGGTCCATTCACACCACCGCCACCAAGCCAACAGGAGAGACCCCGTTCTTCCTCGTCTACGGAGCAGAAGCGGTTCTCCCTCACGAGGTCAGGCATCGCTCCGTGCGGGTCCTGGCGTTTGATGAGACATAGTAGGACGCCATGCGGGGGATGGACCTTGTGCAGGGGGAGGAACGCCACCGTGAAGCCTCGCTCCGAGCAGCAAGATACCAGCACGCGCTGCGACAGTACCATTGTCGCAACGTCCGCTTCAGGATGCTTGAGGTGGGCGGCCTTGTCTTGAGGCCGGCGCTCTCAAGGGAACGGCTGCATAAGCTCTCACCCATGTGGGAGGGACCCTTTAGGATTGCCCGTGTTCCCATGCCTGGCGCCGTGCATCTGGAGACGCAGGACGGGGTCCCCATCCAGAACGCCTGGAACATCCAACACCTCCAGAAGATCTACCCATGAAGCAAGGCCCAGTGCCTCTGAAGGTCTCCGCTTGTGAGACTCTCACGTAATAATGAGTGGGGATGTACACGCCTCGGAGTCTCAGGAGTGCCGCCCTCGGGCCTCGGGGGCTCCCTCCCATGTCCTAGTGGCAGCACTTAGCTCTGTGCTGGTGAGAAGACTAGACTTGGTGCTGAATGCGGCTGTTCATTTGCTTTCTGTAGTTGGCTTGCCTGTTTTCCTTTAATGAAATTTGGAGTTCCGACATTTCTCGTTGGCTTGCCCCTTCTTCCTGTTTCTTCCCTCTATCCTTTGTTTTTCTCCAGGGAGGGCGGCAGTTGCCCGACGCTCTCCCTTGCACACCCCGCGAGGGGTGCTGGACAGGTAATGTGTGCGTACGCACTCTCCTGGTCTCCGTGGGGCGTTCTCGTCTGAGTTCTTGATTGGCGCATCTCCCCTTAGTCCATGCCCCACGGGTACCGCGACGGAATGCGTTTGGCCCTAACCAGCCCGTACCTGAGGCCTCGCGCAGGAAGGTTTAAAGATTTATAACAAGTTTTTGCAGCTTCGTGATGTTACCCGAATCAACAGTGGGGAAGCCCCACCAGGTGCCCAGAGACGCGCGCCCTCACGAGGTCAAAGCTACCCCGGATGCGTCGAGCTAAGTTACCCCTCTACACCCGTATAAGGCATTGATCTCACAACACAACCCGACAACTATAAACATACCATAAAAGCAACATAAGCACCACGGTTCATTACACACCCTTGTAGGGCCCCGAATTCCTTTCTGACAATGCCGGGGAAAGGGAAAGAGAGGACAAGAAAAACCGGCTTCCGGACTCAGCCAGAGTCCTCCTCATGCTTCGCCGAGGCGCCACGATGGGATGACCTGCCACCATCCTCGAAGCAGGCCCGGCGGCTGGTCGTAGCCGCCGCTGCTGGAGCTTTCGCCGGAGGAGGAGCTGCCATAGCTGGGCGAGCCGCAGTCGCCGCCGAGGGAAAGGTCACCCTCGTGCTCGTCACATGGCCACGCCAATGCCAAGCACCTCGCCACCATCGTCATCGTCTTCAGGACATCATCGGGCGTGGCGACAGTCTTCCTTGAACACCCTCACGAAGAGGGTCGCTGCGTCGTCGTACTTGAAGTGGAGGGTGCACCGCCTGCCCAGACCGCCCGAGCGGGCGAACGTCTGCCAGCCATGGGCCAGGGCTACGTTGCCGGCAGCGGAGACCTCTACTGCGACCCATGAAGCCTTGCTGCAGGAGCCGTCGGCTTGCAGCCAGAGGCCGCCGGGACCGGGGGCCGGCAATTTGCCGGCGAAGGAGCGAGGAAGTTGAAGCCAGGTGCCAGCTGGGTTCGCCTCCCACATGACATACTCTGGCAGCACCTTCTCCGAGTGGAAGCGCGACCGGGGAGGCCGAGTTACCAAGGTGTGCCTCCCCTCATCAACAGGGCTGCCCCGACCAAGGCGGCTCCCGCCGCGCGAAGGAGCACCGTCACGGCCGCCAAGGACGGTGCTGGACCCCGAAGGAGTCCGCCCACACCCATGAGGGACCGCAGCGGGGGTCACGTCATGCTTGCGCGGGCGGCCGCGCCCCTTCTTAGGCGGTGGCGAGCCGGGCCCCTCCTGGCGAGATTTTCCCTTCTCGGCGGCCGAGAACCTCTTCACTGGCACCATGGGTGTCGCGGCAAAGAAGAAGAAGAAGCAGGAGGAGTGGGGGAAGAGATGGGTGACAGGGGCTCCGCCCCCTTCCCATTTATAGCTAGGAGGAGGCCAACCTCCGGGCTCCACGATCTAAGGTAATAATGACCATTTTCTGCATGCAACAGGGACTCTTCATGTCCACCAGTTGCCGAGGCAGCATGGGGAAGCGCAGATGCCCATGTCCTGTCAATCGCCACGTGTCAATCAAGTCTGCAGGCTATTAGGGCCCGCGGCGCACCGCATTTGACCTGGGGGCTACTGTCGGCGACCTGGGAACGGCAGTACCTAGACTTGCCTGCTTGTAGCCCAGGGCGTGGCTCCACCAACGGCCTGGTATGGCCCATCTTCAGCAACCAACACTCAACACCCTCGTGAGCGGCCAAGCCTCGCGAGGCTAACGACAAAAAGACCTCCTCAGGGGTAGCCTCACTAGGCTGGCTCGCGAGGAGAGGAGAGATCAAGGCGAGGGGCACCTCGTGAGGTTCCCATGACGTGAGCCATGACGACCAAGGCCAGGCAGGCGCTAGCGGGCGCAGAGTGCCAGCTTCCTCTTTGGTGCTAAAGAGGCAGGCATAGGCGAGGAGTCCCGAGGCGTTAGGCAAAGGTTTCCATATCAGTGCAATGAGACCAAGACCAGCAGGACAGCAAGATGGAGGTCATCACGGAGCCCACGATGGCGTCACCGCCAGAGCCTTTGGGAGGCGAAGACCACCTTTTGTCAGGATAACTAGTACTCGTTGTACCCCTCCAAATTAGCCGTTGTGGGATCCCTTCCCGCCTAATATTTAGGGAGAGGACCCGGGCCACTATATATAGGATTAGCCACCACCGTAGGAAGGGGACGGATCGACAGATCATTCAGATCATCCCCAACCACACAAGCTCATCGAGCTCAAGAACACCTCTCCTCAGGAGGTTGTTCTTCCCTTGTACTTGTTCATCTCCAGCCTACAAGGCAATCCACCACACCACACAGGAGTAGGGTATTACACCTCAACGGTGTCCTGAACCAGTATAAACTCTTGTGTCCCTTGTTCCGCGGGTTCGGTGAGCTAGGCTTTGAGATCGTTGCGAGAGTGTGAGCTAGGGGGGAGAGATCTTTGTGCGCACCCCAGTGTTCGAACCTCAGGGGTTTGCCGGAACCCGTAATCCGATAGAATGAAATTCATAATATATATTAATTGTTCATTAGTTCATCAAAGAATATATATAATATCATCACATATATGTGATGATACTTAAATACTAGGTACAATGCATAAAATTGAAAACGAACTACACTAAAACTAATAATCCCTCCTGGGGGCAGTATTCCGGCAGCCCCTCGCCAGCAGCTCCCTGGTGCACGACATCTTCCAAGCGCAGTGGCAGTACTCGCCTCCTCCGCCTCGCAACGCTTGACGTACCGATCTGCCCCTTGCTGGCGGACGAGCACGAACGATCTTGCCATTTCGTTGGGTACCCACCAGAGCTCCTCGTCGTTGGCACGCTGGAGCATACCGGCCCACCTCCACGTAGCGATGAGGCGCCTAGCACCTTTGACCTTCCTTGCAAAGTACCCGTCTTCGTACACCTCCTCCACACCACAACGCGCCCGCCCCCAAAGCTCTACCGCCTCCTTTTTCTAGGTATCATCACTGGCTTAACAGGCCGCCTAGTACCTCGATTCCTCCTCCGCCATCTCCTTCTTGAATGCCACTTTCTTGGCTTTCTCAGTCGGCGGTAGCGACTTCCACAGACAATGATTGTACTGGCCCCAAAACCACTCCAAAGTTGGGGGGGGGGTCCGGCACAACCTCGTCTAGTGGTGTGTAGGGGTCCTCCTCGTCGCTGCTCTTTGACTGAGCGTCCTTAGGGGTGGCGCCTCCTCGTCGGCGCGTGGGAAAATCGGCAGTGCCATGGCCGAGATTTGACAATGAGAGAGAGAGACGGCTAGCGAAGGGAGGATGTAGGTGAGAATGCAAGCGGGATGACGTGAGCAAGTTCGTATTTCTTGGTGGTCGGAATCTAGATCGATGGGAACAGTACACATGTTGGTCACCGGAATTTATGAGTACTGTAGTTTGAATTACACACGATTCCAGTAGCAAAATCCGTGTGTGAACTTAATAGCTGACGGATTCTAATACAGAAGCGTGTCTGATTCATAACCTGCGCCACTCACCTTTCAAACCTCGTGGTGCGAAATAGAGTGGCAATCGTGTGGGGGGGCGGTTGTCTTGCCAGATCTTTATATTTTCTTTTTTTGAACACCAGATAATTACATCGTCTGATGATTTTTTTAATGTTTTGGAATTTAAATGCCATGGCACTCCATGCATGTGTCCAAGTCGTGACACCAATATGTTTGATAATTCGTTCCAATTTACTGCACTTGGAATTAAACTGCACACAAGTATACAATTTTTTTCAAACCATTATGGTTAGCCGCTGCATGTAGATGTAGTTCAAATTTGGATTACGGTCATTAAATTGCTAGAAAATCACTTAAATGTCTTCAAAAGGTCAAATGACCCCTGAAATTTTCCAAATTTTGATATGATAGTTGTATTAGTGCGCATTAACTGTAGAAATTTTTGAAACCCATAAGAGGAAGCTATCGCCCATTCATCATCAAGCATGCATTGTTCCTTCTCAAAACCACGAGCCTTCTAGTTAGTTGCTCCGGTTTTTGAGGGGTGTGTGTGTCCAAACTTTCGTCAAACAGGACAAGTTTTTTACCATATCTTCTTAGTGGCATGACATTACGTCAAGCAAGGTTTGATGTGTTTCTGATCATTTTTTAATTTTTTGGAATTTAAATGGCGTGGCACTCCATGCATGTGTCCAGACTGTGCCACCAATAGGTTTGAAAATTCCTTCCAATTTACTGCACATGGAATTAACTCGCACACAATTACGCAAAAATATGATTTTTCAAACCGTTATGGTTAGCCCTTGCATGTAGATGTAGTTCAAATTTGAATTACAACCATTAATTGCTAGAAAAACGCTTAAATGACTTTAAATGGTCAAATGAACCCTAGAATTTACCAAATTTTCACATAACAGTTGTATTGCTGAATGTTAAATGTAGAAAAAAAATTGAAGGCCATAAGAGGAAGCTATCTCATGTTCGTCATCAAACATGCATTATTCCCTCTGGGAACACTAGTAGAAAAAGGGCCTTCAGTCCCGGTTCATAAGGGCCTTTAGTCCCGGTTCTGGAACCGGGACTAAAGGGTCGGTACTAATGCCTATCCCTTTAGTCCCGGTTCAATCCAGTGGAACCACGAGCCTTGCTCCGGTCTATGAGGGGTGTGTGTCCAAACTTCCGTCAAACATACCAATTTTTTTACCACATCATCTTGGCAGCATGACATTACATCAAGCAAGGTTTCATGTTTTTCTGATCATTTTTTAATTTTTGGAATTTAAATGCCATGGCACTCCATGCATGTGTCCAGGCCGTGACACCAATATGTTTGAAAATTCCTTCTAATTTTCTACAAATGGAATTAACTCACACACAAGTACAAAAATATGATTTTTCAAACTGTTATGGTTAGTTGTTGCATGTAGATGTAGTTCAAATTTGAATTACGATCATAAAATGGCTAGAAAATCACTTAAATGTCCTTAAAAGGTCAAATGATGCCTAGAATTTTCCAAATTTTCACATGACAGTATTAGTGCATGTTAAATGTAGAAAAATATTTGAAGACCGTAAGAGGAAGCTATCTCCCATTCGTCATCAAACATGCATTATTCCCTCTCGAAACCATGAGGCTTCTAGTGAGTTGCTCCAGTTAGTGAGGGGTGAGTGCCCAAACTTTCGTCAAACATGCCAAATTTTTTACCACATCATCTTGGTGGCATGACATTACATCAAGCAAGGTTTCACGTGTTTCTGATCTTTTTTTTGGAATTTAAATGCATGGCACTCCATGCATGCGTCCAGGCCGCAAGACTAATATGTTTGAAAATTCCTTCCAATTTACTGCACATGGAATTAACTCGCACACAAGTACACAAATATGAGTTTTCAAACCGTTATGGTTAGCTGTTGCATGTAGATGTAGTTCAAATTTGAATTACGGTCATTAAATGGCTACAGAATCACCAAAATGTCTTTAAAAGGTCAAATGACCCCTGAAATTTTCCAAATTTTCAAATGACAGTTGTATTAGTGCGTGTTAATTGTAGAGATTATTTGAAGGCCGTAAGAGGAAGCTATTGCCCATTCGTCATAAAAATGCATTGTTCCCTCTCGGAACCACGAGTCTTCTAGTGAGTTGCTTCGGTTTGTGAGGGGCGTGTGTCCAAACTTTCGTCAAACATGTCAAAAAATTTACGACCTCATCCTGGTGGCATGACATTACATCAAGCAAGGTTTCATGTGTTTCTAATCTTATTTTAATTTTTTGGAATTTAAATGCCATGGCACTCCATGCTTTGTGTCATAGCCGTGAGACCAATATGTTTGAAAATTCCTTCCAATTTACTCCACATGGAATTAACTCACACACAAGTACACAAATATGTCTTTTCAAACCGTTACGGTTAGTAGTTGCATGTACATGTAGTTCAAATTTGAATTATGGTCATTAAATGGCTAGAAAATCACTTAATTGTCTTAAAAGGTCAAATGACCCCTGAAATTTTCCGAAATTTCACATGACTATTGTATTAGTACTACAAATTTTCTCGTACATTTAAAACACCATTTGTTGCCACTTTACTCCAAATTTGTATTTCATAGCTAATAAAAAATATCAACAACATCACACACACTTTTTTGTAGGAACCGTTTGCGATGAAAATTCATGGGTCTATTTAAGTCTTCCGCCCTAAGCTTCGCCGGCTCATCTGCTCCAGTGCCAGCAACCGCCTAATCCACGAATCCTGATCCCCATTCCCGCAACCCTTTCTTGCAAAGATGATGCCTTGGAAATGCTTCGTGAGGGCCCGTGCGGTGTCCGCATTCTCCCCGAGTGCCTCCGCTTGTGCCAAGAGCGCGGTCGCCTACGCTGAGAGTGCCACCGCATCCGCATTGACTGTGTCCGCATCCGCCAAGAGGGCGTCTACGGCAGCCAATAGGGCAGCTGCAACAGCCGAGACGGTTGAAGCAGCTGCTGCGATGGCGGCTGCAAACGCCGAGAGCACTCGAGCTGCCATCCGTGTCGCTGATGTCGCCCTGGCCCAGGTCGAGGCCATCCACGCCAAGATCGAGGATGCACACGCCAACATATTCCAGGCCACCTCAAAATCTAGCATGCAACCCTCGTCTGAAAAGGCGGCAATGGCCATGGAGCACCTGCTTCCTCATGAGATTGCCAAGCGGGAGCTGGAGATGCAGGAGGTGGCGGAGATCGAGGAGTACCGGGAGGAGTTTCATGTGGCCGAGGTCAAGGTAGAGAAGAGTCTATCCGTCAAGGAATCGACGATGGAGTACCAACGCGAGCTCTGGCGCAGCCACTACTATGAGTACTACAACCTTGAGGGGAAGAGGACGAGGACGAGGACGCGGTCGACTTCAGTAGGGGGATGCATATTCCACCAACGACGGCATGTCGCCAGGACAAGTCATCGACATCTCATGTCACACCAGCGATTCATAGGCCGGTGCGGCAGTGGCTTTGTTGAAATTATGCATATTTAGGCTTTGTTTTTAATGCTGGTCTTTTGATAGAGCGATGTTTAGGTCAACTGGCTCTGTTTAATTACTAAAATTGCTCGATCCAGTAAGTGTGGTCTATGTGATGTACGCTCTTTTGTGTGCCCAAATTAGCAAGCGGTGTTAAATTATGCAATGACGTGGATGAGGATAGTACCTAGGGAAATTTCCACCAAAATTTGAATTATCAAACTCATCCCATGCATGTACAGTAGAAGAATCATTTGCGATGCACACAATCGTTCAAAGTGAATGGTGTCTTGCGCCACCGCGTGCAAAGTTTCCCTCCACATTTTGAAATTTTTTCCCTATCGCTAAAATATCTACCCCCCTTCCCCACGCCCTTTTCTCCCCGACCACAAGTCAAATTTCCCCTATTTCCTCCTTCCTTCCTTCCTAAGCTATATCCTATTCCTCGCTTGCTTCCTCGCTCTCGCCGTCTCGCATCCTATCGACGGGGTCGCCATGGTCTTCTTCAATGACCTCTCCAGCGGTTCCTCCTCCCACAATGACTCCTTCACCACCCGGGTATGCCTCTCTTCTCTCGCTCGGGTTATGACTTGGAATGAAGGAATTTAAGATGGCGGTCGATTTCAGTCATTTCTTCCTCTTGTAGCTCCCTAGGACTATCAGTTGCAACGAATGAAGATCTGCCTGCTCATTGGCACCATCAATCTCCATGCGTGAAGCTAGTTGCATTTGAATTTGTGGACAGTGGGAGGAAGTTTCTGGCATATGCAGAGAAGGTTAGCCCCAATTTCGTTGTTACAAATCATTTGTTAGATGTGATTCAGACACTGTCACTGTGCTATGTTATTCTTGATGTTAAGATAGTGTCACAGTGTGTACCTAGTATCTAAAAATGTTGCCATCTCATTAGCGGTGCCATTAGAAAATTATTTGGCACTGCTTCAGCAGTTTGTGCAGCCAACTTTGGTCCACACATCCGAGCAGCCAAGCTGTAAAATACTAAATCTTTATAGCACGAAGGAACTGGGCATCGGAGCAACTAGGTGCCCCGATGTCCGTGTCCCTGGTTTTTTTTTCGCTGCATCGGCTCACCAGTGCAGGGCATCGGTGCCAAACGTAGCAACAATTGTCTTTACACCGGTTTTGACATACATAGTGGACGGCCTTAGTGTTATTAGTTCTATATTACTAAATTTGTGCATGTACACACATGTTAGTATCAATTTGTTGTCATCCAAACACTGTCGCTATACTATTGCAGTTATATTTAGCTTCCTCATAAAATGTTTAATTTGTTATTTATAGTACATGACTAAGAACTTGTAGCGTTGTTGTAGTTAATTATAGCTTCTGATGTTTCAGAATTTTGTTGTTATCTCAGTAGCAATTAGTTCATTTGCACATTTATCTTTTTGAGAAGATATGTCATAATTAACCTGTTTGTTCAGTTTTTCAAAATATGTATTTGGTGATTTTCTATGTTGTTAGAAACCCATTTCCCCTACAATTGTTACAGATCTAGTTTAAATATTATAGGATGAAAGGAAGTGTTCTTACCTGGAGTGGGTTGGTCAATAGTGGCCACAGTCTTTGAAGATGTGCCTAGCAAAGCTCTAGAGCATGTATGTGGAAGAGAACAGAGGTAGGCTTAGAGAAAGTGTTGTCAACGCTCAACAATATTTGAAGATGCAGGATAAAAAGAGGAAGATGGAGAATGAGTGCATATTTTTTAAATCAGACTTTGCTAAGATGGTCTTGGTGACGGAGGCCGCCTCCTCTCCTTTACCCGAGCACACTTATCCACTAGAGTGTATAGCTCCTTCAAAGTCTTGGGCAATCGAACGTATCCCACGGTTGCGCTTGTTGGACTGGAACACATCTATCACAGCTACCAGGTGGATGTCTGGGATGTTCCTGTGTACTCGGCTGAAACTCTGCATGTACTTCCGTAGGGTCTCTCCTTCCTTCTGCGGGAGGAGCTGCAAGTCGCTGGGCCACCCTGTTTCTTGATGGCCGCCCGTGAAGGCGCCAACAAACTCATGGAAAAGGTCTACCCAACTCGAAATGGAGTTCTCCGGTAGGTGCATCAGCCAAGACCTCACATTTGGCTTGAGTGCCAAAGGGAAGTAGTTGGTGAACACCTTCTCGTCTCTTCCCCCGGTAGATTGAACACTGATGGTGTAGATCCTCAAGAATTCTGCCGGGTTTAGTCTCCCATCGTACTTCTCCGGTATTTCTGGCATGAACGTGTGAGCAGATGGCCAACGGACTTGCCGCGACTCATGAGTGAAGGCGGGACACCCAACCTCGAAAGGTAGGTACCCATCTTCACCAAGCGTGGGCTCATCAATGCGGGGGCCATTGCGCCTATCGGGCTGGCGGTGGGTGTCGCGGCGTCGCTCAATGGTGACGTGCGTGCCTTCTCTTTGCCTGTCCTCCAGGACTCGTTGGCCTGGACACGCTCGAGGGTCGGATGAATCCATCAAGATGTCATCGGGTTCTTGGTCGCGTAGCTCCGGCTATGGCCCATATGCTGGCTGCTGTGGAGGGGACTGCACTGTGGGGGTGGCCTGTTCAGTATGGCCAGTAGTGCGGGCCATTGTCATCGCCTGGGGAGGCCGTGGTGGGCCAGCTCCCTGTGATGCTCCCACCTCGGCAAAACCAATCATGCTTTGAATGGTAGCTCTCCACTCATCCATATGATCGGCTGTCGGCGGAAGTCTCAAAAGCAGTTGGGCCCGAGCCATGGCATTCAAAGCAGTGCTTGGCATGGATGACGACGTGGACCGTAGTGTCTCCTGGCTCCTGAAGGTGTCGGTAGCGGCTGCGCCGTGTTCTCATTGTCGTGAGCTAGTCGCCAGGGTAGCGTGATGACGTGGTGGTGGTGCTTGAGGACCAGCGGCTCCGTTCAGCGCATCGGTTCGGTCAGCCCGCCCCGAGGGTGGCACATATCCTATGGCCGCGCCCGCAGCGGGAGCGGCCGGAGAGTTGCGATTCGCCCCAGAGAGAGTGCCACCGATGTGGCTGTGCCCTCCGGCCGGGCGGAGAGGTGTAGACGGAATGATTTCTCCACCCATACCTCGTGGAGCATGGCCGCTGGGATGTTGTTGGTGTTCTCCTTCTCCGGTTCCTCCTGCTTCCGTTTTGGCTGCGGGGGAGGTGGTGAGGACACCGCCTATGCCGGCCATGTCCCCCACAGCGTCCACATCCCCGTGCGTCCCCGTTGCCCCCGCGGCATCAGCGGCCGTGTGCGGTGGGGTCTTCCAGGTGGGCGGGTGAGCTGCGGCACTGGGCTTCTTCTTGGGCGCCATGGACAATGGAGCCGCTGATGGAGAAACTGATGATGAAGATGACATGCTGTGTACGCTTCTTGGGTTCGCGCAAGCGCATCCCCTACCTGGCGCGCCAAATATGTCTTGGGAAACTACAACCACTTATGGGGCCATCAGCCCCTTGTGCTTCAGCAGGGGGGATGAGCACATTTCATAAAGAGCAGAGAACGTCGCACAACACGTCAAGGATCACACGAGAAGTTTTACCCAGGTTCGGGCCGCCGCGAGGCGTAAAACCCTACTCCTGCTTTGGTGGATTGATGAGAGGACTGTGGTGGAAACACAGTGCTCTAGCCCAGTAGGGTTGCCTCGGGGCGAGAGCAGCTATGCGCGTATGAGTGTACAAGGGTACAAATCCTTTCTATGGTTGCCATGGCCCTCCTTTCATAGATCAAGGGGTCACCACAATGGCAAAGCAGTCATTGTTTACTAATTAGGTAGCAAATAGTGCTATCATACCTAACACTGCAGATAGGGCTGAGCGCATTTAATGCGCCGCTTAGTGTCACATCATGGCATGCCCGGCAAGCCTTGCCTGGCCGTTCAGCCACCTTTTCACCTTTCTGCTTGACACGTCTCTGGACGGGTGTCATTTGGAGGTGATTTCCTTCGGAAGTGGTTGCCATGTGTCAAGAAACAGCCACTTACTCACTTGGGGGCTCGACACTGCATCAATCGATGACTTGCACCGCTGTGAGGTGGAGCGGTGGAGCCTTGGCGGGGCAGTCCGCTCTTGGCGTCCCCGGCAAGCTTGCAGGGGCAGTCTTGAGACTTGTCTATGGAGCAGCCTCGTCCTTGCCAGGCTTCCCTACCTGGTAGGGGAGACTTTGCCTTAGTGATGTCTTCCTTCCATTGGCTTGACTTGGTCTTCTTGATCCGCTCTCTCATTTCTCAAAGAGCTATCTCTTCATCTTGGTCTTGTCTTGGATGTTGTGACCTTGCTTTTAGGCCTGTGCACGGTCTAGGCAACAGACCCAGGGTTTGTTGCACCGACACTCTCATTCTCACAATATAAAGGAATCTTCTTCACCTTTATTCCATAATCCTTCAAAGTCTGCTTCATCCATAATAACTGAGTGCAACAAGCGCCAACAACAATATATTCGACTTCAGCCATAGAAAGAGATACACAATCATGCTTCCTTGATGACCAACAGACCAAAGATCTACCGAGGAAATGGGATGTCCCCGAAGTAGATTTCCTATCAACCAAGTCAGCTATGTAATCTGAGTCTAAATATCCAACGAGATCAAACTGTGCTCCCTTGGGATGCCATAAACCTAAGGTGGGGGTGTCAGCCAAATATCTTAGAATACGCTTAACCGGTTGGTGATGTGATTCTTTCGAAGCAGCTTGATAGCAGGCACACATGCAAACACTCAACGTAATGCCAGTTCCGGATGACCATAAGTGAAGAAGAGAACTAATCATCAAACGATAAGCCTTCTTATCGTAATCCTTACCATACACATCTGAATCCAGCTTACCATTCATGGGCATAGGAGCATTGTAGCCCTTCATTTTGGAATTTTGCATTTTGAACTTCTTCAGGCATTCTTTGAGATATTTCTCCTGAGATATGAAAATTCCATTTGCCTGTTGACGAATTTGAAGTCCGAGAAAGAACTTAAGTTCATCCATCATAGACATTTGATATTTTTGGACATCATTTTCCCAAACTCTAAGCTGCAAGCATTGTTAGTACTGCCAAAGATAATATTATCCACATAGATTTGACATATGAAATGAATCGTTATCAAGAGCGAGTGAAAAGTGTGGGACCAGTGGATCCTGCCTTGAACCCTTTGTCAAGCAAAAACTTCTTCAAGGTGTCATAACATGCTCGAGGGGCTTGCTTCAACCCATATAGAGCCTTTTTCAACTTGAAAACTTTGTTAGGAAACTCAGGGTGTTCAAAGCCAGGTGGCTGTCTAACATATACTTTCTCATCAATTTCACCATTGAGGAAAGCACTTTTCACATCCATTTTATAAAGGAAGATATCATTGTAAATTGTATTAGCGAGAAGTATGTGAATTGCCTCAAGGCGTGCAACAGGAGTATATGTTCCACCGAAATCAATACCTTCTACCTGTGTGTACCCTTGAGCAACATGATGTGCTTTTTTTCTCACCACAATGCCATTTTCATCTTGCTTATTGCAAAAAAAGACAATTTTGTGCCAATGATATTGTGCTTCTTACGATTCGGTTTGTCAACCAATTCCCATACATCATTCAGTTCTAATTGCACCAACTCCTCTTGCATAGCATTCATCTAATCTGGATCATTCATGGCTTCTTCATACTTGGTAGGTTCTGCCAATGAGATAAAGGAGAAACTGCATCAGTAGTTAGCTAAATGAGTGCGTGAACAAGTTGTGGCTCGATAACATGGATTCTCAAGTTCATCGAGAATTAATGAAGGATCAACTTGATTGGCCACTTGTGGATCAGGAGTTTCATCTTGATGATCATTATCATTTTCATCAGCATCAACATTTGTACCACCAATCCCTTCGGAATTGCCATTTGGTTCGGCATTTGGAATTTGACTTCCATTTGCATTCTGAGTGGCATTTTCTTCGGCAATGGCTTCACAAGTTCTGCTTCGAGTCATAAGGGGCATAATCATCAGAGGATTCAGGAGCATTTCCTTCGACTAGCTTGACGCTCCCAATGGTCATTTGCCGAATAGCATCCGAAATCGGTGGTTCATCTATCACATTTGGCAGGTGCTCCTTTTGGGAGTCGTTAGATCCATCAAACATCACATTTACCATTTGCATAACTTTCCCGTGGTGAGAGTTATAGACATCATAAGTATGCGAGTTCGAGCCATAACCAAGAAGAAAACCTTCATGTGCCTTAGGTGCAAACTTGAAAGAATGATTCATATCAAGAATGTAGCAAGGTGCACCAAAAACACGTAAATAAGAAACATTCGGTTTCTTGCCAGTGATAAGCTCATATGAAGTTTTCTTAAGGAACTTGTGAAGATAAACACGATTGATAATATGACAAGCAGTGTTAATAGTATCAGCCCAGAAGCGAATGAGAGTTTTATACTCACTGAGCATTGTACTCGGCATTTCAGTGAGAGTTATATTCTTTCGTTCAACAATTCCATTCTGTTGGGGAGTGTATGCGGTCGAGAACTCATGAGTAATACAATTTTCATTGAGAAATTCATTGGTTCGAGTATTTTTGAACTCAGTTCCATTCTCACTTCTGACGTGCTTAATTCGCACATCATATTCATTCTGGGCCTTCTTGGTGAAGCTTTTGAAGATATCCTGGGTGTAGGTTTTGTCTTCGAGAAAGAATACCCAAGTGTATCGGGAGAGGTTATCAACACTAACTAGACCATAATAACCGCCACCGAAGCTTGCATACTTTTAAGGACCAAATAAATCCATATGAAGAATTTCCAAAGGTTTTGTTGTGGTCATAACAGTGTTTGATGAATGATGCATCTTGGCCAATTTGCCAGCCTCACATCCAGAACAAAGATGATCTTTGTCGAATTTTACATTAGAAATGCCACAAAGATGATTTTTCTTCACTAGGGTTTGCAAATTTCTCATACCTGGATGACCAAGCCTTTGGTGCCACAACCAACCTTTGGTTTCTTTTGCAAGAAAAAAAGTTTGGACTGAGGGACCATTAGAGAAATCCACAATATATAGATCACCTTTTCTAACTCCCTTGAATACGAAGGAATTTTCAAAGGCCATGAAGACAATGCATTTGGATATGAAAAATAGAACTAGCATGCCTAGATCACATAGCTTGCCAACTGACATAAGGTTGAATCCAAGAGACTAAACAAGTAAAACATCATCAATGGACTTGTCTTTGGATATAGCAATTTTACCTAGCCCAATTACCTGTCCTTTGTTGTTCTCACCACAAGTGATATACTTCAAAGAAGAAGCAGTTAAGTTGGCGTCGACATAGTCTTGCAGAAGAATTAGGCTTTGTTAACCACCCACATATTTGCAGGTGCCTTAGAAACAGTAGAACAAGCAGGACATGATTTCTTTTGGTAAACATAGTTGTTGCTCATGAAACTATGAGCATAATTGAAAGAATAGGCGTTGAAATTCCTTCCAGATGAATGAGCATAGTGATTGTATGAGGTATGCATATACTCATTCTGTCAAAATTTTCAAGGAAGTAACGAGTATTTTGAGCCTGCATGGTTAGTATCGTGGTAAAAGGTAATGCATCGATAGTTTTTCTTAGGCACACATATGGCTTTCTTTGGGGGGCCGTTCCTGCTGTTTGGTCCAACATAGCAAACAACAGCCTCACCATATTGATTTTTGAACAGCTTATAGTTTTCCATAGAATCATCATCAGGATATTCAGGGATGGGAGAGTTATATCCCGAGAGTAATGCTAGATCGAGCGTTTTTATCTTTGCGGGCACCCACACAGTGCCAGGATATTGATGGAGTTCCTAGTATGAACCATTTTCATTCAGTTTCCTTTCAAAATCGATACCTTCCTCTCTAGGATTTTTGTGAAAAATAGATTTCTTCAGAACGTCACAGAGGTTTTGATGCCCCTTGAGAGATTTGAACATTCCTGTCAGAAGAAGATCCTTCAACCTATAATTTTAATCAGAAACAGAACCATTTTCCTTGACCGAGGGGTTAGCACTGCAAGATGATTCAACATTTAATTCAACATTTGTTCATTCAAGGCATTTTAAACATGCTGGCTCAAACACTTCAGGTTTCTCTTGAAGTTGTTCGGTGAGAAGAAAAATTTCCCTGATCAAATCCTCATGAGCCTCTCTCAGCGCCTCAATTTCATGTTTCCTTTTTAGGTAATCATATATTAATCTTTCATGGTCGGATGACAGAAAATCATGACGATATGACAGTTCTTCCATTCGTGACTTGAGAGTGGGATACTCTTCGGTCAACGACTGATTTTTCTCCATCTCCTCAACTGTAGGGTCGAGAAGAGGTGTCTAGAGGGGGGTGATTAGACCCTCAACAAAGAAAAGTAGCAGTTTTTAATTTCTTTAAGTTAAGGTGGAGTTTTAGCACAAGTTACAATAAATTTCAAGCAAGCATGGCAAGAGCATACGAGCAGCGGAAAGTAAAGCATGCAACATGCAAGAAAGTAAAGGAATGGGATTGGGGTGTGCAAACGCAATTGGAGACACAGAAATTTTTGGCGTGGTTCCGATAGGTGGTGCTATCGTACATCCACGTTGATGGAGGCTTCAACCCATGAAGGGTAATGGCTACGTGAGTCCACGGAGGGCTCCACCCACGATGGGTCCATGAAGAAGCAACCTTGTCTATCCCACCATGGTCGTCGCCCACGAAGGACTTGCCTCACTTGGGTATATCTTCACGAAGTAGGCTCCCAAGTGACACCTAACCAATATAGGAGACACCACTCTCCAAAAGGTAATAGATGGTGTGTTGATGATGAACTCCTTAATCTTGTGCATCCAATGATAGTCTCCCTGAGGGAGTCCTGGATTAGTGGGTCCCCGGACAACCGGACTATATCCTTTGGCCGGACTGTTGGACTAAGCAGATACAAGATTGAAGACTTCATCTTGTGTCCGGATGGGACTCTACTTGGCGTGGAAGGCAAGCTAGGCAATACGGATATGTATATATCCTCCTTTGTAACCGACCTTGTGTAACCCTAGCCCCCTCCGGTGTCTATATAAACCGGAGGGTTTTAGTCCGTAGGACAACATACAATCATACCATAGGCTAGCTTCTAGGGTTTAGCCTCTCCGATCTCCTGGTAGATCAACTCTTGTAATACTCATATCATCAAGAATAAATCAAGCAGGACGTAGGGTTTTACCTCCATCAAGAGGGCCCAAACCTGGGTAAAACATCGTGTCCCCTGCCTCCTGTTACCATCCGCCTTAGACGCACAGTTCGGGACCCCCTACCCGAGATCTGCCGGTTTTGACACCGACATTGGTGCTTTCATTAAGAGTTACTCTGTGTCATCGCCGTTAGGCTTGATGGCCCCTACAATCATCGATAGCGATGCAGTCCAGGGTTGGACTTTTCTCCCCGGACAGATCTTTGTGTTCGGCGGCTTCGCTCTGCGGGCCAACTCGCCTGGCCATCTGGAGCAGATTGAGAGTTACGCCCCTGGCCACTAGGTCAGATTTGGAAGCTTAAACTACATGGCCGACATCCGCGGAGACTTGATCTTCGACGGATTCGAGCCCCTGCCTTGTGCGCCGCGCGGTCACGATGAGTATGATTTAGCGCTACCATCGGACCGTATGCAGGAGATCGCACCAGCAGTCGCTCCGAGCCTCAATTCGGAGCCAGTTGTGCCATCCATGGACGGGCGGATGGACCCCGTCACGGAGGTCATACCTCAGCGGCGATCGAGCCGAATATCGACCCTACCCTTCACGAGAGCCGTGTTGCTAAACTGCCGGATGCTTCTCCGGCCACGGACTCCGAACCGCCTGCGCCCGTTCCCATCGAATTCGATTGGGTGCCGATCATGGAGTTTACCTCCGCGGATATTTTTCAGCACTCGCCCTTTGGCGACATACTGAACTCATTAAGGTCTCTCTCCTTGTCAGGAGAGCCCTGGCCGAACTACGTCCGGCGGGATTGGGATGCGGATGACGAAGAAATTCGTCGCCCACCCACCACCAACTTAGTAGCCACTGTTGACGACTTAACCGACATGCTCGACTTCGACTCCGAAGACATCGACGGTATGGATGACGATGCGGGAGACGAAGAGGAACCACTGCCCACAGGGCACTGGACAGCCACCTCATCATACGGTATATATACATGGTGGATACACCCAAAGAACGCAATGGCGACGAGACAACGGAGGATGGCCCCTCCAAAAAGCAACCAAAGCACCGGCGTCAGCGGCGCCGCTCTAAGTCCCGCCAAGGCAAAAGTGGTGATACCGGCACCGAAGATAATAGCACTCCGGACAATGCCGAAGACAACAACAATCCCCTCTAGCAAGATTTAGAGCAGGAGGATGAAGGAGCCAGCCCGCCTGAGAGAGTGGCAGATGGAGAAGCGGAGGATGATAATTACATGCCTCCCTCCGAAGATGAGGCAAGCCTCGACGATGACGAATTCATCGTGCCAGAGGATCCCGTCGAACAAGAGCGCTTCAAGCGCCGGCTTATAGCCACGACAAATAGCCTCAAGAAAAAGTAGCAGCAGCTTCAAGCTGATCAAGATTTGCTAGCTGACAGATGGACTGAAGTCCTGGCTGCCGAGGAATATAAACTCGAACGACCCTCTAAGAGTTACCCAAAGTGCAGGTCGCTACCCCGACTGGAGGAGGAAGCACCAAAACCTACATCCCCAGCGTATGACGCGGCTGATCGGCCACCTCGTGGCCGCGACAGAGAGACATTCCAGCCAAAATCTCAGCCCCCACCTCGACACCATTCAAATAAAAAGGCATGGGGAAATACGCCAGACCTGCGAGACGTATTGGAAGACAAAGCAAAACATGCAAGATCGATCTATGGATCACGAGGGCGCGCCATTATGCGAGACGATAATCGTCATGCCAGATGTAGTAAAAGTAAGTCCGGTCGGGCTGAACACAGCGGGCAAGACTCATTCGAGCTGCGTCGCGACATAGCCCAGTACAGAGGCGCTGCACACCCCCTATGCTTCACAAACGAAGTAATGGATCATCAAATCCCAAAGGGTTTCAAACCCGTAAATATTGAATCATACGACGCCACAACAGATCCTGCAGTATGGATCGAGGATTTCCTCCTGCACATCCACAGGGCCCGCGGTGATGACCTGCACGCCATCAAATACCTCCCACTAAAACTCAAAGGACCAGCTCGGCATTGGCTCAAAGCTTGCCAACAGAGTCCATTGGCTATTGGGAAGATCTGGAAGCCACATTCCTCGACAACTTTCAGGGCACTTATGTGCGACCACCAAATGCCGATGACTTGAGCCACATAATTCAGCAGCTAGAGGAATCGGCGAGGCAATTCTGGACACAAAGAAAAATCAAATCATCGACTGTCCGGATGCAGAGGCCCTAGCAGCTTTCAAGCACAACATCCGCGACGAGTGGCTAGCCCGGCACCTTGGTCAGGAAAAGTCGAAATCTATGGCAGCCCTCACGACACTCATGACCCGCTTTTGTGCGGGAGAAGACAGCTGGCTGGCTTGCAGTAATAACGTATCAAAGAACCATGGTACTTCGGATACCAAGGACGGCAATGGCAGGTCACGTCGCAACAAACATAAGCCCCGCATTAACAGC
The DNA here is from genome assembly GCF_018294505.1 of Triticum aestivum. Lineage (NCBI taxonomy): Eukaryota > Viridiplantae > Streptophyta > Magnoliopsida > Poales > Poaceae > Triticum > Triticum aestivum. Next base: position 285,112,063 of record NC_057812.1, on the reverse strand, counting down.
AACAATACCGAGGATACGACAGTCAATGCCGGATTCAAAGGTTCTAAACCCGGTCAACAGAAAAAGCCATTCAAAGAAGCACTCCGAGCCCGTCCAGTTTGGACCATATACTCGATCGCTCGTGTCAAATACACGGCACCCCCGACAAACCAGCCAACCATACCAACAGGGATTGTTGGGTGTTCAAGTAGGATGACAAGTTAAATGCCGAAAACAAAGATAAGGGGTCACATAGCAATGACGAGGAGGACCCCCGGCAGCCGAACACCAGAGGACAGAAGAGGTTCCCCCCACAAGTGCGGACTGTGAACATAATATACGCAACCCACATCCCCAAAAGGGAGCGGAAGCGTGCGCTAAGTGATGTATATGCGTTGGAGCCAGTCGCCCCAAAATTCAACCCATGGTTCTCCTGTCTGATCACCTTCGATCGCAGGGACCACCGCACTAGTATTCATCATGGCGGACTCGCCGCACTGGTCCTAGACCCAATCATTGATGGATTTCACCTCACACGAGTCCTTATGGATGGCGGCAGCAGCCTAAACCTGCTTTATCAGGACATAGTGCGCAAAATGGGTATAGACCCCTCAAGGATCAAACCCACTAAAACGACCTTTTAAGGCATCATACTAGGTGTAGAGGCCCATTGCACAGGCTCAGTAACACTGGAAGTGGTCTTGGATCTCCGGATAACTTCCGAAGCGAAGAGTTAATCCTCGACATAGTCCCGTTCTGCAGTGGCTACCATGCACTGCTCAGCCGAACCACATTTGCAAGATTCAATGCGGTACCACATTATGCATATCTCAAGCTCAAGATGCTAGGACCTCGGGGGGTCATCACAGTCAATGGAAACACAGAGCGCTCTCTCCGCATGGAGGAGCACACTGTGGCCCTCGCAGCAGAAGCGCAAAGCAGCCTCTTAAGGCAATCCACTAGTTCAATGATTAAGGACCCGAACACCTTCAAGCGCGCCCGGAGTAATCGGCAACATGACCGCCTGGCAATGCGGCCCCCACCCCGGTCCCAACCAAACGGCGAAATCCATGCCACGCGTACATAATTACGCATTAAAAATACCATGGGCATAGGCGGAGAGGGGTGCATGACTGCGGCACGCTCCAAGTCGTGGCTTAAACCGCACTAGGGGCTTCCCGCTTTGTTATTTTTCTCTTTCAGGACTTTAATCTCTAGAAACTCTGTCCGGCAGCATGATTGGCGGACACATGATGCAGCAACCAAGGAGGCAGAAAGCTACGTCACACCATGGAACTCCCAGGTGGATTACGATAATGAGTGAAATATTTGCTTTAATACTATTCCTCAGCTTGCCCTTGGCAGGGACGTGTCAAACAGTCCTACTTTTTGCTTCGCACTACTTGTATCATTCTGCTTTAATGCACCTTTTTGAATAAACAATGCATAGCATTAAGACTATTTTTGCATTCTTCCTTTATATATATATGTTCATTCATGACATCTAGCACCCGTACACTCTGGTACGGCCAATACTCTAGGGGCTTAAGCATACCCCATAATACGGCGTGAGAAGTCCAAACACTTTCGACAGTGCGGCACCCCGAACTTATAACATTATATGCATCAACTCCAAATCATGTCTTGGGTCAATAGTTGGGTTTGCCCGGCTCCCATGTTTTGGTACCTTACATTCCGCTATATCGGCTAAGGTAGCACTGGGAGAACTACTGCGATTGTGCCCCGGTTCTGCTGGGCTAAGCACCTCAGTAGAGAAAGCTAAAACTAACTGTCATGATAAGGCGAGAGACTGGTCGCTGTTCGAGAGGTTTCAAGTCCCTAAAGACTTATGCCGCTTAGAGCGAGGAGCCGGCCCTGTCCGGCTTAAGGCATGTATCGCGCCCCGAATTCGGTCTTCCGAATACTAGGGGCTTCGCCAAAATTTAAAATTATAGAATTCTATGGCTAAGTGAGAGTGATAATGCATTATAGTCCGATTGCCTTGTTCGTTGTGCTGAGCACCTCCCTAGAAGGACCCAACAATGGGAACAAGAGTGCTCATGTTTCTCCCGAACACCCCAGCACTCGTGGCGTGGGGGCAGAAGCCAACGACTAGCCATCTCTCAGATTTGATAAATAGCCGAACGGAAGGTAATATTTTAAATTCAGACAAGCATTGCATAGCACATATGAACAAGTTTTCATAATACAGGATTACACGATCAAGTTCATTCAAATATTACATCTTTTGCACACTCGTCCGCTACGAGACGGGCACCCTTCAGGACACCCTCATAGTACATCTCGGGGTGGCGATGCTCCTTGCCCTCCGGCGGCCCTTCCTTCACCAGCTTCACGGCGTCCATCTTGGCCCATTGCACCTTCACACGGGTGAAAGCCTGGCGTGCACCTTCCATGCAGACGGACCGCTTGATGACTTCCAGCCGTGGGCAGGCATCCATAAGCTGCCTCACCAAGCCGAAGTAGCTATTGGGAAGGGCGTCGCCAGGCCACATCCGGACTATAAAGCCCTTCATGGCCTGTTCGGCCGCCTTGTGCAGCTCGACCAGTTGCTTCAGCTGGTCGCTTAGAGGCATCGGGTGTTCGGTGCCAGCATACTAAGACCAGAACAGCTTCTCTGTTGAGCTTCCCTCCTCGGCCTGGTAAAACTGTGCGGCATCCGACACGCTGCGGGGCAAATTTGCGAATGCTTCTAGAGAGCTCCGGATTCGGGTAAGTAACAAGTAATTTACTTTCACATGCTTGCTTTGCATATAGAATGCCTTACCCGCCACTATCTTCTTCATCGCATCAATCTCCTGGAGGGCCTTTTGGGCTTCGGCCTTCGCATTCTTTGCGCTCTCGAGGGCTGCGGCAAGCTCGAACTCTCGTGTCTTCAAGTCAAGATCCAACGCCTCGTGCTTCGTCACGAGAGCGTGGAGCTCTTGCTGCACCTCTCCCACCCGAGCCTCCTGCCTTTCCCGCTCGGTGCGCTCTTTGGCCGCTTTGTTTTCGGCCTCAGATAGCACTTGCTTCAGGGTCACCACCTCGGTTGTGGCCCATGGCAAATTTACGATTATCCTGTCATTTTGCAATCGCATTGTTTTTATATATATATCCATAGACTAGGTACTACTTACCTTTGTTCTCCTCGAGCTGCCTCTTGGCAAGGCCGAGCTCGTCCTTGGACCCTTTAAGGTCCTGCTTCAGTGCGGCGACCTCCGCAGTCAGTGCGGAAGAGGCTAGCAGCGAAGCCTGCATACGCATATAGACATACTTATATTAGACTCCTGCGATATTGTTTGATCCTCTATTCGGATTTTCTTTGTGAACACCGAACAGAGCATCAGGGGCTACTGTCTATGTAGTAATATTTTTCCTATATTTCAAAAACCTACCTCAAAGCCTGTTAGAAGGCTGGCACAGGCTTCAGTCAGTCCGCTCTTGGCGGACGGAACCTTCTGGACCACCGCACTCATAATAGTGCGATGCTCTTCGTCGATGGAAGCGCTGCGAAGCGCTCCCAGCAGACTGTCCGGTGCCTCTGGATGGACAGAGGTCACCGACACAGGCGTCTTGCCCCTTTTGGAAGGAGGCCGCCTGCCTGAGTCCAGAACCACTGGGGATTCCGGCGTGGTGTTCGGCTGAGGGCCGAACTCGGAGCCCTCGGGAGCCTTGCTCCCTCTGCTCCCAGAATCCGGAAGGTCGCCTTAAGGCGCCTTCGGGACTGTCTCCCCTCGACCCGGTGCCTCTTGAGACAATACCTCGGTGTTGTCTGTAGGGCAAGGGGAGGTGGCGGTCGGAAGTGGATCGCTATCCATATCCGACAAGCCCAGGGAGCCGTCCAAAGATACGTCGATATAGGTCGTGGCGGTCTGCATAACCATAATTCGGCGTTAGGAGAAGGAGTGCGACAAATGTATGCTATGAGTTATTCTGGCATCCGAATACTTACGACTTCGCCAGGGGCTTGGCCCTGAGCAGCCACTCGTCTTCGCCTTCGGCGGCGGTGGTGGAGTAGTCCGGAAGGAGAGTCCTTCCCTTCTTGGACCCTTCGCCCCCCCGGTTGGGGCGGCCTTCCTTTTCTTGTCTCCCCCGGCTGGAGGGGGGGCATCTTCATCTTCCTCCTCGTCTTCGGGGGAGGAGTGCGTCGTGGAGTTATCGGACGATGAGTCCGATAACACCTGGTGTCGGGAACTCTTTCGGGTTCCCTTGGCCTTCTTGGTCTTCTCCGGCACCTTGTAAGGAGCCGTAGTCGGCATCTCCGTCAGGAGAGTGTCCGCAGTGTCTTTTGGCAGAGGGGCCGGACAGTTAATCTGCCCTGACGTCTCCACCCAGTCCTGTCAAAGGCATGGAGCTCAGACTCCGCACATGGTTAAGCTAGGGGAAATAAATATCCTACCAGATGTATAGAACTCACCGAATGCGCTGGGTGCTTCGCGCTTAGCCCGCGGTCCTCGGTGAGAGAGGGAGGGACCTCGGCGCCCTTGAACAGCACCCTTTAGACGTCCTTGTGTGTCGTGTCGAAGAGCTCACTCAGAGTCTGGTGCTGGGCCAGGTCGAACTCTCACAAGTTGAAATCCCGTTGTTGACACGAGAGGATCCGGCGGATGAGCATCACCTGGACTATGTTGACAAGCTTGAGCTTCTTGCCTGCCATATTCCGGATACATTTCTGGAGTCCGTCCAGCTCCACCGATGAATCTTAGGACAGGCCCTTCTCTTTCCAGGAGGTGAGCCGCGCGGGGATTCCGGATCGAAACTCAGGGGCAGCCACCCAGTTGGTGTCGCGCGGCTCAATGATGTAGAACCACGCCGATTACCACCCCTTTATGGTCTCCACGAAGGAGCCTTCAAGACATATAACATTGGGCATCTTGCCCACCATGGCTCCGCTGCATTCTACTTGTTGGCCTCCCACCACCTTCGTCTTGATATTGAAGGTCTTCAGCCACAGGCCGAAGTGGGGCCGGATGCGGAGGAAAGCCTCACACACGACGATGAACGCCGAAATGTTGAAGATGAAGTTTGGGGCTAGATCATGAAAGTCCATCCCATAGTAGAATGTGAGACAGCGGATGAATGGATGGAGGGGAAACCCCAGTCCACGGAGGAAGTGGTGGAGGAAAACTACCCTCTCGTGAGGTTCAGGGGTAGGAACGATCTGCCCGCAGCGGGCAGTCGATGCGCGATATTAACAGCTAAGTATCCGGCTCCGCGCATCTTCTTGATGTGTCGCTCCGTAATGGAGGAAGCCATCCATTTGCCTCCCGCTCCGGACATGATTGGAGAAGGTTGAGGGTAAGGATGTGGACTTGGGCATTGGAGCTCAAGTGCGCAAGAATGGATGAGCAAGGAGGAAGAAGGCGTGGGTAGAAAAAGGTTAAACCTTGTCCCTTTATAAGGGCGGCCGAAACTATGCGCCCCCACTAGCCTGGTAAAACTCGCCTATCCCCCAAGCGCCGTAATCGATGGCGCGGTTGGGTTACCCACGCCCGTATTGATGAGAATCCTGTAATAAGGGGGACACGATCTCTGCTTTGACAAGACGTGTCAAGAAACTGCTTTGCGTTATGTGCGGGGCTAGTTAAAGGGAACAGTTCGAATAATCACCGGGCCATGGCATAATGTCATGTTGCCAAAACGTGTCCGCAGATTGGGTTTGTGGAAATATTATTCTCTCTATGGTGGTATGTGGAACTTATTTTGCAGGGTCGGACACTATCCTTGTATTCAAATTCTTCTGTTGTGTATTCGGAGGAGGAACCCGCCTTGCAATGTCGAAGACAATACTGCGCGGAGGACTCATCGTCATTGAAGCCTGGTTCAGGGGCTACTGAGGGAGTCCTGGATTAGGGGGTCTCTGGACAGCCGGACTATATCCTTTGGCCGGACTGTTGGACTAAGAAGATACAAGATTGAAGACTTCGTCTCGTGTCCGGATGGGACTCTACTTGGCGTGGAAGGGAAGCTAGGCAATACGGATATGTATATCTCCTCCTTTGTAACCGACCTTGTGTAACCCTAGCCCCCTCCGGTGTCTATATAAACCGGAGGGTTTTAGTCCGTAGGACAACATACAATCATACCATAGGCTAGCTTCTAGGGTTTAGCCTCTCTAATCTCGTGGTAGATCAACTCTTGTAATACTCATATCATCAAGAATAAATCAAGCAGGACGTAGGGTTTTACCTCCATCAAGAGGGCCCGAACCTGGGTAAAACATCGTGTCCCCTGCCTCCTGTTACCATCCGCCTTAAACACACAGTTCAGGACCCCCTACCCGAGATCCGCCGGTTTTGACACCGACACTCCCCAACACTCAACTCTCTCTCACAGATTTGGACTTGGTGGAAGGATGATTTGAGAGGAAAGCAACTTGGGGAAGGCTAGAGATAAAGATTCTTGTGGTTGGATTGGAATATCTTGGTCTCAACACATGAGTAGGTGGTTCTCTCTCAGAAAATGAACGATAGAAGTGTAGGCACGTTCTGATGGCTCTCTCCACTAATGGAGGATGGGTGGAGGGGGATAAATAGCCTCCACAGAAAAACTAGGTGTTACACACAATTCACCAAACTCGATGGGACCGAATTGAAAAACTCGGTCAGACCGATTTGGTTCAAAATGTGAACGTTAGAGTTTTCGGTGGGACCGATATGATCAAATCGGTGGGACCGATATGCTAGGGTTAGGGTAAAACCTCAACTCGGTTTGACCAATTACACAAACTCGGTGGGACCAATTTTGGTAATAAGCAAAACAGGGAGTTGGTCAAGCAAACTCGATGGGACCGATTGCATATCTCGGTGAGACCGACATTATTGCAACATGTAGCAGAGAGTTTGCAAGCCCATCTCGGTGAGACTGAGATCCTATCAGTGTGACCGAATTGATTAGGGTTTCTGGCAGTGGCTATGTCAAGTAAAATTGGTAGCGCCGGATAGGTCAAATCGGTGGGGCCAAGTTTGACTTTTGGTTTGGGACATATGTGGAAATGAGAAAGTGGTTGAGGGCTTTGGAACATATCACTATGCACTTTGAGCAAGCAAGCCATTAAGCAACACCTCATGTTCTTTTACTAGCATTGGCTTTTCCTATGGACTCAATGTGATCTTGGATCACTAAAATGAAAATGAAGAATCTTGAGCTTTTGCCAGTCCTTGTCCTTAGTTTCTTGAAAGGGTTGCACATCTTCTTGTCCATGCCACTCCACTGTTGAACGCATCTGAAATATACTTAGAAATATTAGTCCAACAAGAGATATGTTGGCATTAATTACCAAAATCACCCAGGGAGCACTTGTGCTTTCAATCTCCCCCTTTTTGGTAATTGATGACAACATACATCAAAGCTTTAGATAAATATATGAAGGATAATAAGTAAAGCTTTGGAAAGACATGTAACAGGCATAGGCTCCCCCTACATGTATGCAATCATGTAAATATGGAATATAAGAGCATGTGAATGCATAAGCATGATAGAGAAAGCAATGAGTTACATGTATCTTGCTTATATGCATCAGAGCAAATGGTGTAGATACAGGAGATATACCTTCATGTTCATGAGTCCTTCTTGCAAACAATATGTACATCAGCAAGAGATCATCATGCACATGAGTGTGACGCATATACTTACCTTGTGGTCTTGAGGTGGCTTTGGAATAGATGATCCTGAGGAAACAAGGTTAGATAACAAACGAACACCTATAGGACAAAGCAATTTGAGAAACCACAAGAGTACCAAGACTGGGATATTGGGATGACATGTAGAGAGTGAGTACTAGGTACTCTATGTGATATAGACATGTCCCCAAAGAGTAAAAATATGCAATGAATTCGAAGATGTCCTTCCCTTATATGTATTTCTCCCCCTGAATCTTATACGATAATAGGAGAAGATAGGGAAAAGAAAATCAGAGCAAAACAATAAAATCAGAACAACACAATCATAACACATACTAACATGTCTTTCCCCTCTTAAAGACATGTGAGTTCTCTCCTCTTGAATACCAAGCATCTGGGGTCTCTCTCCCTTTGATGTGATTAATCACTCTCCTCCTTTGATGTGATTAAGCTTTGATGTGATCTCTCTCCCCCTTTGACATCAATTTCCAAGAAGGGTCTTCTAGAATGTGAGTCGAAAAGGGTTTGGTCCTTGAGTCACAAAACAGAGCAGTAAGTAATGTAAGATGCTGGTAGAGGTCAGGAATCATCGAGTGGAGCTAGAACAAATATGCAAGATGCAAATGGCAAAGTGATTTCTCGTCATTTAAATCGGTCACACCGAGTTATTATGTTCGATGGCACCGAGATGGTTCGGTTTAACCGAAACAAACAAACTAGTGAGTCCGAGTTTCACACAGAGAAAACAATTGTCATCTCAGCTCACTAGGCAAATAAGATTTCACAAAGATTTGAAAGGAATTAACTGAAAGATTTGCAATGAATTGGATGCAGGGAATGCAGAACATAACAGAGAAAATAAAGAAATCTAGATGAAGTTTTTAAAAGGGAAACAAACATGCAAGAGACATTTGTAGGAACTCATAAAAACACTAGAGAATTTCATCTAGAATTGGTCGGAGACAAAGTCACCTATGTTAGAGTATATTGACTGAGGAGTCAAGTGAGAACACTTGATCGTAGGTCATACTCATCGTTTAAGCTCAAAATGGGGTTGCCATTTTTCGTTTAAATACTTTGATGTATTCACATCTTGTTGAGCCACTTTGACCCATGACTTGGGGTAAAGCTTCTCTAAGATGGAATAACATACCTTGGGTGGTGGTGTTGGTCTTGATCTTGTGTAGGATGCTCAAGGTTGATGTATCTCATCAATGAGTTGGGAGCACCTCTTGTATTTTGAGTTCATCTACCTACATGGGTTAGTTCTGCAAGGAAGAGCACTTGTGTATCCAAAGTGATAATCATTAAATTTGATACCAAATGAAATTTGATATATAGAATTTGTCAAAGGATATGTTTAAAGGGATTCATGCTTCCTTGTCTTCAACCACCATATTGTAGAGACTTGGTGATGTAGAGATTGCTCAAGATGCGAGTGAGTTGCAATCTCATGAATTTGAGCTCATCCAAGTACCTACAAGGGTTAGATAGCATGCAAGGGTGCAAATATATATCCAAGACATATGATCATCATCATAAGAGAAATATCAAGGATTAGTCAAAGGCTCATGCCTTGCATGTATCCTAATGGAGTTTCTACTACAAGTTCGAAGCATCAATGATGTTCAATTCACCTCTCAATCGGCAAAATACTTTCTCATCAAGTGGTTTGGTGAATATATCCACCAATTGCCTATCGGTACGAACATGCTTAAGATCAATGTCCCCTTTGGCAACATGATTTTGAATGAAATGATGACGAACTTCAATATGCTTAGTTCGAGAATTTTGCACGGGATTGCGAGAAATCTTAATAGCACTTTCATTGTCACAAAGCAATGGAACATCTTTCACATAGATGCCATAATCTTTAAGAGTTTGGGTCATCCAAAGTAATTGAGCACAACATGATCCGGCGACAATGTATTCCGCTTCGGCGGTGGATAAGGATACCGAGTTTTGTTTCATGGAGGACCAAGACACAAGAGATCTACCAAGAAATTGACACATACCCGAAGTGGACTTTCTATCAACATTGTCTTCGGCATAGTCCGAGTCGGAATAGACAACAAGATCAAAAGAAGACCTCTTAGGATACCAAATGCCAAAATTTGGTGTATGAATTAAGTATCTCACCATTCTTTGGGGGCCGCTTGATATCGTGCACACATGCACACACATAGCATAATATCGGGACAGGAGGCACATAGATATAGCAATGAGCCAATCATAGAGAGAAAAACTGTTTGGTCAACCGGTTTGCCATCCTTAGTCAAGTCAAGATGTCCACTAGTAGGCATGGGTGTGTTCATACCTTTGCATTCTTTCATGTTGAACTTCTTGAATAAGTCCTTGGTATACTTTGTTTGGGAAACAAAGGTACCCTCCTTAGTTTGCTTGATTTGCAAACCAAGAAAGAACTTGAGTTCACTCATCATAGACATCTCAAACTTCTTCGACATTAGCTTTCCAAACTTACAACTAAAATGAGGGTTAGTCGAACCAAATATGATATCATCAACAAAAATTTTGCACACAAATAACTCTCCATTAACCCTTTTAGTAAAAAAGAGTAGAATCAAATTTTCCAATCTCAAAGCCTTTTTCAATGAGGAACTTGGTCAAGAATTTATACCACGCTCTAGGAGCTTGTTTAAGACCATAAAGAGCTTTGTGAAGTTTGTAAACATGGTCGGGTTTCTTAGGATTAACAAAGCCGACCGGGAGGTTTTTTAACACAAACTTCCTCCTCAGTTTCACCATCTAGAAAAGCACTTTTAATGTCCATTTGGTACAAGGTAATATCATGGTGATTAGCATAGGCAAGTAAGATGCGGATGGACTCAAGTCTAGCAACGGGGGCATATGTCTCACCATAGTCCATACCTTTGACTTGAGTGTAGCCTTGGGCGATGAGACGTGCTTTGTTGCGAACGACTTGTCCATCTTTGTCTTCCTTGTTGCGAAACACCCATTTGGTATCGATGATGTCATGGTTGTTGTCGGGCTTCTCAATCAATGTCCACACTTGGTTCCTCTAAAAGTTGTGTAGCTTTTCATGCATGGAATTTATCCAATCCCAGTCTTCCAATGCTTCTTCAACTTTCATAGGTTCAACGCTAGAGATGAATGAATAATGTTCACAAAAAATTGCCAAATGAGTTTTAGAGTGAGTGATTCTCCCAGTTTGGATATCATTGAAGATTTTCTCGACGGGATGGTCTCTTGTGACTCTTGCTCTACCTTGTGAGAGCTTTTTTGGGTCGGGTGGAACATCTTCTTCATCATCTCGTTCCTCCTCTTAGCCTTCTTCATTGTTGACATTGTCATTCTCTCGTCAAGGTGGAGAAGGAGGTTGATGAGGTTCATCTTGGTGTACTTATTCGTTTTCTTCATCTTGGTGTACTTCCTCGTTTTCTTCATCTTGGCGTGTCCCACATTGGGATGCCTCCGTGTCAACTCTTGGTTCACCTTTTCGTGAGGTAGAAGATTCCACTTGGACGGACGAGGTACTCTCCTTCACCTCCATTAGACAAATCATGCTAATAGACAAGTCTTGGATTGCTTCTGAAGGGTCTTTGTCTCCTACATCAATTGGCAATTGCTCCACCTGTGAGTCGTTAGATTCATCAAACTTGACATCTACCGTCTCTTCAACATTTCGGGTGAAGTTGTTGTAGACACGGTAGGTGTGAGAGTTTGAGCCATAACCGAGTAGGAAACCCTCATGAGATTTAGGTGCAAATTTAGAACGACGATGCTTATCAAGAGTGTAACACTTTGAGCCAAATACTCGAAAGTATCCAACTTTGGTTTGTTACCGGTGAGAAGCTCGTATGCTGACTTGCCTAGTAGCTTGTGAAGATATAAGCGATACGTTGCATGGCAAGCTGTCTCAACCGCTTCCGCCCAAATGTGTTTTGGCCCTTGTACTCATCAAGCATCGTTCTCTCCATCTCAATAAGAGTCCGGTTCTTCCTCTCAACTCCATTTTGTTGAGGCTTGTACGTAGCCGAGAACTCATGTGAAATCCCTTCTTCGTCAAGAAAGGTATCCACATTTGCGTTCTTGAACTCCGTTCCGTTGTCACTGCGAACCTTCTTGATCTTCACTTCAAATTGATTTTGGGCCTTCCTAGCGAAGTTCTTGAAGATCTTTTGGACCTGCGATTTATCATCAAGAAAGAGCACCCACGTAAATCTTGAAAAATCATTGACTATGACTAGACCAAAAGAGTTTCCACCGAGACTTTTATAGGCATTGGGACCAAAAAGAGCCATATGAAGCAGCTCGAGCGGTCTTCTCGTGGTCATGATATTCTTAATGGGGTGGCTTTCTCCAACTTGTTTTCCTGCTTGACAAGCACTGCACGATCTATCCTTGTCAAATATAACATCTTTTACTCCAAGGATATGATCCCCTTTAATAAGCTTATGAAGATTTTGCATGCCCACATGACCTAATTAACCTTCTATGCCACAACCAACCTTTAGAGGATTTAGCAATTAAGGAAGTTCTAGGTTGAGCCTTTTTAGTGAAATCAACAATGTATAGATCACCTCTACGTATACCGGTAAATACCATATTATGATTATCTGTTCGAAACACTTGGCAATCTACTTCAGTAAATAGGACATTGAAGCCAAAGTTAGCTAGTCTAGATACGAAAAGTAAATTATAGCCAAGAGATTCAACGAGCATAACATTTTGTATGGAGCTATCTTGTGAGATGGCCACCTTACCATGGCCAACCACCTTACCCTTTGAGTTGTCACCAAAAGTGACATACTTTTGAGGGCTGTTGTTTTCAGCAAGCTCACGAAACATGTCCATGTCTCCGGTCATGTGATCAGTACATCCACTATCAAGAACCCATTCCTTTCCTCTAGCCATGTAGCCGCGAAGATTTGCCATAGGACCAAAGTGTCTCATAGACTCATCGAGATCAAAGTCACTATCATCATCCTCATCATATTATCCATGTTCATCATCGTCTTGTGATTGATCAATTCCTAGAGAGAGTGATTCATTAGATAAGTGATCATCACAATGTTCATCTTTATTAATTCTAATGGCTTCGGAGATGATATTGCTAATGATTCCAACATCTCCTTTGGCACGCATGAGGTTACTAAGCTCAAATAAACAATCACCAAACTTAGGATAATTGGAATTCATCTTACTCAAGGCAATAGACTTATGAAGAATCTCATCTAAGTTCTGCAAGGAATAGTTTGGAAATCGTTTCTCAAGAAATCTCCTTATGGTGTAGGCACAATCAAGAGTAGGCAAGCAACTAAACAAATTTCTAGGCAAACCTCTAGTAATAAGATTGGCACTTCTAAGGTTGCGAATCATGTTAATAGACTCATCAAGAGTAGGATGCAAAGGGTCAATAGGGGGTGCACAAGGGCTAGTAATGTACTTGTTCAAGTGATATTCATTGACAAATTTCAAGCATCTCAATTTCCCACTCATGAAAGAACTCTCCATCAAGTATAGGCACTTAACATCTAAGACTCCCCAACATAGACTCATCCATCTTCATCCAATGGTGATTAAACCAAAGCAATGGAGACCAATGCGCTGATACCAATTGTAGGATCGAGAAGAGGTGTCTAGAGGGGGGGTGATTAGACCCTCAACAAAGAAAAGTAGCAGTTTTTAATTTCTTTAAGTTAAGGTGGAGTTTTAGCACAGGTTACAATACATTTCAAGCAAGCATGGAATGAATATATGAGCAGCGAAAAGTAAAGCATGCAACTTGCAAGAAAGTAAAGGAATGGGTTTGGAGTGTGCAAATGCAATTGGAGACACGGAGATTTTTGGCATGGTTCTGATACGTGCTATTATCGTACATCCATGTTGATGGAGACTTCAACCCATGAAGGGTAACAGTTGCGTGAGTCCACGGAGGGCTCCACCCATGAAGGGTCCACGAAGAAGAAACCTTGTCTATCCTACCATGGTCGTCACCTAGGAAGGACTTGCCTCACTTGAGTAGATCTTCACGAAGTAGGCGATCTCCTTGGCCTTACAAACTCCTTGCTTCAACTCCACAATCTTGACGGAGGCTCCCAAGTGACACCTAACCAATCTAGGAGACACCACTCTACAAAAGGTAATAGATGGTGTGTTGATGATGAACTCCTTGGTCTTGTGCTTCAAATGATAGTCTCCCCAACACTCAACTCACTCTCACAGATTTGGATTTGGTGGAAGGATGATTTGAGTGGAAAGCAACTTGGGCAAGGCTAGAGATCAAGATTCTTGTGGTTGGATTGGAATATCTTGGTCTCAACATATGAGTAGGTGGTTCTCTCTCAGAAAATGAATGGTAAAAGTGTAGGCACGTTATGATGTCTCTCTCCACTAATGGAGGATGGGTGGAAGGGTATAAATAGCCTCCACACAAAAACTAGCCATTACACACAATTTACCAAACTTGGTGGGACTGAATTGAAAAACTCGATCAGACCGATTTGGTTCAAAATGTGGACGCTAGAGTTCTCAATGGGACCGATATGATCAAATCGGTGGGACCGATATGATCAAATCGGTGGGACCGATGTGCTAGGGTTAGGGTAAAACCTCAACTCGGTTTGACTGATTGCACAAACTCGGTGGGACCGATTTTGGTAATTAGCAAAACAGAGAGTTGGTCAAGCAAACTCGGTGGGACCGATTGCATATCTCGGTGAGACCGACATTATTGTAACATGTAATAGAGAGTTTTCAAGCCCATCTCAGTGAGACCGAGATCATATCGGTGAGACCAAACATATTAGGGTTTCTGACAGTGGCTATGTCAAGTGAACTCGGTGGCGCCGGATAGGTCAAATCGGTGGGGCCGAGTTTGACTTTTGATTTGGGACATATGTGGAAATGAGAAAGTGGTTTGAGGGCTTTGGAACATATCACTGAGCACTTTGAGCAAGCAAGCCATTAAGCAACACCTCATCCCCTTTTAATAGTATTGGCTTTTCGTATGGACTCAATGTGATCTTGGATCACTAAAATGAAAATGAAGAGTCTTGAGCTTTTGCCAATCCTTGTCCTTAGTTTCTTGAAGGGGTTCCACATCTTCTTGTCCATGCCACTCCAGTGTTGAACTCATCTGAAATATACTAGGTAGAAGTATTAGTCCAACAAAGATATGTTGATATTAATTACCAAAATCACCTAGGGATCACTTGTGCTTTCGTCAACCAACAACCCTTCAGATTTCCTGAGGGTTTTCCCAATTTTCTCAAGAGAGTTTTGTTGAACATTGGAAATTTTGATCAATTTAGCATGGTCATCCTCATCAGAAGAATATTGATCACTGGACTAAACTTTGTGATGTTTGGAGTATACCTTTTCCTTCGAGGCTTTGGCCATGAAGCAGTAGGCATGAGATTCATCGTCGCTTGATGGATTCCCGAAGAACTTTGTTGCAGGGGTGGAAGCATAAGCTATGCCAGCCATGCCAGAGTTGGACTCCTCATCGGATTCTTCAGCTTCTTCGGAGTCTGATGATTCTTCTTCATTAGAGTCCATTTCCTTGCCGATGTACGGCTTTTCCCGGCGAGATTTATTCTTGCGGTTGAAGGAGGACTTGGAAGGATTCCTTGAGGAAGATCTTGATGAAGATTTTGACGTGGAGTTATCCTTCGTCTTGAAGAACTTCTTTGTTTTCTTCTCAACAACAAAGTCATACACTACTGCAGGATGCTGCTAATGCGACACTATGATCAGAGACCCTTCGACGAAACTGTGTGCGATGGAATAATCGCAAATGGTGGTGTAAAAGAACCATCAAAAAAGGTGTAAGACGTTTGCGATGCCGGAGCCATCAAACACGGTTCAGATTTCAGTTGCGTATGCGATGCAGGGCATACGGTTCAGTTCAATGAACCATTTGCGATGAGGTGGAACAAAAGAAACGGGCAGCCCGATGAAGGCGTGTGCGATATACAACATACGGTTCACTCAAATGAATTGTTTGTGATGAGGAGGAATAATAGAAACGGGCAGCTAGATAAAGGTGTGTGCGATTGACGGCATACACTTCAGAAGGATTAATTGTTTGCGATTAGGCAACAGAACATAAATGGGTCGGCCAGATCAAAGTGTCTGCGATTGATGGCATACACTTCACATGGATGAACTGTTTGTGATTAGCCACAACAAACTGAAACAGTTAGATAGATCAACGTGTGTGCGCTAGACGGGCACACACATTCTAATAAAAAAGTGTGCGCGATGGTAATAACGAGCGCGCACGGTTGTTGGAACAAGATGTGTGCTGACATTGCCTATTGTGGTGCACCCTATGGTGCAAACGCCACATACGCGGCCGAGAAGGCGTACGTGCCCATGTTACGCCTTCTGGGAATAGTGTCGCACTTATAACCGTCAGTAAATTTTGAGCATGCGTCTCATCACATTCCAAATTGCAAACCTGTTCACACCGATCAAAACCTAAACGGTTTCCCATTTAGGAGCGTATTACTACTCGGTTATAAATACTACTACTCCAAGATGACTGCACATTCCTCCTCAACTCCTCATCCACAAAAACAAACAAGTCATTCATCATCGTTCCCTTGCGTCTGCCATGGCCAGCGTTAGTTCTGGGTCGAGAGATTGCCACCAGGGAGATGCGAGCATGGAAGTGGAAGCATGAGAGATGTCCCGCCTCACTGCGAATGCAGTCGGCATGTCCCACCGCGTGGCCGTAGCAGCACCAAGGTCCCGCCGCACTGCCGAAGCAGCACGCAGGTCCCGCCGCGCCGTCGTTGCAGCAAATTGGTCTGGCTGCGTCGCGGAAGCAGAAGAGATATCCCGCCGCACCGTGAATGCAGCAGAGATGTCCTCCCGCGCCGCGTCAGCCTAGGAAAATGTCTTGCGGGCAGGCGAGGACTCTTACACGCGCATGCATGCGATCGTCCATAGACAGACAGATCGGATCTCCGGCTGGGCGAGGTTGCAGTATGACATGAAAGCCTCTTTTGAGCAGGCTACCGGTGTCATCCGACAAATAAAATGAGAGAAATGTGAAGCTCCGGGCCGAGTGCGACCTACTGAGTGCAAAGATCATCGAAAGTGTGGACCAGCAGGAAGAGACCACGGCCTTGTTGAAGAGGACCAGCGCCGTCGAGAAATGTATGGACGAGAATGCCATGTTGTGCATCAAGTGTAGAAGGCTGGTGGAGGAATCCGAGGATGCTCTCAAGCAGCATCTTGAGGACAAGAAAGAGCTCATCGCTGCTTGCCGCGGAGACTAGTTCCTGCGGCCTGCAGCAACACATCAAGAAAGTAGAGATCAGCGAGCCAGATCGTTGTCTTCCTTCTTCTTTTGCCCTTGTGTATTTCGGGTGTTGCCTCATGTGGCTTTTTTTAATTATGTTCCTAAATATGTAAGACAATTATTATCCACTGTCATCGTCCTTATATTCGTCATGCTTGCTATAAGTCGCAGTCAATGCTATATAGGTCCGTCTGATATTACATCAAGATCCATGCAAAACTTTCTTTTCAGATTTTCATTTTTCTCTCTTAAATCTCAGTCTAGTAAGACATATAGCCACGCCCTACAACAGGGGCTCCAACGCCATTTATGGAGACGTTGGGAAGGAGGTGCGCGGCGGGTAGCGGTCAAAGGGCTCTCCTCCTGATGAGCATGCCACCCGTACGCAAATAGCTACCCCGCACCGCACCTCCTAGCCAATAAAAAAGGGGACACGTGGCAGCACATAATTGGTAAGTCGAGCACCCACGGTTTTGAATAATACTTGTGTTTCCGATTTGTAACATGACATCACTTGTTCAAAAATGACTTTGTTGATTGTTGATGTGTGCGCCTTCGCAAATTGGACAGAAAAATTACCACGGCATGTTGGTGCCATGTCATGACACCATGCCAAGTTTCATGATTTTCAGGCGTGATTTGGATTTACAGGAATTAAAAAACCAAGTTTCTCAATCTTTCCGGCCGAGCCACGACGGCCAGATGTTTGAATTTCATTCCCATTTCTTGCATGGGACATAGAAATTCACCCAAGGACATACATGTGATTTTTCAACCAACTTTGGTGCACCGGAGCATGTGCTTGTAGTTCAAATTTGAATTATGCACATTAAAATGCCCCAAAACTCAATTAATGTATACAAAAGGCCAAACGAACCCGGAATAATTCCAAAATTTAGCACGATACTTCTATTTAGTCTAATCTGCCTGTGTAAAAAGTTAAGGCGGGGGAAGACAGTGTACGTATGTCGTTTCGCAAACGGAGGTGACAAGTTCCCTCTCAAACCACGAGCCTTCTTGAGGGAAGCTCTGGTTTGCAAGAAGCTTACACCAGAGCTTGTCCAAATTCGGCCAAAAAAATTACCGCAACATGTCGGTGCCATGTCATGACACCATGACAAGTTTCATGATTTTCAGGCGTGTTTTGGATTTACAGGAATTAAAAAACCAAGCTTCTCAATCCTTCTGGTCGAGCCACGACGCCCAGATGTGAATTTCATTCCCATATCTTGCATGGAACCTAGAAATTCACCCAAGGACATACATGTGATTTTTTAACCAACTATGGTGCACCGGAGCATGTGCTTGTAGTTCAAATTTGAATTATGCACATTAAATGCCCAAAAACTCAATTAATGTATAAAAAAGGCCAAACGAACCCAGAATAATTCCAAAATTTAGCACGATACTTCTAATTGGTCTAATCTGCCTGTGTAAAAAAATTAAGGCGGGAGAAGGTAGTGTACATATGTCATTTCATACAAGGAGGTGACAAGTTCCCTCTCGGACCACGAGCCTTCTTGAGGGAAGCTCCGGTTTGCAAGAATCTTACACCAAAGCTTGTCCCTATTCAGCCAAAAAAATTACCACAACATGTTCGTGCCATGTCATGACACCATGCCAAGTTTCATGATTTTCAGGCGTGTTTTGGATTTACAGGAATTAAAAAACCAAGTTTCTCAATCTTTCCGGCCGAGCCACGACGCCCAGATGTCTGAATTTCATTCCCATTTCTTGCATGGGACCTATAAATTCACCCAAGGACACACATGTGATTTTTCAACCATCTTTGGTGCACTGGAGCATGTGTTTGTAGTTCAAATTTGAATTATGCACATTAAATGCATAGAAAATCAATTAATGTATAAAAAAGTCCAAACGAACCCGGAATAATTCCAAAATTTAGGATGATGCTTCTATTTGGTCTAATCTGCCTGTGTAAAAAAATTAAGGCGTAAGAAGGCAGTGTACGTATGTCGTTTCGCACACGGAGGTGACACGTTCCCTCTCGGAACCATGAGCCTTATTGAGGGAAGCTCCGGTTTGCAAGTAGCTTACACCAAAGCTTGTCCCAATTCGGTCAAAAAAATTACCGCATCATTTTGGTGCCATGTCATGACTACATGCCAAGTTTCATGATTTTCAGACGTGTTTTGGATTTACAAGCATTAAAAAACCAAGTTTCTCAATCTTTCTGGCAGAGCCACGACTCGCAGATGTTTGAATTTCATTCCCATTTCCTGCATGGGACCTATAAATTCACCCAAAGACACACATGTGATTATTCAACCCACTTTGGTGCACTGGGGCATGTGCTTGTAGTTCAAATTTGAATAATGCACATTAAACAATTAATCTATAAAAAGGCCAAACGAATGTAGAATAATTCCGAAATTTAGCACGATACTTCCATTTGGTCTAATCTGCCTGTGTAAAAAAATTATGGTGGGAGAAGGCAGTGTACGTATATCATTTCGCACACGGAGGTGACACGTTCCCTCTCGGAACCACAAGCCTTGTTGAGGGAAGCTCTGGTTTGTAAGAATTTTACACCAAAGCTTGTCCCAATGCAGCTAAAAAATTTACCGCAGCATGTTGGTGCCATGTCATGACACCATGCCAAGTTTCATGATTTTCAGGCGTGTATTGGATTTACAGGAATTAAAAATCCAAGTTTCTCAATCTTTCCGGTCGAGCCACGACGCCTAGATGTCTGAATTTCATTCCCATTTCTTGCATGGGACCTATAAATTCACCCAAAGACTCACATGTGATTTTTCAACCAACTTTGGTGCACTGGAGCATGTGCTTGTAGTTCAAATTTGAATTATGCACATTAAATGCTCAGAAACTCAATTAATCTATAACAAAGACCAAATGAACCCGGAATAATTCCAAAATTTAGCATGATACTTCTTTTTGGTCTAATCTGCGTGTGTAAAAAATTACGGCGGGAGAAGTTAGTGTACGTATGTTGTTTCGCACACGGAGGTGACACATTCCCTCTTGGAACCATGAGCCTTCTGGGGGGAAGCTCCGGTTTGCAAGAAGCTTACACCAAAGCTTGTCCCAATTCGGCCAAAACATTTACCACAGCATGTTGGTGCCATGTCATGACACCATGCCAAGTTTTGTGATTTCAGACGTGTTTTGGATTTACAGGAATGAAAAAACCAAGTTTCTCAATCTTTCCAGCCAAGCCAGGACGCCCAGATGTTCGAATTCATTCCCATTTCTTGCATGGGGGCTATAAATTCACCCAAGGACAAAATGTGATTTTCAACCAACTTTGGTGCAATGGAGCATGTTCTTGTAGTTAAAATTTGAATTATCCACATTAAGTACGTAGAAACTCAATTAATGTATAAAAAAGGCCAAACGAACCCAGAATAATTCCAAAATTTAGCATGATACTTCTATTTGGTCTAATCTGCCTGTGTAAAAAATTAAGGCAGAAGAAGGCAGTGTATGTATGTCGTTTCGCACACAGAGGTGACACGTTCCCTCTCGGAACCACGAGCCTTCTTGAGGGAAGCTCCGGTTTGCAAGAAGCTTACACCAAAGCTTGTCCCAATTTGGTCAAAAATTTTACCGCATCATGTTGGTGCCATGTCATGACACCATGCCAAGTTTCATGATTTTCAGGCATGTTTTGGATTTACGGGAATTAAAAAACTAAGTTTCTCAATCCTTCTAGTCGAGCCACGACGCCCAGATGTTTGAATTTCATTCCCATTTCTTGCATGGGACCTATAAATTCACCCAAAGACACACATGTGATTTTTCAACCATCTTTAGTGCACTGGAGCATATGCTTGTAGTTAAAATTTGAATTACGCACATTAAATGCGCAGAAACTCAATTAATCTATAAAAAGGCCAAACGAACCCAGAATAAATCGAAATTTTAGCACGATACATTCATTTGGTCTAATCTGCCTATGTAAAAAAATAAGGTGGGAGAAGGTGGTGTACGTATTTCGTTTCACACACAGAGGTGACACATTCCCTCTCGGAACCACGAGCCTTCTTGAGGGAAGCTCTGGTTTGCAAGAAGCTTACACCAAAGCTTGTCCCAATTCGGCCAAAAAAATTTACCGCAGCATGTTGGTGCCATGTCATGACACCATGCCAAGTTTCATGATATTCAGGCGTGTTTTGGAGTTACAGGAATTAAAAATCCAAGTTTCTCAATCTTTCCGGCCGAGCCACGACGCCCAGATGTTTGAATTTCATTCCCATTTCTTGCATGGGACCTATAAATTCACCCAAAAACACAGCTGTGATTATTCAACCAAGTTTGGTGCATTGGAGCATGTGCTTGTAGTTCAAATTTTAATTATGCACATTAACTCAATTAATCTATAAAAAGGCCACACGAATGTAGAATAATTCCAAAATTTAGCACGATACTTCCATTTGGTCTAATCTGCCTGTGTATAAAAATTAAGGCGGGTGAAGGCAGTGTACGTATGTCGTTTCGCACACGGAGGTGACACGTTCCCTCTCGGAACCACGAAGCTTGTTGAGGGAAGCTCCGGTTAGCAAGAAGTTTACACCAAAGCTTGTCCCAATTTGGCCAAAAAATTTACCGCAACATGTTGGTGCCATGTCATGACACCATGGCAAGTTTCATGATTTTTAGGCGTGTTTTAGATTTACAGGAATTAAAAATCCAAGTTTCTCAATCTTTCCGGCCGAGCCACGACACCTAGATGTCTGAATTTCATTCCCATTTCTTGCATGTGACCTATAAATTTACCCAAAGACACACATGTGATTTTTCAACCTACTTTGGTGCACTGGAGCATGTGCTTGTAGTTCAAATTTGGATTATGGACATTAAATGCACAGAAAATCAATTAATCTATAACAAACACCAAATGAACCCGGAATAATTCCAAAATTTAGCACGATACTTCTTTTTGGTCTAATATGCGTGTGTACGAAATTACGACGGGAGAAGTTAGTGTACATATGTTGTTTCGCACACGGAGGTGACACATTCCCTCTTGGAAACATGAGCCTTCTTGAGGGAAGCTCCGGTTTGCAAGAAGCTTACACCAAATCTTGTCCCCATTTGGCCAAAACATTTACCGCAGCATGTTGGTGCCATGTCATGACACCATGCCAAGTTTCGTGATTTCAGGCATGTTTTGGATTTACAGGAATTAAAAAACCAAGTTTCTCAATCTTTCCAGCCAAGCCACGACGCCCATATGTTCGAATTTCATTCCCATTCTTGCATGGGGCCTATAAATTCACCCAAGGACAGACATGTGATTTTCAACCAACTTTGGTGCAATGGAGCATGTTCTTGTAGTAAAAATTTGAATTATGCACATTAAATACGTAGAAACTCAATTAATGTATAAAAAATGCCAAACGAATCCGGAATAATTCCAAATTTTAGCATGATACTTCTATTTGGTCTAATCTGCCTGTGTAAAAAATCAAGGCGGAAGAAGGCAGTGTACGTATGTCATTTCGCACACGGAGGTGACACGTTCCCTCTCGGAACTAGAAGCCTTCTTCAGGGAAGCTCCGGTTTGCAAGAAGCTTACACCAAAGCTTGTCCCAATTCGGTCAAAAAATTTACCGCATCATGTTGGTGCCGTGTCATGACACCATGCCAAGTTTCATGATTCTCAGGCATGTGTTGGATTTATAGGAATTAAAAAATCAAGTTTCTCAATCTTTCCGGCCGAGCCATGACGCCGAGATGTTTGAATTTCACTCCCATTTCTTGCATGGGACCTAGAAATTCACCCAAGGACACAAATGTGATTTTTCAACCAACTTTGGTTCACCAGAGCATGTGCTTGTAGTTCAAATTTGAATTATGCACATTAAATGCCAATAACTCAATTAATGTATAAAAAAGCCAAACAAACCCGGAATAATTCCAAAATTTAGCACGATACTTCTATTTGGTCTAATCTACCTGTGTAAAAAATTAAGGCGGGAGAAGACAGTGTACGTATGTCATTTCGCACAAGGAGGTGACAAGTTCCCTCTCGGACCACAAGCCTTCTTGAGGGATGCTTCGGTTTGCAAGAAGCTTACACCAAAGCTTGTCCCTATTCGGCCCAAAAATTTACCGCAACATGTTGGTGCCATGTCAGGACAGCATGCCAAGTTTCATTATTTTCAGGTGTGTTTTGGATATAGAGGAATTTAAAAACGAAGTTTCTCAATCTTTCCAGCTGAGCCACGATGCCCAGATGTTTGAATTTCATTCCCATTTCTTGCATGGGACCTATAAATTCACCCAAACACACACATGTGATTTGTCAACCAACTTTGGTGCACTGGAGCATGTGCTTGTATTTCAAATTTGAATTATGCACATTAAATGCGCAGAAACTCAATTAATCTATAAAAAGTCCAAACGAACCCAGAATAATTCCAAAATTTAGCACGATACTTCCATTTGGTCTAATCTGCCTTTCTAAAAAATTAAGGTGGGAGAAGACAGTGTACGTATGTCATTTTGCGCACGGAGGTGACACGTTCCCTCTCGGAACCATGAGCCTT
The DNA here is from genome assembly GCF_018294505.1 of Triticum aestivum. NCBI lineage: Eukaryota > Viridiplantae > Streptophyta > Magnoliopsida > Poales > Poaceae > Triticum > Triticum aestivum. The sequence continues at coordinate 285,088,628 of NC_057812.1, read as the reverse complement.
CTTGAGGGAGCTCCGGTTTGGAAGAAGCTGACACCAAAGCTTGTCCCAATTCGGCCAAAAAAATTACCGCAGCATGTTGGTGCCATGTCATGAAACCATGCCAAGTTTCATGATTTCCACGCATGTTTTGGATTTAGAGGAATTAAAAATCCAAGTTTCTTAATCTTTCCGGCCGAGCCATGATGCCCAGATATCGGAATTTCATCCCCATTTCTTGCATGGGACCTATAAATTCACCCAAAGACACACATGTGATTTTTCAACCAACTTTGGTGCACTGGAGAATGTGCTTGTAGTTCAAATTTTAATTATGCACATTAAATGCGTAGAAACAGAATTAATCTATAAAAAAGGCAAAATGAACCCAGAATAATTCAAAAATTTAGCATGATACTTCTATTTGGTCCAATCTGCATGTGTAAAAAATTAAGGCGGGAGAAGGCAGTGTATGTATGTCGTTTCGCACACGGAGGTGACACGTTCCCTCTTGGAACCATGAGCCTTCTTGAGGGAAGCTCCGGTTTGCAAGAAGCTTACACCAAAGCTTGTCCCAATTCGGCCAAAAAATTTAGTGCAGCATGTTGGTGCCATGTCATGACACCATGCCAAGTTTCATGATTTTCAGGCGTGTTTTGGATTTACAGGAATTAAAAAACCAAGTTTCTCAATCTTTCCAGCTGAGCCACGATGCCCAGATGTTTGAATTTTATTCCCATTTTTTGCATGGGACCTATAAATTCACCCAAGGACGCGCATGTGATTCTTCATCCAACTTTGATGCACTGGAGCATGTGCTTGTAGTTCAAATTTGAATTATGCACATTAAATGTGTAGAAACTCAATTAATGTATAAAAAGGCCAAACAAACCCGGAATAATTCCAAAATTTAGCATGATACTTCTGTTTTGTCTATTCTGCCTGTGTAAAAAAGTTAAGGCGGAAGAAGGCAGTGTACGTATGTCGTTTCCCACATGGAGATGACACGTTCCCTCTCGGAACCACGAGCCTTCTTGAGGGAAGCTCTGGATTGCAAGAAGCTTACACCAAAGCTTGTCCCAATTCGGTCAAAAAATTCACAGCATCATGTTGGTGCCATGTCATGACACCATGCCATGTTTCATGATTTTCAGTCGTGTTTTGGATTTACAGGAATTAAAAAACCGAAGTTTCTCAATCTTTCCGGCCTAGCCACGATGCCCACATGTTTGAATTTCATTCCCATCTCTTGCATGGGACCAATAAATTCATCCAAAGACACACATGTGATTTTTCAACAAACTTTGGTGCATTGGAGCATGTACTTATAGTTCAAATTTGAATTACGCACATTAAATGCCCAGAAACTCAATTAATGCATAAAAATACCAAACAGACCCGGAATAATTCCAAATTTAAACACGACACTCATATGTTCACTGTACGTAAATGTTATAGCAATTCAAACACCATCCTTTCCCTCCGTAACACCATTTTGTCTTTTAAAACATAATGAAAAAATAAGGTATACCACAAACAGTTTACTAGAAAGTATCATGTGGGATGCGATATAAAATATCTTGGCGCACCGTCTTGTCTAGCTTATGCAGGAAGCTTTGTCGTCTACAGTCCATCGCCCCCGCTTGAACCACACTTGCGCGCCAGTTTCTTGCGGCACCGAGCGAAAAAAAATTCCACCGCGGAAATATCTATCTTCCCGCCCCTCCCTCCCACCAAAAGCCACATTTTCACCGTTCCTCCTTGCTTTCCAAGTTCAAACCTTCACTGCTGCTTACCGGCAGCTCAGCCTCCTCGCAGGCGGCCCTTCTTCTTGCAGTGTCGCCTCCTCGCCGGCTACCCTTCTTCTTGTAGTGCCGCCTCCTCGCTGGCGACACTTCTTGCAGCGCCGCCTCCTCGCCGGCGACCCTTCTTCTTGATGCACAGCCTCCTCACCGCCGACCCTTCTTCTTGTTGCGCAGCCTTGTCGATATGGTCAGGTAATCCACACCCCACCCACACCATCCTCCTCCTTTCCCGTCCCACATGCCCCGACCGACGGCGCGACACCTTCCACCGAAATCACTGCCCCTCCTCCGATTAAGCGCCGCCCACAACCATTTTGCATGCAGTATAACATGGAGCTCAGTAGCATGCAGCTGCACATGTGCATTTGATCTCTATGATTGCCATGCGTGTCGACCGCCAGATCTTGGGGGAGCACCTCGTCTTCGAGGCCACCGTCGACACTGCCATGCGGTTGTCTACTTTAAATACAGCCCGTGTTGTTTTCTCGAGGCCACCGCTAGTGCCTTCTAGTGATTTGTCCTCTGTAATGTTAATATGCAATTTGATGTTCAGTTAACAGTTTGGTCCTCTGAAATGCAATGTTCAGTTAACACTTTGGTCCAACAATTGCTACATTTTCTAGTACTGTTCTCAAGCATTCTTTGTTTTGTTAACTGTCTTATCTTCTAGTACATGTTTCTATTCTGCATTTCATGCTCAGTTAACTATTTTGGTTCATTTGTTCTGTTGTCCATTTAAAGTTTGGTTCAGTTCTGCAATTTGATTTTCATTTGCGGTGGGTACAATTTTGTGTTGTTATGCATGTGACACCAATTAAATTTTCCTATACTCAATACATATTCTACTGATAGTATGGCAACTCTCAGTTAACTTGATCAAGATCTTCCTTATGTGTGTTGCAGGGAAACAATGGGAGACATTGCGGTTTACCATCGAGGTTTGTTCAAGCAGGGTCCTTTGGCTAATAGCACATTATTGTGCAGTTGCAGGAATCATTCTAATATTTAGGTTTCTTACAATTTGGTCTTGCACATGCAGGTTCTGCTGTTAGAGGCTTAGACCCACTGTTCGACCCATTTTGCATATGGGGAAATGAGATGTCCATGAATATCAGTCAAGTCAAGGAACTCAAAAATATTGTTAGGATGAAGAAACTTGCGAGGAATAATAGCAAGATATTTGTTTGCACAATGAAGAAGACATTAGTCATCTATAGGATGGTACTAACTCTTTTACCTTGTTTTTACCCCTTGCACCATTTCAAAATTTATAGTAGTGATTTATGCATAGCTTTGTTTTCAGTACTTTTCAAAGTAGTCCACCGATGATTACCTCTCAAACCACCTGCATGGTCAAGAGGCGAGGAAGGTATTCAATCAACACCCATAGTACAATATTGAAGTCTTGCTGAAGAGGACAAAGGTTGGGCGGGCAATTATCCATAGCCGCTGGCCTAAAGTTGCAAGGACATTCAACATCATTGAAGACTCAATATTTTCCTTCCGCTTCTGCAGTTTCCCAGATGAGATTCATCTGTCTATTTACCGTGTATGATGCTACTTTCCAAAGGTTTTTGATATTGCATGTGAAACTTGGTGCTGTTGTGTAATGGCGAAATTGAGTGCCGAAGCTATCTGATGTAATTCAATTATGAAATCCTGGTTGTTGTTATATGGATATGAAATATCTAGTGTGTTTTATAAGAAATATTAATTTGATTAGTACATGGATTATCAATAATAGGCTAATTACCCTGCTTATTGGGGTTTTCTATTACAGACGGTTACTCAGACAACACCATGGGCGATGAACTCAAACAACTCGCACGGTTTCTAGAAAGAAGGTGTGTTCGATCAACTAACAATCACACACGGCTTCCGGCAGCGAACTATTTGCGTTAGGCCACCTTACACAAACGTTTCCACACAAAGAACTGTGTGTGATATACATACCTATAGAAACGTTTTTCTAGGATTCACCATGTGGGATGTACATACCTACGGAAATGATTGGATTTTCGATGCCTCGCCCGATCGCACACGAGCTCATTTGGTGTCCCAAGAGGGCCTATCCCCGACGGTTTCTAGGTCATGTGGGAAGGACCCCCTATTGCCCACACTCACTTGACGACGGTTCCAAATGCCGTCACAAAAAGGGATTAAAAACCGTTTGTATAGCACGTTGTTGTACCAGTGGTAGTTCTTTCTCTTGCTTTTGCCTTGATAGTTGCCGGAATCATATCTTCCACTAGCATGGATTTTAGCTTCCCAGAGAGGGAAGTCTAAAATGAAGTGTTCAGGATTTTTGCTCTTGAAGCAGGTGTATTCTCCCATAGGTTTTCATGAAGATTTTGAACCGCCAAAGTTGCTTCAACTTTTATTATGGAACTGGCTCTTCCTGTGAAGATGCTGGAATCATTTCGTGATTAGTGTGAAATCCTTGTTGAGCCTTTCTGGGTCATCTGAATCTTCTTCGGCATTTCCATCGGAGGAAGAATCAGCCACATCCTTGAGAGCATGATTTTTGCGTTGACTTGATCCATACAGATATCTCTTCTCTTCTTCATGTTACTGGTGGGTGTTCAGTCTTTCCATGATATCAGTAGAGCCGAGGGTTTTGAAATCAACTCATTCACGAATCATCAAGACAAGTGTGTCAAATGAACTATCAAGCGATCAGAGTAATTTCTTCAAAACTTCATGGTCAGTAATGTCTTTTGCGCCGAGACCTTGAAGCTCATTTGGTATGTCGCTCAGACGATCGAAGGTTTTTTGACAGCTTTCAATTCCAATGTGCTTGAATCGATTGAATTTTGCTCGAAGAGTATCAATCTGAGTCTCTTTATAAGTCAAAACACCTTCATTTAACTTCTCGAGGACATCCCACAATTCCTTTGTAGTTTCACACCGCGATAGCGAAGAATTGCGCACGAGAGAGATGGCCACCAATTTCATCTTTGGCTTGAGCATCCATTCGAATGAGTTTCTTCTTCTTGTCAGTTAGGGCTTGAGGTATTGCAACCGTGGCACCCAATTGCACCACATTCCACATATCATCATCTATTGCTCGGAGATGGATCTTCATCTTCTCCTTTGAGAAGGGGTAGTCCATCCCATCGATTGTGGGAATCTTGAGGTGCGACTTGTAGCTCACTAAAGACGTACTTAAACTCCAAAGTTGTTAGACCAAAATGAGCAGAGATAAGGAGTAACCTGCTCTGATACCAATTGTAGGAATTAAGTATGTCTACCAGAGGGGGTGAATGGGAGTTTTAACATATCTTCAGAAATCTCAAAACTCTCGGAACCCAACAGCAGAACGAATGAAAAACAAACTACAATGAGATAAAACTAGGTACCAAATTGAAATTAAACTAGCATCAAGACAAAATATATCAGGGAAAACATGTAGAATATGAACATAGGTAGAAGAGATAACCAGTGGTGCTCGATGGCGACAAGGTATTTGTTCGACCAGGTCGTCCTTTTGCACAAGGTCTATGTCTGGTTGGAGGGACAGTGACTTAACACGGAAGATAAACTCTCTTCACCCTATTCTCCTCGACAGTTGGTTCGTAAACCAATGTCGATTACTCATGGTAGATACTTGAGTTGATCTCCGAACCTTTATAGACCTCTTCGAGAACCACACTCACTCTTGGTCTCTTAAGAAATTGACACTTAACCGTCTGGAGAGTTCACAGCTCCCAAGAGTAATAGGCGGAGCGTACTGGACATAGATTCAAGTGATGCTGAACCACTATCTAATTCTTCAACTCTAGGGTTTTTTCTCTCGATGGGTTTTAAACTCAAATTGCTCAGAGAGGGGGTTGCTCAACAATCTTATCAGAATCAAATGGAGCAGCCACCGGAGAAAGCCGACACTGAGTGGCTATTTATAACCACAACCTTCCTTGATAGGAAATGACCATTTTGGACACATGGTCTAGCCAATGGCCAACCGACACGTTGACAACGGGCGGATTTTGGAGCAATGGTAACATTACTTGAGGAATAAGTAATGCTAAGTATTCGGTCTGAGACAAATCTCTTGCAGCTAAGAAGATCACAGTCTCTTGCTGGCAAGTATTTGCTCGGAACACAAAGAGTTTTCTCTCACAACTTACATAGGATTTGGGTTTAGCATCAGTGAATCAAAGTTTGGAACGCTACACACCTCTTAATAGTATGGTGATCCTGTGACTCAATATAGAGAAGAAGAACAACGAAGTAAATGCTACGTCATCATTTCGTCTTCAATCTCCTCGGATGCAGTCATCTTCCTCGGACAGACACCGGACCAACTGCTTCACTTCAGCAAATTTTTAGGGGTCACTCTTGTCATCATGTTCTTCGGTGGTAACCTTCCCTGCAACGCAGGGAGATTATCTTAGTCGTTCACATGAAATTACTCATGATCTCCGGGACCTGTTACTCTGTGTGCAATAGCAAACACAAAAGTCCCATACTGTTTATGTCAACAAACTCCAAAACATAAGGGGCCTATCATTGCACCAACAAATGCACCATAAGTAGGATGTAACTTTGTTGCATAACTATTGACTTTACACGCATGCATAGGAAATCACAAACATTAACACAAATATTCTTACTAAATCACAATTACTTACTAGCATAACTCATATATTATCATGTCCATATTGCAAAACTCTTGCAAGGAATCAAACTTATCATATCCAGTGATCTACACGGAAGTTTTTATTATATCCTTCTTGAATATTCATCAAATTGGACCACATTCATATCCTGTGGAAATTACCATTACTATTATGAACTCTCAAAAAGATATAAGTGAAGCATGATAGTTCATATATTTCTTCGAAATGTAATCACCACCATGCTCAAAAAGATATAAGTGAAGTACTAGAGCAACTGCCTAGCTCAAAACATATAAGTGAAGCACATAGAGTATTCTAACAAATGATGAAAAATGTGTGTCCCTCTCAAATAGGTGTGTCTAGTAAAGATTATTGTGACAAACTAAAAAGAAAACAAATCAAAGACTCATATATTACACGACACTCCAAGCAAAAAGAATAAAAATATAGCTCCAAGTAATGTTACCTATGGTCGGTAGAAGAAAGAGGGGATGCCTTTTGGGGCATCCCCAAGCTTAGTTTCTTGGGAGTCCTTGAATATTTCCTTGGGGTGCCTTAGGCATCCCCAAGCTTACACTCTTGCCACTCCTTATTCCTTCATCCATCGCGATCTCACTCAAAACTTGAAAACTTCAGCACACAAAACTCAACAAAGATTCATTAGATCTGTTAGTATAATAAAGCAAATCACTACTTTAGGTACTGTTGCAAACCCATTCATATTTTATTATTGCATTATACCTAATGTATTGTAAATTCTCCATGGCTTATACCTCCTAATACAATCCATATATTCATCCAAACAAGCAAACAACTCAACGAAAACAAAATCTATCAAAAACAGAACAGTCTGTAGCAATTCAAACAATGACCATACTTCTGTAACTCCAAAATTCTGAAAATAAGGACAACATGGCAATTTGTATACCAATCATGTGTAAGAAAATTCAGAATTTTTTGATGCTCCAGCAATTTTTAACAATTCTGTTACATGACGCAAAAGTTTTTATTTTTGCATAGAATCAAAGCAACTATCAACCAAATTATGCCAAAGGCTTTATTTGGCCAAACACTAATTTAAACACGAAAACACAGCCATAACATTAGCATAATTGTGTGCACACAAGAAAACAGAAAAATAACTATTGGGTTGTCTCTCAAAAAGCTCTTTCTTTATAGCCATTAAGATCGGCTTGGCGTAATAAAGAATTGAAACACAAAGAGAGCATCATGGTGCATGTGAAGTACACATTTAAGTCTAACATACTTCCTATGCATAGGCAGTTTATAAGCAAACAAATTATCAAGGCAAGCAAAAACTAGCATATGCAAGGAAGAAGAAAGACACAATAGCAATCTCATTATAACGAGAGGTAATTTAGTAACGTGGAAATTTCTTCAACCATATTTTCCTCTCTCACAATAATTACATGTAGGATCATACTCAAATTCAACAATATGCCTATCATAAACAATATTCTCTTTATGATCCACATGCATAATTTTTTTATAGTCTTTTGAGATAGTGGGATTGACATTAACTAAAGTCGTGACCTCAACGAACCAAGTTTTATCAATAATTTCATCAGATTGAACACTCCCAAATATGTGGGATTATTTTAACCTAAAGTTGACGCTCTTCCAAACCCACTTTCAATATTATTGCAAACACATTCATCATGAGGCTTGAATAAGGTCATAGGAAGCATCATGACCCCAATCATGATCATTGCAATAAGTAGTAGACATAACAAAATTATCATCCCCAAACTTGGAGTTTTGCGTATCATTAACACAATTCACATTAACAGAATTTATAATAATATCACCGCAATCATGATTTTCATTTAAGGAGCTATCCGATACGTCTCCAACGTATCTATAATTTTTTATTGTTCCATGCTATTATATTATCAACCTTGGATGTTTCATATGCATTTATATGCTATTTTATATGATTTTTGGGACTAACCTATTAACCTAGAGGCCAGTGCCAGTTTCTGTTTTTTCGTTGTTTTTTAGTATCGCAGAAAAGGAAAACCAAACGGAGTCCAGTTGACCTGAAACTTGACGGAGCTTAATTTTGGACCATAAGAAGGCCATGAAGTAAAAGAACTGGGCCAGAAGAGTCTCGGGCTGCCCACGAGGGTGGGGGTGCGCCCCCCCCCCTGGGCGCTCCCCCTGCCTCGTGGACAGCCCGAAGACCCCATGCCTTGTTCCCGACTCCAACACCTCTTATATAACCCAAAACTTCTAGAAAGAAACCTAGATCGGGAGTTCCACCGCCAGAAGCATCCATAGCCACTGAAAACCAATCTAGACCCATTCCGGCATCCTGCCGGAGGGGGGAATCCCTCTCCGGTGGCCTCTTCATCATCCCGGCGCTCTCCATGATGAGGAGGGAGTAGTTCTCCCTCGAGGCTGAGGGTATGTACAAGTAGCTATGTGTTTGATCTCTCTCTCCCGTGTTCTTGAGGTGATACGATCTTGATGTATCGCGAGCTTTGCTATTATAGTTGGATATTATGATGTTTCTCCTCCCCCTCTAATCTCTTGTAATGGATTGAGTTTTCCCTTTAATGAACTTATCATATTGAGTCTTTAAGGATTTGAGAACACTTGATGTATGTATTGCATGTGCTTATCTGTGGTGACAATGGGATATCATGTGATCCACTTGATGTATGTTTTGGTGATCAACTTGCGAGGTCCGTGACCTCGTGAACTTATGCATAGGGGTTGGCACACGTTTTCGTCTTGACTCTCCAGTAGAAACTTTGGGGCACTCTTTGAAGTTCTTTATGTTGGTTGAATAGACGAATCTGAGATTGTGTGATGCATATCCTATAATCATGCCCACAGATACTTGAGGTGACATTGGAGTATCTAGGTGACATTAGGGTTTTGTTTAAATTGTGTCTTAAGGTGTTATTCTAGCATGAACTCTATGATAGATCGATCTGAAAGAATAACTTTGAGGTGGTTTCGTACCCTACCATAATCTCTTCGTTTGTTTTCCGCTATTAGTGACTTTGGAGTGACTCTCTGTTGCATGTTGAGGGATAGTTATATGATCCAATTATGTTATTATTGTTGAGAGAACTTGCGCTAGTGAAAGTATGAACCCTAGGCCTTGTTTCCTATCATTGCAATACCGTTTACGATCACCTTTATCATTAGTTACCTTGCTGTTTTTATATTTTCAGATTACAAAAACCTTTATCTACCATCCATATTGCACTTGTATCACCATCTCTTCGCTGAACTACTGCACCTATACAATTTACCATTGTATTGGGTGTGTTGGGGACACAAGAGACTCTTTGTTATTTGGTTGCAGGGTTGCTTGAGACACACCATCTTCATCCTACGCCTCCCACGGATTGATAAACCTTAGGTCATCCACTTGAGGGAAATTTTCTACTGTCCTACGAACCTCTGCACTTGGAGGCCCAACAACGTCTACAAGAAGAAGGTTGTGTAGTAGACATCAAGCTCTTTTCTAGCACCGTTGTCGGGGAGGTTAGCCCTTGAAGGTATATCTTTAGATCTTGCAATCGAATCTTTTAGTTTCTTGTTTTAGCACTAGTCTAGTTTATAAAAGAAAATTACATAAAAATGGAATTGAGTTTGCCTCATACACTTCATCTTTTTAATATTTTTTGTTAGAATGATGGAAAGGAAAATTGTGCTCAAATGCTAGAAGAAGAAGTCTATAAAATGTTTGGCACTAATTCTTTGAATAATGAGCATGACTGCAATGTTGTTAGTATGAACTCCTTGAATATCCATAGTACTAATGATGATTGCACTAGTCATGATGAAAATGTCTCTTATAAGCATGTCAACTTTTATGGAATATATAGAGCCTGCATGTACACACCAATTAGGGAAAATAGATTTTGCAAGAGGCATAAGTATTTGGAAACTAAGTGGTTGCAAGAAAGGCCAGATGTTTGTGCTGAAAATTTAAAGTTTCTTCACCATACTAGTGAACTTTGCAATGAACATGGTCATTTAAATCTCAAATGCAAATTGTTTCATGATCGTATCATGTCCAACAATTGTGATGATTTGATTTCCCTTGCAGATCATAATGAACTTAGTTTGCTTTTGGGTTATGAAGAAATGAAACGTATAAGTAAGAATATTCCAGAATATAACCTTGAGAAATTCCTCGATATTGATCTAGAAGAAATTTTTATGTATTGTGTGGTGAATTGCATTGAAAATCCTTATATTGCCAATTACATAAAGAAAAGAATACAAATAGTAGATGAATAGAATACTAATGAAAGGGAAGAGACTTCCCAATATCCGCCTATTATTTCTTATGATGAATCAGGTAACGAGGAGGAGCCTCCTATTCAACCAATCTCATTAATAAGGAGCTCCGAAAAGAGGATAAAACCCACACATGATGTGAAGAAGAAAAAGAAAAGACGGAGAAGCAAAGGTAAAAATGTATCCCTCCCAAATAATGTTGCTCCTATTACTTATTGTGATTATGATAATTGTTATACTATTGGTGCTATCCATACTATTAATGATGAGAGTGATTATGCTTATGATATGAAAAGGCCCAAGCTTGGGGATGCTATGTTTGATGAGAATGACATGTTTGAGAATATATTTGCTGCAATTAATGTTTGTCCCAAGCTTGGGGATGCTATGTTTAATGAAGATGATATTTTTAGCCTCCCAAGTTTTGATATAAAAATTTGTTATGATGATAGCATGCCCCCTACTTATGATGACTATATTGATGAAAGTGGGTTTGGAAGAGTGTCAACTTTAGGAAGTAATGATCCCACTATTTTGGAGGGTGTTGAATCTTATTGTGATAATTATGAAAGTGGATTTGGAGAGGTCATGACTTTATTTAGTAATGATTCCACTATCTTGGAAGAGGTTTCAATCGATTATGATGAGAAAAAAGTTGCTACTTATGATGATTATTGTGATGACACTTATGCTATAAAAGTAGTGATGATTATATTTATAAAACTTGTCATGATTATGATTACCCTTTTTCTGAACATTATTCTTTCAATGTGGAAACAATTTATAGTATTCGAGTTTCTTATGATACTCCCACTATTCTGAATAAGAAGAATTTTGCTTATGTGGAGAATAGTAAATTTTCTATGCTTGTAGATCATGAAAAGAATGCTTTATGCGATGGTTATATTGTTGAATTAATTCAAGATGCTATTGAAAATTATTATGAGGGAGGAACATATGCTTGTAGGAATTGCAATAATATCAAGTTTCCTCTCTATGTGCTTAAAATCCGGAAGTTATGCTTGTTTTACCTTCCTATGCAAGTTGATTCTTGTTCCCATAAGTTGTTTGCTCACAAAATCCCTATGCATACGAAGTGGGTTAGACTTAAATGTGCTAGTCATATTCTTCATGATGCTCTGTTTATGTTACAATTCCTATATTTTATGTGAGCATCATTGAAATCATCATGCCTAGCTAGGGGCGTTAAAAGATAGCGCTTCTTGGGAGGCAACCCAACTTTATTTTTGTTCCTTGATTTTTGCTCCTGTTTAGCAATAATAATTTTATAGCCTCTGTTATGATTGAGTTTTTATGTTTTAGTTAGTGTTTGTGACAAATAGAACCATTGGGAAGACTTGGGGAAAGTCTTGTTGATCTTGCTGTAAAAAACAGAAACTTTAGCACTCACGAGAATTGCTGCCATTTTTTTATTGGAGAGTGATATTTAGTTAATTCTTTTGAAGATGATTAATATATAAATTCCTCACGTCCAGAAAATTATTTTAGAATTTTTGGGGTTCCAAAAGTTTGTGTCAGTTATAGATTACTACAGACTGTTCTGTTTTTGACAGATTCTGTTTTTCATGTGTTGTTTGCTTATTTTGATGAATCTATGGCTAGTAAAAGAGTTTATAAACCATAGAGAAGTTGGAATACAGTAGGTTTAACACCAATATAAATAAAGAATGAGTTCATTACAGTACCTTGAAGTGGTGTTTTGTTTTCTTTTGCTAACGGAGCTTACCAGTTTTCTGTTAAGTTTTGTGTTGTGAAGTTTTCAAGTTTTGGGTAAAGATTCGATGGACTATGGAATAAGGAGTGGCAAGAGCCTAATCTTGGGGATGCCCAAGTCACTCCAAGGTAATATTCAAGGAAAACCAAGAGCCTAAGCTTGGGGATGCCCCGGATGGCATCCCCTCTTTCGTCTTCGTTCATCGGTAACTTTACTTGGAGCTATATTTTTATTCGCCACATGATATGTGTTTTGCTTGGTGCGTCATTTTATTTTATTTTGTTTTTCTTGCTGTTTGAATAAAATACCAAGATCTGAAATTATTAAATGTTAAAGAGTGTTCACAAAGTTGCATAATTATTCGACTACTCATTGATCTTCACTTATATCTTTTGGAGTAGTTTGTCATTTGCTCTAGTGCTTCACTTATATCTTTTTAGAGCACAACGGTGGTTTTATTTTGAAGAAGTTGTTGAACTCTCATGATTCACTTATATTATTTTGAGAGTCTTTAGAACAGCATGGTAATTTGCTTTGGTCATGAAACTAGTCCTAATATGATGGGCATCCAAGATGGGTATAATAAAAACTTTCATATAAGTGCATTGAATACTATGAGAAGTTTGATACTTGATAATTGTTTTGAGATAGGAGAAGGTGATATTAGAGTCAAGGTAGTTGAGTAGTTGTGAATTTGAGGAATACTTGTGTTAAAGTTTGTGATTCCCGTAGCATGCACGTATTGTGAACCGTTATGTGATGAAGTCGGAGCATGATTTATTTATTGATTGTCTTCCTTATGAGTGGCGGTCGGGGACGAGCGATGGTCTTTTCCTACCAATCTATCCCCCTAGGAGCATGCGTGTAGTACTTTGTTTCGATAACTAATAGATTTTTGCAATAAGTACGTGAGTTCTTTATGACTAATGTTGAGTCCATGGATTATACGCACTCTCACCCTTCCACCATTGCTAGCCTCTCTAGTACCGCGCAACTTTCGCCGGTACCACAAACCCACCATTTACCTTCCTCAAAATAGCCACCATTACTACCTATTATGGCATTCCCATAGCCCTTCTGGGATATATTGCCATGCAACTTTCCACTATTTCATTTATTATGGCACGCTTCATCGTTGTCATATTGCTTTGCATGATCATGTAGTTGACATCGTATTTGTGGCAAAGCCATCATTCATAATTCTTCCATACATGTCACTCATGAGTCATTGCACATCCCGATACACCGCCGGAGGCATTCATACAGAGTCACTGTTCTAAGTATGGAGTTGTAATTCTTGAGTTGTAAGAAAATAGAAGTGTGATGATCATCATTATTAGAGCATTGTGCCAGTGAGGAAAGGGTGATGGAGACTATGATTCCCCCACAAGTTGGGATGAGACTCTGGATAGAAAATAAATAAATCAAAAAAGAGAAAAAAGAGGCCAAAAGAAAAAAAGAAAGAAGGCCCAAAAAATGAATGAGGGAAAAAGAGAAAAGGGGCAATGCTACTATCCTTTTACCACACTTATGCTTCAAAGTAGCACCATGATCTTCATGATAGAGAGTCTCCTATGTTGTCACTTTCATATACTAGCGGGAATGTTTCGTTATAGAACTTGGCTTGTATATTCCAATGATGGGCTTCCTCAAAATGCCCTAGGTCTTTGTGAGCAAGCAAGTTGGATGCACACCCACTTTTTTTCTTTTGTTGATCTTTCACACACTTATAGCTCTAGTGCATCCATTGCATGGCAATCCCTACTCACTCACATTGATATCTATTGATGGGCATCTCCATAGCCCGTTGATATGCCTAGTGGATGTGAGACTATCTTCTCCTTTTTGTCTTCTCCACAACCATCATTCTATTCCACATATAGTGCTATGTCCATGGCTCACGCTCATGTATTGTGTGAAAGTTGAAAAAGTTTGAGAACATCAAATGTATGAAACAATTGCTTGGCTTGTCATCGGGGTTGTGCATGATTTAATATTTCATGTGATGAAGATAGAGCATAGCCAGACTATATGATTTTGTAGGCATAACATTCTTTGGCCATGTTATTTTGAGAAGACATGATTGCTTAGTTAGTATGCTTGAAGTATTATTATTTTTATGTCAATATTAAACTTTTATCTTGAATCTTATGGATCTAAATATTCTTGCCACAATAAATACAATTACATGGATAAACATCTTAGGTAGCATTCCACATCAAAAATTCCATTTTTATCATTTACCTACTCGAGGACGAGCAGGAATTAAGCTTGGGGATGCTTGATACGTCTCCAACATATCTATAATTTTTGATTATTCCATGCTAGTATATTATCAACCTTGGACGTTTTATATGCATTTATATGCTATTTTATATGATTTTTGGGACTAACATATTAACCTAGAGCCCAGTGCTAGTTTCTGTTTTTTCGTTGTCTTTGAGTATCGCAGAAAAGGAAAACCAAAAGGAGTCCAATTGACCTGAAACTTGACGGAGCTTAATTTTGGACTAGAAGATGGCCAGGAAGTAAAAGAACAAGGCCAGAAGATTCTCGGGCTGCCCACATGGGTGAGGGGCGCGCCCACCCCCCTGGGTGCGCCCCCCTGCCTCATGGACAGCCCGAAGACCCCCCCTGCCTTGTTCCCGACTCCAACACCTCTTATATAACCCAAAACTTCTAGAAAGAAACCTAGATCAGGAGTTTCGCTGCCAGAATCCTCTGTAGCCATCGAAAACCAATCTAGACCTGTTCCAGCACCCTGCCAGAGGGGGGAATCCCTCTCCGATGGCCATCTTCATCATCCCGGCGCTCTCCATGATAAGGAGGGAGTAGTTCTCCCTCGGGGCTGAGGGTATGTACAAGTAGCTATGTGTTTGATCTCTCTCTCCCGTGTTCTTGAGGTGATACGATCTTGATGTATCCTGAGCTTTGCTATTATGATGTTTCTCCTCCCCCTCTAATCTCTTGTAATGGATTGAGTTTTCCCTTTGAAGTGATCTTATCAGATTGAGTCTTTAAGGATTTGAGAACACTTGATGTATGTATTGCATGTGCTTATCTGTGGTGACAATGGGATATCACGTGATCCACTTCATGTATGTTTTGGTGATCAACTTGCGAGTTCCGTGACCTCGTGAACTTATGCATAGGGGTTGGCACAAGTTTTCGTCTTGACTATCCGGTAGAAACTTTGGGGCACTCTTTGAAGTTCTTTGTGTTGGTTGAATAGATGAATCTGAGATTGTGGGATGCATATCCTATAATCATGTCCACGGATACTTGAGGTGACATTGGAGTATCTAGGTGACATTAGGGTCTTGGTTAAATTGTGTCTTCAGGTGTTATTCTAGTACGAACTCTATGATAGATCGATCTGAAAGAATAACTTTGAGGTGGTTTCGTACCCTACCATAATCTCTTCGTTTGTTCTCCGCTATTAGTGACTTTGGAGTGACTCTTTGTTGCATGTTGAGGGATAGTTATATGAACGAATTATGTTATTATTGTTGAGAGAACTTGCGCTAGTGAAAGTATGAACCCCAGGCCTTGTTTCCTAGCATTGCAATACCGTTTACGCTCACTTTTATCATTAGTTACCTTGCTGTTTTTATATTTTCAGATTACAAAAACCTTTATCTACCATCCATATGTACTTGTATCACCATCTCTTCGCCGAACTAGTGCACCTATACAACTTACCATTGTATTGGGTGTGTTGGGGACACAATAGACTCTTTGTTATTTGGTTGCAGGGTTGCTTGAGAGGGACCATCTTCATCCTACGCCTCCCATGGATTGATAAACCTTAGGTCATCCACTTGAGGGAAATTTGCTACTGTCCTACTAACCTCTGCACTTGGAGGCCCAACAATGTCTACAAGAAGAAGGTTGTGTAATAGACATCACTATCGTCAATCACCTGATGACCCACAAGTATAGGGGATCTATTGTAGTACTTTCGATAAGTAAGAGTGTCGAACCCAATGAGGAGCAGAAGGAAATAGCGGTTTTCAGCAAGGTATTCTCTGCAAGCACTGAAATAATTGTATGATGAGATAATTTGTAACAGGTAACAAGTAACAAAAGTAAACAAGGTGCATCGAGGTGGCCCAATCCTTTTTGTAGCAAAGGACAAGCCTGGACGAACTCTTATATAAAGCAAAGCGCTCTTGAGGACACATGGGAATTACTGTCAAGCTAGTTTTCATCATGCTCATATGATTCGCGTTCGTTACTTTGATAATTTTAGATGTGGGTGGACCAATGCTTGCGTGCTACCCTTCCTTGGACAAGCCTCCCACTTATTATTAACCCCTCACTACTGTAGGATGCTGCTAACGCGGCACTACGATCAGAGACCCTTCGAGAAACTGTGTGCGATGCAGTAATCGCAAACGGTGATGTATGAAAACCGTCAGAAATGTGTAAAATGTTTGCGATGACGGATGCATAAAACACGGTTCAGGTTTTAGTTGCGTGTGCGATGAAGGGCATACGGTTCAGTTCAATGAACTGTTTGCGATGAGGAGGAACAAAAGAAACGGGCAGCCATATGAAGGCGTGTTCGATACACGACATACGGTTCACTCGGATGAACTGTTTGTGATTAGGCAACACGAAAGAAACGGTCAGGCGGATCAAAGGTGTGTGCGATATACGGCATGCGTTTCACTCGGATGAGCTGTTTGCGTTGAGACATGAGAATAGAAACGGTTCAACTTAAGAAGATGTGTGTGATACGCGGCAAACAGGTCTGTAATCAGAAATGTGTGTGAAGACCGATAATAACACAAATGGTTACTGCTAATAAGATGTGTGTGTTGTGCAATGGGATTGCATACACAACAACAACATATACATATATAATATATATATACACACACTTATAAGGACATGCTTGCATAACCAAATTAAACATCCACTTACATAGGTGGCTACTACAACCATGGCACTTGCACACACCAAAGTAAACTATTACATGCATAATTACATAGGTGGCTACTACACACATGACATTTCCACACACACCAATAAAGTAAACTATATATTACATGCATGATTAACTAGCATAAACGATCATCTGATCATCATCTACTTCTTGTGACGCTTGCTCTTCTTGTGGCTCGATCCGGGCTCGTTGATTTGGGTAACGAGGTACTTCCTCATGTCAATGATCCGCCTGTGCATCTCGTAGCATGTGTACACGCTCTTCACCACGAATCTGAGGTGAGGTTCATCCAGTTGCCACATCCAGGCCTTGTGCCAGGATACGGGGCTTGTTCTCTGGGCCTCCTACTTCATCTTTTCGTAGTACGGGTCGATGATGGCCGAGGTGAGTTCGACCAGGGAGTCCTGCTTCATGCTGCCCCAAACCCTGTAGTGGTCACGGATTTCGACAAGGTTCTTGCAGGCCAAGCCCGTAACACTGAGCGCTTTTACATCATCTTTGGTATCCACCATGGCGAACTTGTAGTCGGTGCTGTTGACAAACCTGTTGAAATGGTCGCAAGGATCTGTGGCCATGCATTAGGGGTAGATGAGGACATGATGGCGCATGCACAACTAGGCGACGACAACCTTCTGACCTATGCCGGGATGACCGGTGGTGTACTGGAGGTCGATGCCGACCACGTTGTACTTGTCTCCAGCAAGCAACTGCTGAACGATGTTGATGTAGTCGTCCACCATGGCTGGGTCGATGCTGTACACCACTGAGAGATCCTTCTCCCTCGCGTGGGTCTCCACTCTATGCTCGCCGAAGTCCATTGGAGCGCAGCCGGACATCCCCTCTCTATGTGTCGTCGTGGGTGTGCTTGTTGTGTTGTGGGGCGCGATCGAAAGGTCCCAACCGCTGGCAGAGCGCGCGCGGAGGGACGCGAGCAGAGCGCTCCGCGGTCGCCTCAAGGAAAAGCATTCCACAAGCCGAGCACACCGACGGACGCGAGCATAGCGTGCCAACGGACGCGACAGAGCGTGCCATGGCGCCTAACGGTGAGCGGAGCTTGCCAAGGGACGCGAGCAGAGGACGGCACAGTGATACGATTTGCCGTCAATCAATGGTGCCCTGTTATTTGAAATTCATGCTCATTTCTTGCATGGAACCTAAGCATGCACCCAAGGACACAAATTTTATTTTTCAACCAATTTATATGCAATGGAGCATGTGCATGTAGTTCAAATTTGAATTATGCACATAAATGCATTGAAAACTCAGTTAATGCATAAAAATGTCCAAACGAACCCCGAAAATCACAAAAATTCACACAACACTCTTGTTGTTCTATGTTGACAGGAGAAAAAAAAGAGAAAGCAATAAGAGGCAATGGATATCGTTTCGTCCCCAAAGGTGGGATGTTACCTATCAAAAACCATCATGCTTGTTGTGAGAAGCTCTGGTTTGTGAGAAGCATATACCCAAACATGCCCCAAATGGGACAAAATTTGTACCATGGCATGTTGATGCCGCTCCATGATAGCATGCCAAGTTTCATGAATTTCAGACGAGTTTGGGATTTACTAGAATTTAAAAACCAGGCATCTCAATGTTTTGCCGGCAATCAATGGTGCCCTGGTGTTCGAAATTCATTCTCATTTCTTGCATGGGACCTAAGCATGCATCCGAGGATACAACTTTGTTTTTTCAACCAATTTATATGCATTGGAGCATGTGCATGTAGTTCAAATTTGAATTATGCACATAAATGCATTGAAAACTCAGTTAATGCATAAAAATTTCCAAACAAACCCTGAAAAATCACAAAAATTCACACCACACTCCTATTGTTCTATGTTGACACGAGAAAAAATATTGAAAGCATTAAGACGCAATGGATATCGTTTCATCCCCAAAGGTGGGACGTTCCCTATCGAAAACCATCATGCTTGTTGTGAGAAGATCCGGTTTGTGAGAAGCATATACCCAAACCTGCCCCAAATGGGACAAAATTTGTACCACGACATGTTGATGCCGCTCCATGATAGCATGCCAAGTTTCATGAAATTTCAGACGAGTTTTTGATTTACTAGAATTTAAAAACCAGGCATCTCAATGTTTTACCAGTAATCAACGGTGCCCTGGTGTTTCAAATTCATTCCCATTTCTTGCATGGGACCTAAGCATGCACACAAGGACACATATTTGATTTTTCAACCAATTTATATGCACTGGAGCATGTGCATGTAGTTAAATTTGAATTATGCACATAAATGCATTGAAAACTCAATTAATGCATAAAAATGTCAAAACGAACTCTGAAAAATCACAAAAATTCGCGCAACACTCCTGTTGTTCTATTTTGACACTCGAAAAAATTTGAAAGAAATAAGAGGCAATGGATATCGTTTCATCCCCAAAAGTGGAACATTCCCTACCGAAAACCATCATGCTTGTTCTGAGAAGCTCCAGTTTGTGAGAAGCATATACCCAAACCTGCCCCAAATGGGACAAAATTTGTATGACGACATGTTGATGCCGGTCCATGATAGCATGCGATGTTTCATGAATTTCAGACGAGTTTTGGATTTACTACAATTTAAAAAGAGACATCCCAATGTTTTGCCGGCAATCAACGGTGCCCTGGTGTTTGAAATTCATTCCCATTTCTTGCATGGGACCTAAGCATGCACACAAGGACATAGATTTGATTTTTCAACCAATTTATGTGCACTGGAGCATGTTCATGTAGTTCAAATTTGAATTATGCACATAAATGCATTGAAAACTCAGTTAGTGCATAAAAATGTCCAAATGAACCCCAAAAAAATCACAAAAATTCGCACAACACTCATGTTGTTCTATGTTGACACTCGAAATTTTTTGAAAGCACTAAGAGGCAACGGATATTATTTCATCCCCAAAGGTGGCATGTTCCCTACCGAAACCATCACGCTTGTTGTGAGAAGCTCTGGTTTGTGAGAAGCTTATACCCAAACCTGCCCCAAATGGGACAAAATTTGTACCACGACATGTTGATGCCGCTACATGATAGCATGCCAAGTTTCATGAATTTCAGACGAGTTTTGGATTTACTAGAATTTAAAAACTAGGCATCTCAATGTTTTGCCGGCAATCAACGGTGCCCTGGTGTTTCAAATTCATTCCCATTTCTTTCATGGGACCTAAGCATGCACACAAGGACACAGATTTGATTTTTCAACCAATTTATATGCACTGGACTATGTGCATGTAGTTCAAATTTGAATTATGCACATAAATGCATTGAAAACTCACTTAATGCATAAAAATATCCAAACGAACCCTGGAAAATCACAAAAATTCGCACAACACTCATGTTGTTCTATGTTGACACTCGAAATTTTTTGAAAGCACTAAGAGGAAACGGATATTATTTCATCCCCAAAGGTGGCATGTTCCCTACCGAAACCATCACGCTTGTTGTGAGAAGCTCTGGTTTGTGAGAAGCTTATACCCAAACCTGCCCCAAATGGGACAAAATTTGTACCACGACATGTTGATGCCACTACATGATAGCATGCCAAGTTTCATGACTTTCAGACCAGTTTTGGATTTACTAGAATTTAAAAACTAGGCATCTCAATGTTTTGAGTGATGGTGGCAGGGTGTTTGAAATTCATTCCCATTTCTTACATGGGACCTAAGCATGCAACCAAGGACACATATTTGATTTTTCAATAAGTTTATATGCACTGGAGCATGTGCATGTAATTCAAATTTGAATTATGCGCATAAAATGCCTCGAAACCAAGTTAATGTATAAAAATGAACAAACAAACCCTGAATCATTCCAATTTTTTTGACGACACACCTATAGTTGCATGTTCACTGCAGATAAAAGTTCTAACAATTCAAACACCATCCTTTGTAGCTGTGACCCCATTACGTAATTCAAATGATCAAGATGATAAACCAAGTAGATCGCACACAGTTTATTAAGACCAACCGTGTGAGATGCAGCACAAAATATCTTGCAGCACCATCGGTCTGATGACACTTTGCGCGCCAGTTTTTTGGCGGAAGCGATTCCAAATTTTTGGCTTCCGCGGAAATATCTACCTTCCCGCCCCCTCCCCCTTACCAAAAGCCACATTTTCCCTCTTTCCGCCTTCCTTTCCAAGTTGAAACCTTCACTCCTTGCTTGCAGCGCCGCCGCCTCCTCGCCGGCGACCCTCCTTCACGCTACTCGACCTCGCCTATCCAGGCACGTAATCCACACCCGACCCCCATCCTCCTCCTCCTTCCACATCCCACATGCCCCAACCGCCGGCGCGACACCTTCCACCCAAATCACCAACCCCTCCACCAAATAAGCGCCGGCCTAAGCCATGGTGCATGTAGTATAGCCAGGACCTCAAGTAGCATTTGGCAGCGGAGAAGCAAATCGCGGCCACACGCGCGGATGAGCTCGCGATGGCTGCCATTCATGTCGAACCCCAGATCTTGAAGGAGGGTCTTGCTATTTGCTAGCTATGCCGGTTATGCATGCTCGGTTTACCCATTTGTATGTGGTGCTCCTGCCTTTCCTTCACAAATTCTAGTGAATTATGCTATCTAATTTTACCATGCAATCTATTGCTCTAGTGTATATGCTCTATATGTCGTGCAGTGTGGTTCTCACTTATTAACTGTTTTTTAATTAGTTGTCGTCTTCAGTTAATTGTTTGGTTCAATTATGCAAATGCGATGTTCAATTCTTCAGGGTGCAATTTTGTATTGTCTTCCATGTGAGAAATAAATCGAATTTATCTTTACAAAATTGTGAGTAGATTCTGTTATTGTATACCATGTGAGGAATAAATTGAATTTGGCTGTAGTAAATACATGAGAAACAAATACAATTGCTACAATTGGCTCTAGTTAACTGTTTGGTTAACTGTCTGATCTTCTATTAGGAGTATGTTATATTGTGCAATGTGGTGCTCAGTTAATGTTTGGTTCATTTGTTGTGGTGTTTAGTTAACTGCTTGGTTCAATGTTATATTGTGCAATGTGGTGCTCAGTTAATGCTTGGTTCATTTGTTGTGGTGTTTAGTTAACTGCTTGGTTCAATTCTGCAATGCGATGTCCAATTGTCGTGGGTAGAATTTTGTATTGTTGTGCATGTGAGGAATAAATCGAATTTGGTTGCACTTAATAAATGAGAAACATATACAAGTGCTATATTTCCTAGTTCTTAATCATTCTTGGTTTGGATATATGGGTTTTCCCTATGGCTTGAATTAATCTGATGAATCTGCAATGTGATTATTTTTCATCAACATATTTTACTGATAGCATGCGAACCCTTACTTAACCTGATGACTAACTACCTTATATGTGTTGCAGGGAAACAATGGGAAGCACTGAGGTTTACAATCGAGGTTAGCGCGTGCATGGTCTGTTGTCTAATAGCACATTATTGTGCAATTGGAGGAACCATTCTAATATTTAGGTTTTTAACAATTTTTTCTTGCACATGTAGGTCCTGCTGTTAGAGGTTTTGACCCACTATT
Organism: Triticum aestivum; assembly: GCF_018294505.1. Lineage (NCBI taxonomy): Eukaryota > Viridiplantae > Streptophyta > Magnoliopsida > Poales > Poaceae > Triticum > Triticum aestivum. The sequence goes on along the minus strand of NC_057812.1, from coordinate 285,065,736 downwards.
CGACCCTTTTTGCATATGGGGAAATGAGTTGTCCATGAATATTGGTTAAGTCAAGAAACTTAGGAAGATTGTTAGGATAAATAAATTGGCGACAAAAAACAACAAGATCTTTTTCTTCACAATGAAGAAGACATCTGTTCACTACAGGATGGTACCAACTATTATACCTTGCCTTTTTTATTCCTTTGCCCCATTTCCAATATAGAGAAGATATTTATGCACATACTTGTTTTCAGGACATTCCAAAGCAGTTCACTAATGATTACCTCTCAAACCACCTGTATGGTCAGGAGGCGAGGAAGGTATTCATACAACACCCACGGTTCAATATTGAAGTGTTCCTAAAGAGGACGAAGGATGGATGGTCAATCATCCATAGGCACTGGCCTAAGGTTACAAAGACCTTCAACATCAATTAAGGCTCAATATTCGCCTTCTGCTTCAGCAGTTTTCCAGATGAGATACATCTGTCTATGTACCGTCTATGATGCTAATTTCGAAAGGTTATAGATGTTGCATGTGAAACTTGGTCCTGGTGTAGTTGTGTAATGGGGTAGATGAGTGTTGAAGCTATATGATGTTGTACTCTGATGTATTTCAATTCTGTAAATGAAATATATAGTGTGCTTAATATGAACTGTGAATCAGATTAATTAATGGATTATGAATAATCGGATAATTAGCCTGCTAGTGGCGAATTAGCCTGCTAATTGGGTTTTGCTATTGCAAACGGTTGTTAAAAAAATACCATGGACGATGACCTCAGGCAACGCACACATGACTTTCTCTTGAAAACTGTTTGCGTTAGGCCACCTTGCGCAAATGTTTACCACATGAAAACCATGTGTGATGGACAACCTTTGCCACACAGTTTCTTCCATGGACCGTGTCTGATATATTCAATAACGCAAGCGATTTAACAGGAAAAATTGTGTGTGATGTACGTGTGAATGGAAATGTTTTCCTTCAAGCGACTGTGTGGGATGTACATACGAACAAAAATGTTTAGCGGAGACTGACTGTGTGGGATGTACTTGCGACCAGAAACAATTTCGTCGTATAATTGTATTTTCTTTAGCTCTACTGTACGTATTTCCGTATTTGAGTGCTCGCCGGTCGCACACGACATCATTTTACCGAACGTGTGTGCCAGGAGGGCATATCCCCGACGGTTTCTGGGTCGTGTGGGAGGGACCCCCCTATCACCCACACTCACATGGCGACGGTTCCAAATGCCATCGCAGAAAGGGGTTTTAAACCGTTTGTTTAGGAGCTCGTTGTACTAGTGCCTCTCGCAAGCATCTGCAACTACGAAAGAAGAATTAAGATAAATCAAACCATAGCATGAAATATATGGATCCAAATCAGCCCCTTACGAAGCAACGAATAAACTAGGGTTTAAGCTTCTCTCGCTCTAGCAACCCATCATCTACTTATTACGTCCCAATGCCTTCCCCTAGTCCCAAATCATGGTGAAGTGTCATGTATTCGACGTTCACATAACACCACTAGAGGAAAAAATACATCTCATCAAAATATCAAACGAATACCAAAGTCACATGATTACTTATAACAAGACTTCTCCCATCCCCTTAGGAACAAACGTAAATACTCATAAAGCATGTACATGTTCATAATCAGAGGAGTATTGATTATCATTAAGGATCTGAACAAATGATCTTCCACCGAATAAACCAACTAGCATCAACTACAAGTAGTAAGCAATGCTACTAGCAACCCACAGGTACCAATCTGAGGTTTTGAGACAAAGATCGGATACAAGAGATGAACTAGGGTTCGAGAGGATATGGTGCTGGTGAAGATGTTGATGGAGATTTACCCCCTCTCGATGAGAGGATCGTTGGTGATGACGATTGCTTCGATTTCCCCCTCCGGGAGGGAAGTTTCCCCGGCAGAACAGCTCCACCGAAGCCCTAGATTGGTTCTACCCAAGTTCCGTCTCGAGGCGGCGGCGCTTTGTCCTGAAAGATTCCTCCTAATTTTTTCTAGGTCAAAACAGACCATATAGCAGAAGATGGGCATCGGGGGCCTGCCAGGTGGCCCACAAGGTAGGGGGTGCGCCCTCCACCCTTGTGGATGGCAGGTGGCCCCCCTCTGGTGCTTTCTTCGCCCAATTGTTTGTATATATTCCAAAATAATTCTCCGTGAAGTTTTAGGACTTTTGGAGTTGTGCACAATAGGTCTCTAATATTTGCTCCTTTTCTAGTCCAGAATTCTAGCTGCCGGCATTTTCCCTCTTCATGCAAACCTTATAAAATAAGAGATAAAAGGCATAAGTATTGTGATATAATGTGTAATAATAGCCCTTAAAGCAATAAATATTGACATAAAAGCATGATGCAAAATGGACGTATCAACTCCCCAAAGCTAGGACCTCGCCTGTCCTAGGCAGAAGCCTATATCAAAAAATATGCCCACATGTTTAGAGATAGAGGTGTCGACAAAATTAAATACGGACATGAGGGCATCATGATCATCTTTATAACAGCAACATATATTGTCATATAATTTCTTATGCTAAAGTAACAATTCATTCAGAAGGTACAGTATGAATCAAAAATTTCATTAAAAACTAACAAACTATGATTTCAGTCACTAAGGCAATTGCAATTAATCATAACATCGAAAAGAGTCAATATAAGAGCTTTTCAGCAAGTCCACATACTCAACTATCATTTAGTCTTTCACAATTGCTAACACTCACGTGATACTTATGGGTACAAAGTTTCAATCGGACACAGAGAAAGATAGGGGCTTATAGTTTCGCGCCCAACCTTTTACCTCAAGGGTAATGTCAATAATAATACTTTATGATAACCTACATCCGAGTGGATATATATATATATATATATATATATATATATATATATATATATTCGGATCTCTCCAACACATAGTGCTTTCCAAAGGAAAAAGTGTAAAAAGGAAGGGTGAAGATCACCATGACTCTTGTATAAGGGTAGAAGATAAAAGTAAAATATAGGTCCTTCATAGAGGGAAGCAGAGGTTGTCATGCGCTTTTATGGTTGGATGCACAAAATCTTAATGCAAAAGAACTTCACTTTATATGGCCGCTTGTGAAAAAGAACTTTATTATGCAGTTTGTCGCTTTTATTTCTTCCATACCACAAGCTCGTATAAAGCTTATTTTCTTCACACTAATATATCATGCATATTTAGAGATCAATTTTTATTGCTTGCACCAATGACAACTTATTGAAGGATCTTACTCGATCCATAGGTAGCTATAGTGGACTCTCATGGCAAAACTGGATTTAAGGGATGTTTGGAAGCACAAGTAGTATCTCTACTTGGTGCGAATAATTTGGCTAGCATGAGAGGGAAAGGAAAGCTCAACATGTTGGAGGATCCATGACAATATAACTTCTATTTAGATATAAGCAAACATAACTCATTATGTTGTCTTCCTTGTCCAACATCAACCTTTTAGCATGTCATATTTTAATGAGTGCTCACAATTACAAAAGATGTCCAAGATAGTATATTTATATGTGAAGCCTCTCTTTCTTTATTACTTTCTATTAATTGCAACAATGACCAAAACTATGTTTGTCAACCCTCAACAACTTTTATTCATCATACTCTTTATATGTGAAGTCATTACTTATGATAAGATCAATATATGATCTTTTTGTTTCCCATTTTTTTTCTTTTTTTCATTAAGATCATAGCAAGAAAGTAAATCCCTCAACTCAAAACTACTCTTTATTATATAATTCACAGACTTTATTATATAGATAGATCTCAAAACAAAACTCAAAGCTAGATCATACTAAAACTTTATTCTACTAGATCAAGATATAACAAAACAATCGAACTAAGAAAAATGATAAAGATAGAGATGTGATGGTGATACGATACTAGGGCACCTCCCCCAAGCTTGGCAAAAGCCAAGGGGAGTGCCCAAACCCATGTATTTTTGTCTCTTTCTTCGGAGGTGGTGATGATGGAATTTCGGTTAGCTTGATTATGCTACCCTTCAAATCCTGCAATTCTCGGAGTACATGTTGATGCATAATTGCATTCTTCTGAATCTCCACTAAAAGATGCTTGTTTTCTGGCCACCATGAGATTTTCCCTCATCACTTTCACCTTGGACTGGATATGTTCCAATTGGAGGGTTTGTGTGTGCGAGGTGTATTTTCCACTCCGTAATTATGAACCAAATTGTGAATGTTGTTCCGATGTAACCTGTGTAAGGACCTCCTGCGAGGAAGTCCTTCTTGTATCTATTGGCCTTCAAAGTGCTTGTAGTCCCTACAGCTTGGTGGGGATTGGGAAATAGTGGAGATGCCAGTCAGAGTGCCTCTTTCCGAAGCCGGAGGGTGGACCTCAAGCGAATCCCCTTGAACTTCTTTCATCGTGACTTCCTCGGTCTCCGCCCTCCTGAGTTCCATCTGCATCAACCAAGAATCGTCGTCCCCATTGTTGGAGGAGGAGGAATACATGATGCGTGGCCTTGAAAACTCTGGCATAAAACAGCTCAAAACAAAAGCAGGAGATATTGTCGTGGTACGGTGGTCAAAACCTTCGGGAGATTATATAATGAATTTTTACCGACCAAAAGAAGTATTTGGTACATCCATTTTGCATGATGTTTTCTTACCGTTATTTATAATGTTTTTACCCATAATAATGATTTTTGTAGTAATTCTAATGCTTTTCTCTCATAATTTGCAAGGTACACACCAAGAGGGAGAAATCCGGCAGCTGGAAATATGGACCTGGAAAAGCTACGCCAGGCCACCTATTCTGCACAACTCCAAACAAGATGAAACTTCACGGAGATTTTTTATGGATTATTTAAGAATTATTGGAGCAAATAACTACTAGAGGGGGCCCACCAGGTGGGAACAACACACCTGGGTCCGCCAGGGAGCCCAGGCGCGCCCTAGTGGGTTGTGCCCTCTTCGACCCACCTCTGGTGCCCATCTTTTGGTATATAAGTCATTTTGACCTAGAAAAAATAAGGAGAGGACTTTTGGGACGAAGCGTGCTGCCTCGAGGCAGAACTTGGGCAGGAGCACTTTTGCCCTCCGGCGGAGCGATTCCGCTGAGGGAACTTCCCTCCCGGAGGGAGAAATCATCGTCGTCATCATCACCAACATCTCTCCCATCTAGGGGAGGGCAATCTCCATCAACATCTTCAACAGCACCATCTCCTCTCAAACTCTAGTTCATCTCCTGTGTTCAATCTTGTTACCGTAACTATAGATTGGTGCTTGTGGGTGACTAGTAGTGTTGATTACATCTTGTAGTTGATTACTATATGGTTTATTTGGTGGAAGAATATATTTTTAGATCCAATATGCTATTTAATAACCCTCTAATCATGAGCATGTTTATCATTTTTGACTAGTTACCTTTGTTCTTGAGGCCACGGGGGAAATCATGTTGCAAGTAATCATGTGAATTTGATATGTGTTCAATATTTTGATAGTATGTATGTTGTGATTCCCTTAGTGGTGTCATGTGAACGTCGACTACATGACACTTCACCATATTTGGCCCTAAGGGGATGCATTGTGGAGTAGCAAATAGACGATGGGTTGCGAGAGTGACAGAAGCTTAAACTCCAGTTTATGCTCTATTCTGTAAGGGACGGATTGGATCCAAAAGTTTAATGCTATGGTTAGAATTTATTTTTAATACTTCTCTCGTAGTTGCGGATGCTTGCGGGAGGGTTAATCATAAGTAGGAGGTTTGTTCAAGTAAGAAAAACACCTAAGCACCGGTCCACCCACATATCAAATTATCAAAGTAGCAAACACTAATTGAACCAACATGATGAAAGTGACTAGATGAAATTCCCGTGTACCCTCAAGAATGCTTTGGTTATCATAAGAGACCGTTTTGGCCTGTCCTTTGCCTCAAAAGGATTGGGCTATCTTGCTGCACTTTTGTTAATACTATTGTTACTTGCTCGTTACAAATTATCTTGCTATCAAACTACTCTGCTACTTACAATTTCAGCACTTGCCGACATCACCTTACTGAAAACTACTTGTCATTTCCTTCGGCTCCTCGTGGGGTTTGACACTCTTACTTATCGAAAAGACCTACAATTGATCCCCTATACTTGTGGGTCATCAAGGCTATTTTGTGGCGCCATTGTCGGGGAGTGAAGCGCCTTTGGTAAGTGGAATTTGGTAAGGAAACATTTATATAGTGTGCTGAAATTTATTGTCACTTGTTACTATGGAAAACAATCCTTTGAGGGGTTTGTTCGGGGTATCTTCACCTCGTCCATAACCATAATTAGCTACCCCTCAACCTACTGCACCTACTGAAAATATTGAATATGACATTCCTTTGGTTATGATAGAAAAACTGCTAGCTAATGCTTATGCAGGAGATGGAACCGAACATCCTGATATGCACTTGATATATGTGGAACAAATTTGTGGGTTGTTTAAGCTTGCAGGTTTACCTGGAGATGAAGTTATGAGAAAGGTTTTCCCTTTATCTTTGAAGGGAAAAAGCATTGGCATGGTATAGGCTATGCGATGATATTGGATCATGGTATTGGAATCGTTTGAAATTGGAGTTCCACCAGAAAATTTATCCTATGCATCTAGTTCATCGTAATCGGGATTATATATATAATTTTTGGCCTCGTGAAGGAGAAAGTATCACTCTAGCTTGGGGGAGGCTTAAGTCAATGTTATATTCATGCCCCAATCATGAGCTCTCAAGAGAAATTATTATCCAGAACTTTTATGCTCGGCTTTCTCGTAATGATCAAACCATGCCTGATACTTCTTGTGCGGGTTCTTTTATGAAGAAGACTATTGAATTCTAGTGCGATCTTTTGGAAAGAATTAAATGCAACTCTGAAGATTGGGAAATCAACAAAGGTAAAGAGTCAGGTATTAAACTTAAGTATGATTGTGTTAAATATTTTATGGATACCGATGCTTTTCAAAAGTTTAGCACTAAATATGGACTTGACTCTGAGGTAGTAGCCTGCTTTTGTGAATCACTTGCTACTCATGTTGAACTCCCTAAAGAGATTTGGTTTAAATATCACCCACCTATTAAAGAAGAAACTAAAGAACGGTACCAGTTAAAGAAGAAACTATACTTTATAATGTTGATCCAATTGTTCCTTCTGCTTACATTGAGAAACCACCTTTCCCTGTTAGGATAAAGGAACATGCTAAAGTTTCATCTGTGGTTAACAAAAGCTATATTAGAATGCTTAGACCTAATGAAAATAATTAAAGTCAAACCTAGTATTGCTATGGTTAAAGTTCTCTTGGAAGAAGATATGGATGGGCATGTTATTTACTTATGTGAAGAAGCTGCTAGAATTGCCAAACCTGATAAAAAGATAAACATAGGCCTGTTGTTGGCATGCTCGTCATCTCAGTTAAAATAGGAGATCACTGTTATCATGGTTTATGTGACATATGTGCTAGTGTGAGTGCTATTCCTTATACATTATATCAAGAAATTATGAATGACATAGCACCCGCAGAGATAGAAGAAATAGATGTTACTATTAAACTTGCTAATAGAGACACTATATCACCAATAGGTATTGTTAGAGATGTTGAAGTCTTGTGTGGGAAAATTAAATACCCTACTGATTTTATTGTTCTTGGTTCCCCACAAGATGACTTTTGTCCGATTATCTTTGGTAGACATTTATTGAACACTGTTAATGTTAAGATAGATTGTGAGAAACAAACTATCGGTGTTAGTCTTGGTGATGAGTCTCATGAGTTTAATTTTTCCAAGTTTAGTAGAAATCTTCATGAAAAGAATTGCCTAATAAGGATGAATTAATTGGTCTTTCTTCTATTGTTGTACCACCTACAGATCCTTTAGAACAATATTTGCTAGACCATGAAAATGATTTACATATGCATGAAAGAAATGAAATAGATAAAATAGATAAAATTTTCTTTGAACAACGTCCTCTGCTTAAACACAATTTACCTATTGAAACTCTAGGAGGTCCTCCTCCACCTAAAGGTGATCCTATGTTTGAATTAAAACAATTGCCAGACACTTTGTAATATGCTTATCTTGATGAAAAGAAAATATATCCTATTATTATTAGTGCTAAGCTTTCAGAACATGAAGAAGGAAGATTATTGAAAGTTCTGAGGAAGCACCGAGCTGCTATTGGATATACTCTTGATGATCTAAAGGGCATTAGTCCCACTCTATGTTAGCACAAAATTAATATGAAACCTGATGCTAAACCCATTGTTGATCACCAACGTCGGTTAAATCCGAAGATGAAAGAAGTGCTAAGAGCCGAAATATTAAAACTTCTCGAAGCAGGAATAATCTATCCTATAGCTGATAGTACATGGGTAAGTCTTGTTCATTGTGTTCCTAAGAAAGGAGGTATAACTATTGTTCCTAATGATAAGAATGAACTTATTCCACAAAGAATTGTTACAGGCTATAGAATGGTAATAGATTTTAGAAAAATTAAAAAAAAAGCAACTAGAAAAGATCATCACCCTTTGCCTTTTATTGATCAAATGCTTGAAAGATTATCCAAGAACACACACTTTTGCTTCCTTGATGGATATTCTGGCTTTTCACAAATACCTGTTTCTCAACCTGATCAAGAAAAGACCACTTTTACTTGTCCCTTTGGAACATATGCTTATAGACGTATGCCTTTTGGTTTATGTAATGCACCTGCTACCTTTCAAAGATGTATGACTGCTATATTCTCCGACTTTTGTGAAAAGATTGTTGAGGTTTTCATGGATGACTTTTCTTTTTATGGGAAGTCTTTTGATGATTGTTTAAGCAATCTTGATCAAGTTTTGCAGAGATGTGAACAAACAAATCTTTTCTTGAATTGGGGAAGTGCCAATTTATGGTTAATGAAGGAATTGTCTTGGGTCATAAAATTTCTGAAAGAGGTATTGAAGTGGACAAATCTAAGGTTGATGCAATTGAGAAAATGCCATGTCCTAAAGATATAAAAGGTATTCGGACTTTCTTAGGTCATGTTGGTTTCCATAGGAGATTTATCAAAGACTTTTCAAAAAATTCTTGGCCTCTTACTAATCTCTTGCAAAAGGATATTCCTTTTGTTTTTTATGATAATTGTTTAGAAGCCTTTGAAACACTTAAGAAAGATTTAATATCTGCACCTATTGTTCAACCACCTGATTGGAACTTGCCTTTTGAAATTATGTATGATGCTAGTGAAACACTTAAGAAAGATTTAACATCGGCACGACGACACTGTGCCATCCACGGTTGCTCTATACAAGCAACATAACAACTCGAAGCAGCGGAACAACTACTGGCAGCGGAACAACGAGCGGCGATGATGGACTCCAATCCGCAGGAACTCTGGCTGGAACGTTTATCCTAGCTCACAAGAACAGAAACAACACCAAACAAGAAAGCAATCCAGTCACGGCCTACAAACTGGGATGACACGCCAGGTTAGTACATTGAATGTACTTGCAAGCTCACAATAACCAGAAGCATTCAAGACAAACAACAGCGTGGCAATTACCGGTTAAGCAGGAATTATCATGAGATTATCAGGATAACATGGCATGAACAACATGAACATAATATCGCTAGAACAATATGATCATGGCATGAACATATAAATCTGATGATACTAGCATGCAACATGATGACACTACATGCACCATTTATTCTGCTCGGGTTACCTCGTAACCATCACATGCATCACTCACCAACCTCAGACATTACACGATCATCTCAGGATCAAATCAAGCTTGGTATAAACAATACCATAGTAATCATCAAATTACCACAAGGAGCTTGATCTTTACCCACGATTCTCGCACAACATCACGAATACACAATAACTCGGTATCCTCGATACCACGGTGATCATTCCGGTGATCACAACCATGACCAACAATTGGTCTCAAACGGTGATCTTTCCGGCGATCACAACAAACTTATCTCATCATCGAACCGGGGTTGTCATTAATCAAGTTATTATTAATAATGTTGACTCACAGTGTGACAGACACAAACTGGGCCCTTATCCGCGGGCGCGGCTATCGATAGATTTAATATACACTCGGAAGAGGTTAGTACACCGTACCCACACTACGGAACCCATGGCCTCAAACTCCCATTTGGGTGGACCAATGGGGTTCCGACAAAACCGATCTATTGCCATGACACTCTCCCGCCCACTCCAACCCACTCCCAACTGGGCTAGTCCTGGGTGGCCCCGTGTCTACCAAAGACACAATGACCACCGTCGTGGCCAACGTCCCTCATAGGGACCGGATCCATAATAACAACAACGGGCACACAAGGTTATGTATGCCTACCTGATTAGGGTAGCACGTGCCCATAACCTTCCCTAGTTGGAGGCACCGGCGAGAGGCACGGCAATAGACCCAATTAGGACCTTCCCATAAAGGTAAGCATGGTTGCATTGGTCATTTCGATATGGTGGCACCATGACTTAGCCAACAGCTGTTCAAGTTCAATTTAATATGGTTAAACTTGAATGCAAATATGCTGAGCCATGATAAAATAACATGATGCATTTACAAGCATGAGCATGATATCCACACAAGCACGGGATGCAACAGAACTATCCACCATATCCACTATGAATAATCTCCAACTGAACATGGCATAATGACGAGCATAAATATTACAAGTGCAACACTACTCATAGCATAACATGACCACTAGCATCAACCATAAATACCATGCAAGAACGCATCGATAACATTACCGAGTAACACTTAACCAACTAACAACAAAGGAACAAAGCATATTAACAGTACTCTGTAACCGACGTTAGTCATGCACCGAAGAACATGACCAACCCAACATGTAGTACTATCAAGCATGGCAATATGAAAGTAATACTAAATACTAGCAGGGCATGATAACCAGGTGCATAACCATATAGCAAGTAAGTAAGCACTAACCCAGAAGCATTACCGAAACAATGATAACCATATTTTAAACAAGCAAACATTTAAGAATTATTCAAGTTGAAAACCATGTCTAATGCATGACCATCATGCAAGTGGGTATTGTGGCTTTCCTGGGGGTGAAGAAGGCACTAGGGAGAAGTGCGGTGAAGCCGCGGAAAGATTTGCCGAAAACAGTTCTCTCTCGAAGGGGTTGTTTACGTGCAAGGGCAAAAAGGTCATTTCCAGAATAATAACACATGGTGAAAATGATACCAACAGAACGGGCTCGACGAGACGAAGAAGTGGGCTTTGGAATCACCTCATTTGGAGTTGTGGTTAAAAAGTTATAGCTGTTTTTCTGCTAGGGACCTATCTGTAATGAAATCATCACAAACAAGCCCTCAGCCGAAAAAACAGAAAGCGCCTTGTCAGGAAATACATTTTCCATAACAGAAAGCGTATTTTGGCTCGAAGAAGAAACATAATACACTTTCAATAAGCGAAGACGTAATCAGGTGGACTACGCCTCCACTTATCCAGGGTGGCAAAGGCGAGGCCGGGGCCGTCTCGCTGACGCGCGGGTCCCACACACCTATTCTCTCCCCTCCCGGCTCCTTCTTCCTCCTCCCCGATGCGCGCTGAGGCAGAAGCGAGGCCGGTTTCCCCGACGACGACCACAGGCAGCTCCGCCGACCTCTTGCGGTGTTCTGCCCACCGGCGTGCTCAGGGAGGAGCGACGCATCCATACATGGGGTACACGAGCCTCGAGGACGAAGGAGGCAGGCACACCTCGGGTCGGGGCGGACGACGTCTCTGGTCGTTGCAAAGCCCGTGGCAAGAGGCCACTGGAGGAGGGGAAAAGATGCTGGGGTGGCTCCGGGGTGAGGATGGAGGTCTCTGCTGGTGGAGTGAGGGAGGAGGAGCTCAGCGTTGAGCGAATTTAGGCCAAGGCCGAGGTGGGCACGGCGGCCATGGAGGGAAGCAGAGAGCTGTATGAGCTCGGCAGAGTAGTGAGGCGGGGTCCTGGGAGGTCGAGGAGTGGCTTGGTGCGGTCGAGGGCGCCCGAGGCTGCTTAAGTAGCCAAGGGGAGGGTCGTGGACGCCTGTAGGGCATCACGGATGCGTGCCCACGCGCATGAGCTCGGAGGTAGACGACGATGGAGGCACAGGGAGAAAGCTCATGGGGAAGAGGCGGCCAAGGGAGCGCAGGGAGGATGACGACGGCGACGAACCGAGCCAAACCGCCACTATGCACCCATTGGCACGCGGCAGCTTGCATCGGTGAGGAAGCTGCCAGAGGGGGAGCGGGGTCCAGGTGATCGGCGACGACGAGAGAAAGACAATGGACATGCTCACATGCGCTAAGTCGACGAGGGGGAAGCGGATGAAGCAGAAACGACGCCCTGGACGCGGCCACAGCGCACAGAGCGCATGCACAGGCACGCCATTGTCATGGTCACCATGTGAACCGGGGCATTCAATGCTCTATAGCACCCAAAACGTTGTCTAGCTGATAGTTCATCCAGGGGAGGTTGCAACTGCGGTGGTAGTTTAATAAAAAGGGCTCCGGTTAAAAAGGTAATCACCCTCTGAAGTTTACTGTAGTAAACTTGCCATGAAACAGTACTAAACCGAGGTGAGATTAGAGGCAAACGAGTTGTATGGGGTGATTATCTTAGGAAGAACTACCATACTGGGGAGTTTCGCAGGAAATGGACCAAGATTTAATGCACTTGCTGTGCAACTGCATAATCTGGTCCAGAAACTTGATCAGGAAGGTGCACTCACACGGAGTGTCAAACTGAGCTCAAATTGGGCAAGGCAGAGTCATTTGGTCGTATGAAGATGCTCAAAAAGTCTCATACCAATTGGCTAAGCCAAACCGGTACTTGCTTCACAAACATCTCCTCTGGACCAAAACTTGCAAAAATTCTAGAGGAATAATGGCTTGATGAACCATGCCCAAAATGGGTGGAGGTAGGTTATAAGGATAATAGAAGGCCTAGAAAAATAGACAGCCATAATGGAGCAAGATAAAATATACTTGCTTCACAAACTGAAATTTTGGACAGAATGAAAGAATTGAAGATGAGCTCACATAGAGGCATGACATGAGCTCTACTTTGGTGGAGGACTATGATATGATGATATGAGGGACCATGCAAAATGGCAACTCATTTGGATATGCCTAGCTTCCACCTCCTTCACAAAGCTTCTTTCTCGATAGAAACTTTTGAAAATCATAATTAAATAATTACTAGGCAAATGAGGTTGCATTTTGTCATGTCGCAATGATATGGACAGGAAAATGTGTCCAAGGAGTTTGAGGTCAATTGGGAAAAGGAAAATAGCACTTGCTTCACAATGTGCCATTTAGGGCAGAATAGGAAATGAATTATTTGAGCATGATGATAAACATGACAAATGAAATATTTTGCCTATTTGAGAAAGATATGACCCAAAAAAATTATGAGAATTATTTGGGAATTTTAGGAGTGATGGAAGTAAAGGTTGTTTCACAACCTAGGGCAATTTCAGTTATTCCTTTAATAGAAAAGGAATATTCCCAATAAAAATAATATTGAGATTTAGGCTAGGATGAAAATGACAGGGTCTAGGGAAGGATTTGGGAATGACAAGCCACTCTGGAAACAAAGAAGAGGGCATCTTCTTCAATTTCCAGACCACAAAGCCACTGAAAAAGGAAATCTCAGGCAAAAACCTTAGAAAAACAAAAGAAAAAGAAAGGGCCAAAAATCAGGCTGTTACAAACCTTACCCCCTTAAAGAAATATCGTCCTCGAGATTTGGTTGCTCAGGGAACAAGTATGAAGATACTGACTTAAGGAAACCGTTTTCAACTTGGGTATCCTTTTTCTTATTTTTGTTCCCACTAAATTTTTATCTGACTGGCCCTGGGTGGTTTGCTTTAATATATCCATATTTTGACCGATCTTACCTTGCTTGTTCATGCTTATACAGGCTCCCATTTCCTTTTAGATCTACTAGCTTAGCTGACTGTGATTGATTCTCACGATTGAAATATATGTCGGTCTCACCAATCCAAGAGTGATTTCCGCTGGGTGTGTCATCCGACACTGACAATCTTTCATAAAGTGGTGATTAGATTTTTCTAGTGGACACCCAAGCTCTAATTCCTTACATTGGCTTTTTCCACTAAATGCATGTCCTTCGTGAGTTGGGTCATAACCGCTTTCCTGACAGCTTCTGTCTTATCGCGGAAGTTTCTGAATCATCTTAACTGGTTCCACTATCTTGAGTATCGGATCCGTACCAAATATTTGATTGTCGCCTGGATCACTGGTCTTGCTCCTTCATTATTGTTTTCTTGGCCTGGATCCTTGGCTGGGTCATATTGCTTCTTCGTATCACCATAGGTACTGTCGGTGCAATTTTTTGGCAATCGCAGCTTATCCTTATTTTTCTGACAGGGTACCCCATTAAATGGCAGGTTCAACACCCCTCAAGTTCTGACCACAGGAAAATGATTATCCGAACCTTTGCAAGAAATCGGCAAATAAATCATTAGCCACCAGAACGGTCTTTATAACTCAGATCTGGGACATTACTGAAATAACTTAACCACGGCTCAGGACGGCCGAAAAGCAGCTCAGAACATGAGACCGGGTTGATAAGAAGAAGGTGGCAGCTCCCTAAAATAGCCGAAAAGTAGCTATAGGGCTACTGTCACAAAAAGAAACTCAACAGCTGTACGAGACGGCCGAAAAGCAGCTCAGAACTCGTGACAGTCGTTGGAGAGAGAAATAAAAATCGGCATCCACCCCGGATAGCTAAAAACAGCTTAGATCACAAGAGCGGTGCCGTCATTGGGAAAAAGGGGACAAGGGCTCATCAAGATCATTTTCCAGGTTCACATGTACTTGCATTGAGCTCATTGAGGTCGTCAATGCTTATAATCCTTTGTTACACTGCGGTGTATACTGGCTTTCTTCTCTTAACCATCCTCACGTGGTTGTCATATCCTCAGCCGAGGGACTTGTAGGATCTTGGTGGTATGCTCACCGCATATATATGAGAATCTGATTCCCGAGACAGACGTGTATTCTAACTGATTCTTTCTTCTGACCAAAATGTTGCGGATCTGATTCTCGGGATTCACTGCCACATGCTACCGATTCACAGCGTACTACCTTGTAGCAATGTCTTACTGAGGATGATTGGCCGGCTTGTGCTCGAAACTTTCATCGAACAGCTTGCTGAAGAAGACTGGGTATCGTGCTTCAGAAGCTTACCCCCTTAAAGACTTTGCTGGGGAAAGACCCAGTACCCTATGCCGGAAGCTTTTGCGGTTGCTTACTGAAGAAGGCAGAGCACCTTGTACAGGAAATCATCCATGTATCGTATTGAGGAAGATAGATGAATCTTGCCTTGGAAGCCTCTCGGGTATCTTGCGAGGGAAGATTGGGTTGCTTACACCAGAAGCTTCTTATTGTGATATGCGGACCGATTTCCACATATATAACCATCTTAAAAATTTTGTTATTGATTTCTTGTATGAAACAAGGTTTTGCAGGACTATCCTCCTTTCTGAGTACATGCCATATTTTTGCTTGCTTCCAGGTACATCGGGTTCCAAAATCATCCCCAACGAAAAATTAAACTTGTTTCTGAGCCATACCTTTGATAATATTCTGTCAACCTTGCACACAATTTTATCTTCTTGCTGATTTGATCATTTCTGCTATGAGGAGTGCAAGCTGAGAGAGACTTGACACTCACAAACATGATCAGATATCCCCCAATCTGAATGCAGTTGGCTGAGAATTCGATACTGTTGTGAGGAGTACACATTAATGCAAACTTTATACTGACATTCTATCCAGGATTTCTTTTGTATTCAGACGAGCTATTTCCAATTTCACTGTAGTCTGCTGAAAATTCCATTCTGTTTAGCCGAGTTTCCAAATATATGTATTTCTTGCTGACTCTTTGGGTCCGGTGTCGGCTGACGAGCAACTTTAATAGGGGAAATTTGTAAACCAGAGGCCCAAAGAAAGAAACAAAAGAAACGACTAAAACAAAAGCACACAAGCATACTACTAATATAATTAATCAAGCAATCATCACATATTACTGCTACTCACACCATACTATGCATGCACACCTAAGCACACAAAACGCACGTATACTCCGGTATTATGGTCTAATATGTCATGGTGGTGTACATGAAAATTATATCCATGTGTTGAAGGAGTTGGCGTAACCGAAGCTACACCAAGCACTGGTTGAACAGTGGCTGGATCAGGATGGATACACAGGTGAGGACAGACTTGACGATCAAGTAGCGAGACACAAAAGTCATGACCACATCATCATCAAGCATACGAAAGGGATTCATACACGTCCAAAGAATGGAATGACTGGGTAGGGTAGCGGTGGAAAAACAAGGCTCGCTGGCATTGCCCTTTTCTGATAACCAAGATCAGTAAGGGTTGCCAGAGGGACGAGATGGATGGCATGATTCGGGATAGAAACAAGTCTATCACCGAAATATTGTGGGTGGGTGGCGGAAAACTAAACGTGATACCTGAGCATAACTCCTACAAATGGTGCCTGGAACTCTGGGGACCAGGGCATCACCGTGCTGGGACAGAGATGACGCCGAACACCAAAGAGCAGACATGCTAAGGAGGGTGCAGGTGGTGGACCTAAAATGATGCCGCTTACACTCACAAGATCATCCGTTAGTGACAAAATAATAATATATATGCATGCTATAAGACAAACAATAGGCTCCGAGTTAGAGGTCGGAACCGATGCGTGTGCGGCCTCCAGGACACTGTCCGGAGGCAGAGCTAGGTCATGCACCTCGAGATAGTGCGGCACGCTTGGCCGTGGCTCGAGTCCGTCGAAGATCAATTCTCCGCGGATGTCAGCCGTGTAGTTTAAGCTTCCAAACCTGACTTGATGGCCAGGGGCGTAGCTTTCAATCTGCTCCAGGTGGCCGAGCGAATTGGCCCACAGAGCGAAGCCGCCGAAGACGAAGATCTGTCCGGGGAGCAAAGTCTCACCCTGGACCACATCATTGTTGATGATCAAAGGAGCCATCGGGCCTAAAGGCGACGACACAGAGGAACTCTCAATGAAAGCACCAATGTCGGTGTCAAAACCGGCGGATCTCGGGTAGTGGGTCCCAAACTATGCGTCTAGGCCGGATGGTAACAGGAGGCAGGGAACACGATGTTTTACCCAGGTTCGGGCCCTCTTGATGGAGGTAAAACCCTACGTCCTGCTTGATTAATATTGATGATATGGGTAGTACAAGAGTAGATCTACCACGAGATCAAGGAGGCTAAACCCTAGAAGCTAGCCTATGGTATGATTGTTGTATATGGAGATGATTGCCTACAGACTACAACCCTCCGATTTATATAGACACCGGATAGGGTTAGGGTTACACAGAGTCGGTTACAATGGTAGGAGATCTTGAATATCCGCATCGCCAAGCTTTCCTTCCACGCCAAGGAAAGTCCCATCCGGACACGGGACGAAGTCTTCAATCTTGTATCTTCATAGTCCAGGAGTCCAGCTGAAGGTATAGTCCGGCTACCCGAACACCGCCTAATCCAGGACTCCCTCACCAATGCTGCTACTATTTTTTGGCCGGGGGTGTGGTGTGGCTAACTTACCAGTAGCGTGCCCTCTAGAAAGCAACGCTGCTGCTAAGTTGTACCAGTACCGCGGTTTGTAACACATGCTACTACTAATTATCAGTAGCGTGGGCTCCAAAACACACGCTACTGGTAAACTTCTATGTATAAGCCTTTTCCTAGTAGTGCCACCTTCTATGAGATGGTTTCACGAGAGACAAACCCCGGCAGGCAGGCTCCCTTCTATGTAGTGGCGCAGATTTTTCCATTTTCCCCATGGCAATCGTTTCATATTCTGTACGTGCCATTGAGGAATATATAACTTTATTTAATACTAACGTGTAAAGTCAAACTTTGTTCCGTCTAGGCATGGTACCTGACCCTCCTTCGAGTAAACAACTGCTACACGCGTCAAATTATCATGTGGGCTGCCTTTTCGTATAGAAACGAACTCCACCGTGTACCCGCGTGGGTGTGGCCGGGAACGAGACGTGAGTACGTGTGTTCTGTGTGCACCTCTTCTTTAGGTGCAGGTATGTACGTGGGTGGGTGTGAAAGAGATGGTTTGTGCGAAACAGAGGCAATGTGTCGATGGTATCTCAAACAAAAAAACATAGCATATGCAATGTGTGTGAAATGGAGTCATAGATGTGAGATATCAATAGTATCGAAAGGAGGGATGAAGTGTGTGGTTGCATGATCGATAAAGAGTGCCATCGAATTTGTGTTTGCCCACGTCAAAGATACAGGGTGGCTGGCCTACTAGAATTTGAGAGGGCAAAGGTGAAATTTTCTGAGTGGCATGGAT